>NC_081558.1:46429554-46729554 GCF_022355385.1 Mustela nigripes
AAATTTTTCTTTTTTTTTTTTTTTTAAAGATTTTATTTATTTATTTGAGAGAGAGACAGTGAGAGAGAGAACATGAGCGAGGAGAAGGTCAGAGGGAGAAGCAGACTCCCCATGGAGCTGGAGCCCGATGTGGGACTCGATCCCGGGACTCCAGGATCATGACCTGAGCCGAAGGCAGTCGTCCAACCAACTGAGCCACCCAGGCGTCCCTACGTAAATTTTTCTTAAAGCTAGGTATCTCCTGGGCATGACTCCCCTACTTAATAGTCAATCTTTGTCTCACTTTACAGGTTTACAATGCAAGCAGCAACATCTGGGAGGTACAGATGTCAGAATCATTATTATCATTATTACTTCATCCAAGTCAGCTCTCAAAAGACCTATGACTTGACAAGAAACTCAAGGACTTCTTAAAGAGAAATTTCAAATCTGAGCGTCTGGAACACCAGCATGCCTCAAATTCATGCTCATTCTAATCAGATGCCTTACTTTGGAGCAAGCTGGAAAAAAAAAAAAACAAAAACGGGCCCTGTTATCCTATTATATTGGGTTCTCACCTTCCAGGGTTATCAAGCTTTGCTTCCTGAGCCTACACCACATGGGGGCTCCTAAATCAGATAGCCAACTACTCTTTTCAAAAACAGACACAAAATACACTTGTGTGACTATGTTTTCTTCTTATCTTATCCAATCAGCCAGCCCTGGACTGCCCTTCCCAAATAACTCAGTTACAGTGAACCTACTTCAACCCTGATTGACTTAAGTCAGTGTTCTCTTGCCAAGGAAAAGCAACTTTCCAACATGAGATGGTTCACACCAGGTCTGAGCCCTGCAGCTTTCAAGAACTAAATGCTCCAACAGATGATACCCCAATGGCATTCTTTCTTTTTTGGGGGCAGGGGGCAGATATTTACTGCTTATTAAGTGACAGTTACCATGCTGGGAATAGAGTGGTAGATTGCATTCTCTCCCACCATCACAGAACATACTTGGGAAAGGGAAAGACATTCAACAAATACCTACATAAGTAATCATGAGTGAAATAAATGACATAAAGAGAAAGCACAAGAAACCACAAGAACAAATAAATGGAACAACCTAAATCTGGAATGTGGGACAAAAGAGGAGCATTTCGAATGGACTTCCCAGAGTAAACATATCTAACACCAGACCACACAAAGCAAAAAACTGAGTGGCTAGAGTGTAAGGATATAGTGGGCCCTTTCCCAGATGCTTTTCTCTACTTGATCCCAAAACGAGTTCTTCCATATCTGCAAAGTTCCTCTTAAATGTCTATTCCACACACAGGCCTTCTCCCCTTATCAACCTAACAAAGGTAGCTCTCCAGGCACCTCCCCTAACTCTTCCCCAGCACTCCTTACCACAGCACCTGCCAACGCCCTTTCTAATTCTTTTCTCCATGTTATTTCATGCTACCTCCAGGACACTCCAGGATGGTACAGATCTCATATACTCTTATAATTTTATTTTATTTTAAGATTTTATTTATTTATTTGACAGAGAGAGACACAGCAAGAAAGGGAACACAAGCAGGGGGCGTGGGAGTGGGAGAAGCAGGCTTCCCACTGAGCAGGGAGCCCCAATGTGGGGCTTGATCCCAGGACCCTGGAATCATGACCTGAGCTGAAGGCAGATACTTAATGACTGAGCCACCCAGGCGCCCCTACTTTTATAATTTTAATACAAGTGATGTATGTGTTTTCCTTTTTATCTCTCTAAAACATTTGATATAAAAAATTCATAAATCAGGGGTGCCTGGGTGGCTCAGTGGGTTAAAGCCTCTGCTTTCAGCTCAGGTCATGATCTCGGGGTCCTGGGATTGAGCCCCACATTGGGCTCTCTGCTCAGCAGGGAGCCTGCTTCCCCCTCTCCGTCTGCCTGCCTCTCTGCCTACTTGTGATCTCTCTCTCTGTCAAATAAATAAATAAAATCTTTTTTGAAAAAATTCATAAATAAGAGAAAACATTGAATTTTGGTTTACCACATTCCTTAAACTCTGAGCACCTAAAGAGCAGGGGGGAAGGCTATCTTTCATCTCTGTATTCTCAGGAATAACACAGTATCTAAAAGACAGTAAGTAGAGAACATTTTTGATTGTTTGCTAAACAGACCACATTTTACACCAGAAAGCAAACTTTCAAACATTGGGAGGTAGACTCATTTCCATCACTGGAAGAAGTCAAAGAACATACCACAGGGCTAATGGCTGATAATCAAGGAGGCATGAATCCAAACAACTCAAACAATATGTCACTATAGATACTCAAAAGAACTGAAAGCCGGGACTCAGACACTTGAATGCCAATGTTCATGGAAGCATTATTCACAAAAGCCAAAACAGCAATTAGATGTTAAATAGCTGGAAACAATACAAATGTCCATTAACAGATAAATGGATAAAGAAAATGTGGTCTATAGAAACAAAGGAATATTATTCAGCCTTAAAAAGAAATGAAATCTGATACACGCCATAACATAAATGAACCTTGAAGACATCTGCAAAGTAATGTATGCCAGACACAAAAGGACACTTCCATGAGGCACCTAGAATAAGGAAATTTATAGAGACATGAAGTACAATCAAGGTTCCCAGGGGATGGAGGGAAGTGAGAATGGGAAGTTATTGCTTCCTGGGTAGAGAGTTTCTGTTTGGGATGGTGAACAAACTCTTGGAATGTATAGTGATGATGACTGCACAACATTCGGAATGGACTCAATACCAATGAACTATACATTTAAAAATGGTTGAAATGTTAAATTTTATGTTTTTGTATATTTTACCAACCCCACCAAAAAAAAAAAAAAAAAAAAGGATATGTCAGTTATGTCACTGATACTCCTCCAGCCAAGGGCTCTGAGATAATCCAAGAAGATTTCTTCCACAATAGCAAATCCTTTCAAAATATTGCAACTTGGCATAGTGCTATATGTGACATTATCAAATCTTACAAATGGGGAACAGTAAAGCAAAGCAAAGCAAATTTAACTCAATTTTCAATTAGAGACAGTGCACTGGATGAAGCCAGAATAATGACATTTACTAAAAGACTTTTTATGTGCTAAGTACTGTATTAGATGGTTCTTCACACATTACTTAATTTGGTCTTTACAACACTCTCGATTAGGTAGGCATTATTACCCTTACAAGAAATTGATTAAAACAAGCAAAATGCTAGTTACAGTGAAGAAAAAAAAAATAACCACGGGGTTGTGCTGGAGTAAAAGGAATGAACAAATAGAACTACAAAATCATTACTAGCAGTAGTCAAGGCAAAGCTTGTGGTCTATACCTACCATGTTATCAGACTGATAGCCTAAAAAAAAAAAAAAAAGTCAATGTTCTCCTGAGAATCATATCAGGACCTGAAACTCAATAGTGAAGGGAAAAGAAAATGAACCAGTACCTACCCTATGATGACACAGATGTCAGAATTATCAAAGATTTTAAAGCAGCTGTTATAACCATCAGCTATGAAGTAAAGGTGAATATTCTTAAAATGAACAGAAAGAAAGACAGGCATTCTCAGCAGAGAAACGAGAACTATATTTTAAAAAGAAACTTTAGAATTGCAAAATACAATATCTGAAATTAAAAGCTGACTGGATGGGGGCACCTGGGTGGCTCAGTGGGTTAAGCCTCTGCCTTCGGCTCAGGTCATGATCTCAGGGTCCTGGGATGGAGTCCTGCATCGGGCTCTCTGCTTGGCAGGGAGCCTGCTTCCTCCTCTATCTCTCTGCCTGCCTCTCTGCCTACTTGTGATCTCACTCTGTCAAATAAATAAATAAAATCTTTAAAAAAAAAAAAAAGCTGACTGGATGAATGAAAATGACAGAAAAAGGAGGAAACTTCAAGACATATCCATAGAAAGTACACAATCTGAAGAACAGAGAGAAAAAACCGTTTTAAAACAATGAACAAGGCCTCAGGAACCTGTAGGATAATATCTAACACTCATGCAATGGAGTTCTAAAAAGACAAGAGACATGAATGCTGAAAAAAATAATTGACATAATGGCTAAATACTCCCCAAATGTGATTAAAGACATAAATCCACAGACACAAGCACCTCAACAAATAGGATACTCTTTAATATCCAAGAAAACAATGTCCAAATGTTTAAATCATGATCAAACTACAAAGACAAGATTTTTTTAAATCTTGTAAGAAGCCAAAAATTAATAATACCAATATGTATAAGAAAAGTTATTCAAATGGCTGAAAACATGTGACCATAAAAAAATGAAAGTACATTTTCTAAGTGATGAAAGAAAAGAGTGCCAACCCAGAGCCCTGTATTCAGTAAAAATAGCGTTTAGGAATGAAGGGGAAGTAAAAACATTCTCGGATGAGGGAAAATTAAGAGAATTCATGGATATAATACTTGTTCTCAAATAAATGCTACAGGAAATTATTTAGGCTGAAAGGAAACGATACCCAACGAAAACAGAGAGCTTCTGGAATAAAGTAACAGAAATGGTCTGGGTAAATATAATATATCTCTTCTTTTCTTTTTTTTTTTAAGATTTTATTTATTTATTTGACAGACAGAGATCACAAGTAGGCAGAGAAGCAGGCAGAGAGAGAGAGGAGGAAGCAGGCTCCCCACTGAGCAGAGAGCCCAATGCAGGACTCCATCCCAGGACCCTGAGATCATGACCTGAGCCGAAGGCAGAGGCTTAACCCACTGAGCCACCCAGGCGCCCCAATATATCTCTTCCTTAAATTAAAAATATGTGTGTGTGTGTGTGTGTGTGTGTGTACGCACGTGTGTGTGTGGATGTTGCAAGCAAAATGTAACATCATCTCAAGCCTTTTCAATGCATGTAGACTCATCATTTATGACAACTACAGCAGGGGGTAAAGGAATGTATATGGTTACAAGGCACTTATATTTACTTGAAGTGTTAAAATATTAACTCTTGGGGGGTGCCTGGGTGGCTCAGTGGGTTAAAGCCTCTGCCTTCAGCTCAGGCCATGGTCTCAGGGTCTTGGGATCGAGCCCCGCATCAGGCTCTCTGCTCAGCAGGGAGCCTGCTTCCTCCCTCTCTCTCTACCTGCCTCTCTGCCTACTTGTGATCTCTGTCTGTCAAATAAATAAATAAAATCTTTAAAAAAAAAATATTAACTCTTGTGGCAGACTATGAGAAGTTAGGTATACATATAGTAATCCTTACAGCAACTACTAATAATACTAAAGATAAAGCCAAAAAGCAACAAATTAAAATGAAATACATGGGGTGCCTGGGTGGCTCAGCAGGTTAAGCCTCTCCTTCGGCTTGGGTCATGATCCCAAGGTCCTGGGATCGAGCCCCACATAAGGCTCTCTGCTCAGCAGGGAGCTTGCGTCCCCCACCCTCTCTCTGCCCATCTCTCTGTCTACTTGTGATCTCTGTCTGTCAAATAAATAAATAAAATATTTTAAAAAATAAATGGAATACACATCTATATGTTCAAAAGTGGGTTTAAGAGACATAGAAGAGAGACTGACAAAGGCTGACCGATGTCTAATTGGAGTCCCCAGGAGAGAGATAAGTGAGGACAAGGGAAGGCAGTATTCAAAACAATAATTGTCAAGAATAGTCTGGAGCTGTTTAAAAAAAATGTCAGTTCTCAGATCTATGATGCCCAATGACACTCAAGCCAGGTAAATGAAAGAAATCAACTCCTATAAATATTATAGACCAACTATATAATAGCAAAGACAGGATTTAATCTTAAAAGCAGCCAGAGTCAGGGGCACCTGGGTGGCTCAGTTGGTTAGGCATCCAAATCTTGATTTTGGCACAGGACTTGAACTCAAGGTCATGGGATTAGCCTAGCTGGGGCCAGGAGCTCCAAACTCCGCAGGGAGTCTGCTTGAAGTTCTCTCCCTCTCCCTCTGCCCTTTCCCCCAACCCGTGCAATCGCACATGGACACACTCTCTCTCTCTCTCAAATAAATAAATACATCTTTAAAAAGGAGGGGGCATCCAGAACCAGATTACCTACAAAGGAACAGAAACAGACTGTATATGAATGGCAACAAGAGAAGACAGAAAGCAGTGAAATCATCCTTTCAGTGTGCAGAGAAAACATACTGCCAACCTTAAGTTTTTACTAGGTGAAAATATCTTTTAATAATAACACAATTAAAGATATTTTTAAACAATTAATAACAAGAACATTTACTACCTAAAGATGTCCTGTAGTCAAAAGATACATTCTGTCTGAGATGCAGAAAGGAAGGCAGAGATAGTAGTAATGATAGCAGCAACCAAATAAGGTTTAGACGGAAATGGATTAATAACTAAGCACTGGAGGAAGAGAACAAATTAGAATGAAATAGTGGGTATAAGAAATACAGAAGTTGGATAGGGATGATTCCAGCAAGGTCCTAGTATTAAGGGACTAAAATTTGGACTTGAAATGTGAGCATTAAAATAGATAGTTAAACTAGTAAATGAAGAGACATACAGTATCTAACTTCTAAGGAGATAAGTCAAGTTAGAATAAGAAAGAAATGGAAAAATATGCAAGAAATTGAAGAAAAAAGAAGAGAAAAAACATAAAGACAAAGCAAAGAATAAAATGGAAGAAATAAAGCCAAGTATATCAGTAATCATAATAAACTATACATAAACACAAATAAACTATCTCTTGACTGAAAGACAAAAACTGTCAGAATGGACTTTCTAAAAACAGTCGTATACTCTTTACAAGAGATATACCTAGACACATAAAGATATAGAAAGACTGAAATGAAGAGATGAAAAAGTATGTATTGACAAAAGAAAGCTTATACACCCACATAGATAATAAAAAATAGATCTGAAGATAAAACATATTAGACAAAAGGAGAATCCCTATATGTCAAAATTCAACAGGAAAGACATACTTCCACACTTACACAGTTACACTTCCAAGCTTAACAGCAAAGTTTTGAAAGATACAAAGCAAAAACAAACAGAATCACTAAGAGAAACGATAATGGACATTAGAAAATATTAAGATACAAGCAATTACAAATGTATTACAAAACTTGTGGAGCTAAAGAGATCATTTAGAAAGAAATCTGTAGATCAAAATGCTTAAAAAAGATGGCCCCAAACATTCAAAACGAAGCATCGAACTTGAGAAGTCCAAAAGAAAAAAAGCAGCAAAGAAGTGACTTTTCTCAAAACCAGCTGGTGAGCGGCTGAGTGGAGATTTAAAACCAGGTCTCCTTCATTCAAAGGCTGTGATCTTTTCCTCATGGCTTTTCTGAATAAACAAGCCCCCAAATCAATTTGAGAAAAAAAGTCTTGGTAAAAATGAAAATTCTTCAAGCTGAACTGAGGTTGTCCAAGGAAATGGTGGTTAAGCTACCAGAAAAGTAAAACTTCTAACATCAAAAATGAGGCTGAGCAATTTATCCACCAGGCACATGTTTTGAGTTATTTTAATTTACTTTTCCTACATACTAGAACTTGCCTTTCTGAAGAGTTTCTGGCTTGGCTTATATTATTTAACTTAGTAAAGCTTTTCTAAAAATTATTTTTGAGGTATGACCTCAGAATCTTGCTGGGCCCCAAGGTATTTGTCATCACAATCCATGTGCATTTAGGTAACTGAATCACATCCTTACTAGCGGCTCTCTTTCTAGCTTGGAGTCTTCACCCAGTGGTGATTATGCAAGAGACCATCAGGCTGCATTATTTCCTGCCTTTTGTCCTGGTCCAGCACCATCCAAATAACGCTGCAGCCAGCATTTACTTGGGCAGGATATGGCTGTCCCAAAACTGTGTTTTACTTAAAAAAAAAAAAGAAGAAGAAGAAGAAGATGAGTTGGTAATTCTGATTCCTCACGGAAATTGGTTTTCAGTTAAAAAGAACTTCTCAAAATAACCTAGCCTCCTCTTTTATCAAGGACACCTATTCAAAAATTTGTTTCATTAAAGTGTTAGCAAATTCAGAAAGTGTCAAACCACAAACCAAGAGATAATCATTGTTTCTCAGGCTCCCACCAAGAGCAACTGTTTTCTCCCCACCTCATGGCCATCCCTCATGGCAAAGATTTATGAGCTATTTTAATAACATACTTATTAAAATGAAGTATACTTTTAAAATATTAAATGTTTTAAACACTACCTTTATTCCAACAATAGGTTATCTTGAGTAAAATACCAATACTCCAAGACAAAAACAACACAGCAACCAAAACTAGCCTTCATCCTTTCTAGGATTTAATAGCTATATACCTTTTAAGATTAATTAAAATTAATTAGGCATTCAGATAATAATCACAACGAAGAAAATTTCAGCATGCACATAAGCTCTGTTTTAAACCATTAAATTCACACAGTTTCAGATATTTTTGTCAGCAAACCCTAAAAGCCAGTTCAATGTCTTGCCTTAGATCTTTAAAATTAAAAAAAAAAAAAAAAAAAAAACTACCTAAGATGACAGCCACAGTAGCATCGTTTTTGGATCTCGCCAAATGTATGCATAAAACCAGACAGAATAACTGAATAACAACATCAAAAACCCAAGAACAATGTGCACAGCCAATGCCATTGTCTGAGGTCTTGCCATTGGGCTCAAACTGGAGTCTGATCAGGCCTGTGGATCCAGCTACCAGTTTGCAAGAAATGCAGAGAAGAGGGAAAACGGGTAAGCTGCAGCAGGAAAGTCGATAGGTTAATCACCCTGGATTCTTCCAAAGATAAATTGTTAGGGATAGAAAAATCGGGGAGGAGGATGGCGCAAGGGAAAGGTTAAAAGAGTTTTTGTTTTGTTTTTCTTTTCTAAGATTTTCTTATTTATTTCACAGCAAGATAGAGAGAGCCAGAGAGCACAAGCAAGGGGAATGGCAGAGGGAGAGGGAGAGCAGTCTCCCTGCTGAGCAAGGATCCCAACCTGGGGCTTGATCCCAGGACCTGGGATCATGATCTAAGCTTTAAGCAGAGGCTTAACTGACTAAGCCACCCAGATGCCCTAAAAGAGTCTTGAAAAAGACACAAATTTACCCTCAAATGGATAGGATTAAACCACAGCCTTGGGATGTACACCTGGTGATAATACTATAAAGAAATTCAGGGAAGGATTTACTTTAAAGCAGGATAACGGCAACTCTAGGAAAAGAAAAGGGCAATAAGGCTGTGGCTCATGGAGGGGCTTACTGGGGCAGGCAGAGAAATTCTAATTCCTGACTTAGGTGATGGTTACAAGCATGTTCACCTCAGGATAACTCAGTAAGCTAAACATTTGCTTTGTGTGGTTTTCTGTATGTGTGTTGTTTTTTGTTTTGTTTTGTTTTTTTAATGGAAAATTTGTATCACTGGTATAACCTGTCACCAAAAGATTTATGACATTTAAAATAATTTACATTTACATAAAAGTTATATGAAACTTTTAAAATAATTATATGAAAATAAACAATATTACAAAATAATTGCATGGAAGTAAACAATGTTACTAAATTCTAGTTAGCTACTGTAGCCTGGGGAAGGTTCCAAGGCCGATTTTGTCTGTTTAACAGGAGACTAACAAGTGCTGCTGAGTGTTATTGACATGCTCCGCCTGAAATGAGACTCTGTCCTGACTTACACAGGTCTTGAAAGAGATCTGAAAAGGGAGTAATGTTTTCACTCCGTGATTCAGGATTATTTTAGGTTTTGCCACATACTACCTGAACTCACCTCCTGTTTCACTTCAAGTCTTCTCCTGGACCATCCCTGTCTTGTGCTTCTGGAAACACCGGGTTAATAAAAGGTCTGGTAGGGGTGCCTGGGTGGTTCGGTAGGTTAACTGGTTAAGCACCTGCCTGGGGCTCAGGCTGTGATCCCAGGGTCTGGGGACTCCCTGAGATGGAGCTCCTGTTGGTCTCCCTGCTCAGCGGGAAGCCTGTTTCTCCCTCTCCCTCTGCCCCTGCCCCTGCTCATGCTCTCTCTCTCTCTCTCTCTCAAATAAGTAAATAAAATATTTAAAAAAAAAAAAAAAGGTGTGATGCATGCGGGTATGTCAGACCTAAGAAGGGATTGAAAAACAAAAACTTAGCACTCTCAAATCATCAACAGATGCATTTTATTCATTCCAGCCCTTTCTAAACACACTTAAAAGGTTTGCTTTTCCATTATGAGCATTTAAGCAAGAGATGAGCACTAGGCTCCTGTGAGAACTACTTGTTATCGTCCTGGTTACAAGCACACACACTTCGCTGGGTACTTACAGGGCACCCTCAGAGCCTAGCAATAATCTGCCTTTGCCTTTATGCCTAATGTGTTTGGAGGTTCTTGAGTGACAAGAGGCCCTGTATCCGAAAGAACAAATTACAAAAATGAGTACAAAGGCCCTCCATCATCTGAACTCTGGATCTTAAAACAAGGCACCACATCCTGAGCTGCTGGCTCATCAACACTAGGCCAATGTGACCTCAAAGCCCCTTAAAAAAAAAAAAAAGGTGTATCGGACTACATAATAAAATAAAAACTTGTAATGAGCAAAAAAACTCTCAAATAGCTCAGTCGTGTTTTAAAAACATTTATGTAAAATACATATAAAAAAATGGCCTGATTCTCCTGTAAATGAATTGAGAGCAAGTCTGGTTGTATCTCCTCTCTCCCTGACCACCTTGGCTACAATCATTTGAAGAGAAAGAAAAACAGGAGCCGGACAGTTTCATTTTTCTGGCACCGCTGCTTACAAGAGAGAAGAACAAGAACAGTGAAGCCAACACATAAAGACCAAGCTCAGGCAACTGAAAGGGAACTTGTGTAACAAAGGAAGATTAGGGCTGAATTCCTGTCTTCAATCTCTGTATCTTAATCAGTCTCCCTTGAAAGGAAGGCTGACCCCATTTCCTCTCTTCTCTTACTACCTCCAGCCTCTTCTGCATTTCCTTCCCTCTTTGTTTTTTTGAACCCTCAAACTCCTAGCTTATCCACAATTTTTTGTTTTTCCACCTCTTTTTTTTTTTAAGATTTTATTTATTTCTTTGACAGACAGAGATCACAAGTAGGCAGAGAGGTAGGCAGAGAGAGAGAGGAGGGAGCAGGCTTCCCGCTGAGCAGAGAGCCCGATGTGGGTCTCGATCCCAGGACCCTGGGATCATGACCTGAGCTGAAAGCAGAGGCTTGACCCACTGAGCCACCCATGCACCCTATTTTCCACCTCTTTATGAGACTTGTATGTAAATAAATTCTTGAACATACGGAAATCCAAAGTTCTGCTCACCACAAAGGTGCTTATGGAAGCTCAGTCCACTGTTTCCATGACTCCTGAGAAAAACACACCTAATTGACATTCCCTAGATCCTCTTTGTTAAAGCAGGTATACCCTGGGTAGTCAGGCCAGTTCCCAGGCTCACCTTCCTATGAATATCCAGAGCAAGTTCCCTTTCATGAATGCTTCTCCAACTGTAGGAATTCATGAATAAGTTTAAATAGGAAACTCTCCACACTCACGCCTGATGAGATCAAGACTTACAGAAGTTAAAGAAAATTCACCTTTAACCCTCCATTCTAAAATGACTACAAGTGAAGAAACCCAGAAATGTCCAGAGCTCAGCTAAGCCCTCCGTAGCAACAAAATGTGTGACTCAGGTACAGAAGACAGAAACTCAAGTCAGACCTGACACTTTCAGCTCCATCCTGGACTTGTGTCATTTTCCTCAAGGCATGGGGCCCTGACCCACAGGCCTGCTCTTGTGGGCCCATCTGGAACAGGACTGGTGAGGGGCTAGGGGGCTGAGGAGTTGTGGCCCTTATGGCTTCGAGTTTTAACCCAGCCCCTTTCCAACAAACAGCAGAGAAATATGAGAGCCTGGTTGGACATTACTTACTGCCTGCTGGATATCAGTCTTCACTTGCTCACTCAACATGCCTTCAAAGACAAAGGAGTCACCAAACTTCTCGGCCTGAAAGGAAAGAAGGAAATAAAAATCCAGAATGGTTGTAGCAACGTGTTTCACATGGAGAGTTTTCTCTGTGCGTAAAAGTGATTCTTCTAGTCCAAATGAACTTTAGTTATTCTTATGACTTCCCAGAGGATTCGGAAATGACTTAAAAGCATCTGGCTTCCTATTAAGACAGGTTAATATCAATCACTTACAGAGATCACGGTCTTTTCAGGCTCATTTAGCTGATAAGAATGCAGACTGGAAGAGATTAGCTTTAGAGAATGTGATTGCTCTTGTTGATGGAAACACATCTCCACAAGTATTTCAAATGACTTGGAAAACAACAGGATTCTTTACAGGTCAGTTTACATAACCAACCTTTGTCCTTTGCTCTGCTCCTGCAATCTAGCTAAAAGAACTGAACGACATTGTTGGCTGATATTCTGATAGACTCTGGCTCCCCAAAGGGATCAACTGGGTTTATAAATCTCAAGTGGCCAATTGAAGCAACAGATGGAAATCTGTATTTGTATTATTTTCATTTAACATTACTGCCTCGAGTCCTCATCTATCTCATTTTATCTGTTGCATCGACCTCATACTGCAAAGGCCCACATTAACCCCTTCATCTCCATGATTCTATTCTTCTAGTTTCCCTCCTCTTTCTAACCTCTTACTCATCTCCTGAAATACAGGGCTCTTCTTCTAGCCCCTAGAATGCTGTTGCTCCCTAGTGCTCTGCCCTGCTTCTTCTTTCTCTTCACCAGTGGCTCTCAGGCTTTGTGCAGCGGAGATCACCTGGCCAGCTTACCAAACTATACGTTACTGCTCCGCAACCCCAGAATTTCTGATTCTGGAGGTCCAGGGTGAGGCCAAAGAACCTGCACATGTCAACAGCTCAGCTGGTGACTGGTGGTCCAAGAGATCACACTTTGAGATACACTGACCTACTGACAGACAACTTCCTCCAATCTCACTGCGATAATGACCAGCAGCATGTACTTCAAATGACCGTCCCATCTCCACCTCCATCCAGGCCAGTCCTGTCCTCACTAGATGATATGAACTGCTTACTGGATTCCTGTAGTTCAGGCCTTACAAAAACACCTCAAACTCCTTTCCCTGATCAGAGCTTCTCATCTTCTCTTCACCCCTGCTCTTCCTCCTCTTTCCTTTGTGGGAAAGTGCCTAAGCACCCAAACCATCCCTTCATCCAATGAACAAGTTCCAAACATGTTGCCATGTTTGGGCAGCCTGAGTGTGAACTAAATGACAGAGATCCAAGGTCAGTATTAGGTAAGCACAGTCCCTGTCTTAATAGCACTTACATGTGGGGGCACAGACAAAACTCAAGTCAAAGAAAGGATGGAAGAAAATACTTATAACTTTACTTGACCTTGTAAGGTAAAGAGTATCAAGAAAAGCCTCTTTTCAATAGCGTGGGGAGAAGAGGTCTCCTTGAGAAGGGGCCATTCAGCTGCAAGGACTCAGAATGAGAAGGGATCAGCCACAGTAAAAGGGAGATGCGCATGGGGAGAAGGAAATTCCAAGGAGGGCAGGGATGTGAGCGGAGACCTCCAGCTGGAAAAGAACGCTGAGTTTTCAAGGAATCGAAACAAGACCAGCTGGGCTTGAACATGGTAAGTGGAGTATAATATAAAATAAAGTTGGAGAGATAGAAAAAAACCATGAAGTATACTAAAAATATGAAACATTTATCCAAAGTAGGAGTTCTTAACACTTTCCGTACCCTGAACCCTCCTGGCAGAATGATGAAGCTTCGGGGCCTCCTTCTCAGAATGAAATGTTTAAATGTTTAAATACATAAATAAATGTTTTCTTTTATGAAGAAAACCAGTTATCTCAAAATAGTAATAAATTTATAGTATAGCAATATATACATGCTCTTTATTAATATATTAAATAAGATCTAGTGGAAGGTCTCAAAATTATCATTTCTAAAGGAAGGATGAATGCAAACAATATTTCAAGATATCTACAATAACAATAATGTGACAAAAATGTTTGTGATTTCTACTGGTGACAAAGTTATAAATACTGCTACTATTACTGTCATCTGTCTCATAACTGAAGGAAATGACATACTTGAGTGAAAGGATAGTAAAAAGCCAGATGTCGTTCTTCCCCATCCACATTCCTGAATGCCCTAAATGCTGTTTATTCTGTCTTCTTTACGAAGAACCCTAGTCTGAGGGAAGCTTGTCTTCTCCCTTAAGTAGACTACCTAGGAGACTGACCTAAAAGGATCCTATGAAACAAAAAGAAGAGGGTCTTCTGCTTACTATAAACAGGTACAAAAGAGAAAACTGCTTTGTATATTTTAGGAAATTCCGAAGAAATGTGATGCTGCAAAACCAAATTTGAACACATTTTTTGCTTTCAGCAATTACTTTTTTATTTAAAAGGAAAAAAATGTCCCTTTGGGAGCTGGGTGGGGGGAAATAAAACAAGGATTCCACAAACTGAAGGCAAAGGTAAAGTCCTTTGGTGAGAGAAAATGACAAGCCTACAAAACAGTGTATTTTATCTTACTCTATTTTATTTCATTTTAAAGATTTTATTTATTTTATTTGACAGACAGAGATCACAAGCAGGCAGAGGCAGGCACAGAGAGAGGAAGGAAAGCAGGCTTCCCACTGAGCAGAGAGCCCGATGCGGGGTTTGATCCCAGGACCCTGGGATCATGACCTGAGCCGAAGGCAGAGGCTTTAACCCACTGAGCCACCCAGGCGCCCCTCTTATTTTATTTTTTAAAGATTTTATTTATTTGACAGAGAGAGATACAGCAAGAGAAGGAACACAAGCAGGGGGAGTGGGAGAGGGAGAAGTAGGCCTCCAGCTGAGCAGGGAGCCCAATGTGGGGCTTGATCCCAGGACCCCAGGATCATGACCCAAGCCAAAGGCAGACGCTCAATGACTGAGCCACCCAGGCACCCCCAAAACAGTGTATTTTAGACACTTAGAGAAAGTTTCATAAACTAAAAAGCCCCCTTCTTCTTACTCCCTTTTAGAAGAAACATCAAAAAAAAAAAAAAAAGAAGAAGAAGAAGAAGAAGAAGAAACATCCATTTGCAGAACCTTGCTTTGGGATTCAGTGACAAGAGAATAACTTGGAATTGCTACAGGAGCATTTATGAGTTGTCAGGCATTAAAATAAAACCACAGGAGTGCCTACTCTTAGTCAATTGGGTATCTGAATCTTGATTTCAGCTCAGGTCATAATCTCAGAGTCATGAGATCAAGTCCCACATCAGGCTCTGCACTGGGCGTGGAACCTGCTTAAGATTCTCTCGCTCCCTCTCCCTCTCAACCCCCACCAACCACACGTTCATTCTCTCTCTCTCTCTCTCTCTAAAACAAAAGAATAAATGAAAAAAACCACAAAATTTGAAAAGCTATACTTTTCTATCTATTGCTTAAGGAAATATGTAATGCTTCTTGAACAACCAAAGTGCAATTTTTAGAGAGGAAAAAGTAGCCTTACTTTAGATCCTATCTGCTATGTCAAAAAGCCTAAGAAGACAGTGGCACTCTCTGGTATATTACAGCATTGATATTACAGCATAATGGTTAGAAAAGAGACCCTGGCATCTCACTAGCCAGGCTTGAATCCCAGCTCCACCACTAGCCAGCTCGGCAACTCAGGGCAAGTATCTTTTCTAATCCTCAGTTTGCTACCTGAAAAATAACCGGCCTCCTGGGGTTGCTATGAGAACTGGATGAAATATATATAAGCTGCAGAGCACGGTACTGGGCACATAATAAAAAAAAATGGTTAATCAACATTAGAAAAGAACAAGTTCTTCCTTCCCATCCCAACCCTATTACCTCTGTCAAATAGCCAGTTGAGTTCACAAACTTCTCAAATTCAGCATTACTGACTTCATAGGCATCCATGTAAAAGGCATCGATAGCAACTCTCCTGGCAGGTGCTTCCCCATCTTGCTTTATCTGAGGATCATCTGTGCCCATTGTAAACACTCCGGCGGGGATGAGGACCATCTGCAGCGAAAGGGAAGACGGAGAGTCATGCCATCACAGCCAAAGTGGGCCTGTTTCAAGGACAGAGTGCCTAGCACACAGTAAGCACCCAAAAGTTATTACATACCCACCACAGAAATCACTGCACAACCAGTAAAATCACTCCACACACCCAAGAAAGGGAAGGATTAGTCTCAAAAAGAAATGAGAATTCTTGCTATGCCTGGTGGGCTCAGTTGGAAGAGCATGTGACTCTTGATCTATGGGTCACAAGTTCAAGACCCACATTGTGTGTAGAGATAAATAAATATTAAAAAGGAAGGAAGGAAGGAAGGAAAGAGGGAAAGAAGGAAGGGCGGGCTCACTCCTGGGTGGCTCAAACTGTTAAGCATCTGCCTTTGGCTCAGGTCAAGATCTCGGGCTCCTGAGATCAAGCCCCATATTAGGCTCCCTGCACAGTGAGGAGCCTGCTTCTCCCTCTCCCCTTGCTGCTTCCCTTGCTTGTGCTTTCTCTTGCTCTAGCTCCTGCTCTCTATTAAATAAATAAATAAAATCTTAAAAAAAAGAAAAGAAAGAAATTAAAATCCTCTTGGCAAGTAGTTCTTTAGTCCAAACTCTACTTGATACATGCCATGGAAACAGGTCTGGAACAACAGTCACCAAGCTGCTGATGGCTCGAGTACAAAGGCAAGGAGATATTCTAATTCTTTATACATTTGAGTATGTTTTTCCTTTAATATGATCTCATTTCTTGTAATTTCTCATTGAATTACTTTTAAAATCAAATGCAAAAATGCCATATGTAATATTCCTAAAAACCACTGAGTGAATGTGCATCTCCAGTAAAACAGAAAATACTTAAATCACTGAAATAGAATATCTAAAAAGTTTAATAAGGGAGCATGTCTTATTCTTATTATGTCCTTGTCCTTAACTGATTCCTTATTAAAACTCTAACTGCAATTACTTTGCTCCTATATACTGTCTCACATAAACTCTAAACTCTAAGAGACCATTGGATTGCCTTGTTCATATCTGTATTTCCAGCACTAAATATAGTGCCTAGGATTGCACCAAAAATATTCAGTTAAGAAATGTAGGCCTATGCTCAACATCATGACTTGTTAGGGAAATGTAAGTAAAAACTAAAAAGAGATTCTACTTTATGCCCACTAGCATGGCTATAACCCAAAACATGGACAATAACAAGTGTTGACAAGGGATTGCAACCTTCATACATTGCTGGTAAAAATGTAAAACGATGCAGCTGCTTTAGAAAACAGTCTCTTGGTTCTTCAAAAATCTAAATAAAGCATCACTATATGATACAATTTTACTCCTATATATATATCCAAGATAAATGAAAACAAACATCCATGAACAAAACTTCTTCAAATGTTCATAGCGGTAATATTCAGAATAGTCAAAAAGCGGAAACTCAAAAGTCCATCAAATGACAGATAAACAAAATGTGGTATATCCACTAAATGAAATATTATTCAGCCATAAAAAGGAATGAATTAACAATACATATTACGATATGGATGAACCTTGAAAAGATTATGCTAAGTGAAATAATCTACTCATAAAAGGCCACATATTATATGAGTCCATTCATATGAAATGCCCAGAACAGATAAATCCAAGGAGACATAAAGTAGATTAGTGGTTGCCAGGGGTTGGAGGGGAAAAAAAATGAGGAATGACTGCTAATGGATATAGGGTTTTGGGGGCGGGTGATGGAATGCTCTGGAATTACTGATGATGGTTGTGACACCTTGTGAATGAGCTGGGAAACACTAAGTTGTTCAAGTTATAAGGCTGAATTTTATATTATGTCATTCTATCTTAATTTTTTTAAAAAAGAACACAATCATACCATCTGTAGACACAGTATCTTACTTTCTAATCAGCTGAGTGAAAAAACAATTCATTGACCTCCCAGCAGCATAAGAAATGTGAAGCCTCTAATCTATAAAATAAGGGTTCAAATTGAGGAGGGAAAAAAAGAAAGCCAAAGAGACAAAACTAGTTGGAATAAAAAGAAAGAATGTGACTTATCAATAACAACAGAAGACCTAGAAAAACAAGATTAAAAGAAACAGAAAGTAGCAATCAACAATCACTGAATCCTACTATTTCCATTGACTTCCATTACTAGTGACTGTCTTTAATTCTGTGCATCTATTTCCCAATGAAAATGGAGCTCTTTTTCTATGACATATGGGTAATGTCTTATTATTTGTTCAATGTATTACTATTACTCTAAGAAATCGTGTTTGTCTACTCCTGTTCCCTAATCCCAGCATTACAGAGGTCACTCCATCTTGCTGGATTCCTCCCCTCCTTCTATTCCCAGAAACCTGCAAGAGCCTCAAACCAGTCACCCTGACTCCAGTCTCATCCTTTCACATCCCTCCTTGCTCCTCTGTTAGCCATTTATCTTCTATTCAGTCATTCATTCAACATATATTTGAGTACCTACAGAACTTTCTGAAATGTCAGCCCTTGGAATCCAATGTAACTTATTACAGCTTTGTTTTTAACAGAAAAAGACTGGCAATAAACTAAATGTCCATCAGTAGTGGAAAGGTTAAATAAATTGTGGGCTATCCACACAACAGAAAATTAAACAGCCATAAGAAAAGGAAATTTATGACATTTATAAATATAGAGTAAACATAGTCGATTAAACACTTATAAAAGCTAGTATGAAGGTTCAAAGACAAAAGTAGTGAAAACAACTCATTACAAGAAGTTAAGGGATGAGTTAGATGAAAAGATATATAAAGAAATATCAAAAACATGAAACATGGCAGCAGGGAGTAAAAATATTAAGCCTTAGAATGCAATCAAACCTAAATTATCTACATAAAAGTGGGCTGTATAGATATAAGATGTTATATGTAAACCTCATGGTAACCACAAAGGGAAAACCTATAGTAAATATACAAAGGATAAAGGAAAAGGAATATAAGCATACCACTAAAAAAAAGCCATCAGGGTGCCTGGGTGGCTCAGTGGTTTAAAGCCTCTGCCTTCAGCTCAGGTCATGATCCCAGGGTCCTGGGATCAAGCCCCGCATCGGGCTCTCTTCTCAGCGGGGAGCCTGCTTCCTCCTCTCTCTCTGCCTGCCTCTCTGCCTACTTGTGATCTCTGACTGTCAAATAAATAAATAAAATCTTTAAAAATAAATAAATAAATAAAAATTAAAAAAGCCATCAAATCACAAAGAAGGAGAGCAAGAGAATAAAAGATGAACAGAAAGACATAACCAAAAAAGCCAGAAAATAGTGAACAAAATGGCAGTAAGTACATACCTATCAATAATTATTTGAAATGTAAATGGACTAAGTTCTCCAATCAAAAGACATAGAGTGGCTTAAAAACAAGACCCATCTCTATGTAGTCTACTAGACGCTAACCTGAAATATAAGGACACACAGAGACCGAAAGTGAAGGGAAGCAGAAAGATACTCCATGAAAATGAAAACCAATAGGAAGCTGGTGTAGCTATACTATATCAGACAAAACCAACTTTAAAATAGAGACTACAGGGGCGCCTGGGTGGCTCAGAGGGTTAAGCCTCTGCCTTTGGCTCAGGTCATGATCTCAAGGTCCTGGGATGGAGAACCACATCAGGCTCTCTGCTCAGCGGGGAGCCTGCTTCTCTCTCTCTCTCTCTCTCTCTCTCTGCCTGCCTCTCTGCCTACTTCTGATCTCTGTCTGTCAAATAAATAAATAAAATCTTTTAAAAAAATGAAAAAATTTAAAAAATTAAATAGAGACAACAATAAAAACAAGGAGAACTACATAATGATAAAGGGACCAACCCAACAAAAGGATTTAACATTTGGAAAAATTTATGTAGCCAATATAGGAGCACCTAAATAAGTAAACCAATATTTCCCTAGAGGGAAAAACAGACAGCAACACAATAATAACGGGGGACTTCATATCCCATTTACATCAATGGATAGATCACCCAGACATAAAATCAACAAAGAAAGAGCAACCTTAAACACATGTTAGACCAGATGAACTTAACAGACATATACAGAACAACCCAACCAAAAGCAAAAGAAATACATATTCTTCTCAAATGCACACGGAACAGTCTCCAGGACAGATCACATGTTAGACCACAAAACAAGTCTTAATAAATTTAAGAGGACTGAAATCATATCAAGCATCTTTTCCAATCACAAAAGATATGAAACTAGAAATCAATTCCACAAAGAAAATAGGAAAATTCACAGATAGAGGAAAATTAAACAATTTGCCACCAATCAATCAAGAAATCAAAGAAGAAATTTAAAAAATTAATACAATGAAGACAAACAAAAATGGAAATAAATCAAAATTTATGGGATGCGGCAAATAAATTCTAAGAGAAATTCAGAGCATCAAACACCTATCTTAAGAAACTGGTTCTCTGGGGCACCTGGGTGGCTCAGTGGGTTAAAGCCTCTGCCTTCGGCTCGGGTCATGATCCCAGGGTCTTGGGATCAAGCCCCGAATCAGGCTCCCTGCTCAGCAGAAGCTTGCTTCTCCCTCTCCCACTCCCCCTGCTTGTGTTCTCTCTCTCACTGTGTCTCTCTGTGTCAAATAAATAAATAAAATCTTAAAAAAAAATTAACTCAAAATGGATTAAAGACAATCTGAGGGTTTTGAAGGGGCGGGGGGTGGGAGGTTGGGGGAGCCAGGTGGTGGGTATGGAGGAGGGCACGAATTGCATGGAGCACTGGGTGTGGTGCAAAAACAATGAATTCTGTTACACTGAAAAGAAATTTTTTAAAAATGGATTAAAGACTTGAACATAAGACCTGAAATCATAAAATTTCATAAGCAGTAAGCTCCTTAACACAGGCGCTGGTGATGATATTTTTGAACCCAACACCAAAAGTAATAAAATAAAAAATGAGCAAATGGGGCTATACCAAACTAAAAATCTTCTATACAGCAAAGGAAACTATCATCAAAATAAAAAGGCAACCTAAGGAATGGTAGACATTTTTTGCAAAACATGTATCTGATGAGGAGTTAATATTCACAGTGTATAAAGAACTCATGGAACTCAACAGCAAAAGAACCAAAAAACAAAAAACAACTCTGATTAACAAATGGGCAGAAGATCTGAACAGACATTTTCCCAAAGAAAACATACAGATAGTCAAAAGGTACATGGAAGGATGCACAACATCATTATTATCACAGAAATGCAAATCAAAACCACAATGAGATAGCACCTCACACCTGTCAGAATGGCTATTATCAATATGCCCCAAATCTGTTACAGTGGCTACTATCAATAAAACAAGAAGTAACAAGTGTTGGCAAGAATGTGGTTAAGAGAAACCCATGTGTACTGTTAGTGGAAATGTAAATTAGGGCAACCACAATGGAATCCAGTATGGAGGCTCCTCAATAAGTTAAAAAATATTATTTAAAAAACTACCACATAATTCAGCAATTTCACTTCTGGGTACTTACCCAAAGATAACTAAAATACTAGTACAAAACACTAGTACACTAGTACAAAAACACTAGTACAAAACACTAGTCTTTTTCTTTTTAAGATTTTTTTTTTTAATTTAACAGAGAGAGAGATTACAAGTAGGCAGAGAGGCGGGCAGAGGGGGTGGGGGGGGAGCAGGCTCCCTGATGAGCAGACAGCCCGATGCAGGGGCTCGATCCCAGGACCCTAAGATCATGACCTAAGCCAAAGGCAGAGGCTTAACCCACTGAGCCACCCAGGCGCCCCACAAAACACTAGTTTGCACTAGCACCTCAATGTTCAATGTAGCACGATTGACAATAGCCAAGCCATGAAAACATCCTAAGTGTCCATGAATGGATGAACAGATGAAGAAATTGTGGTATGGGGACGCCTGGGTGGCTCAGCTGGTTAAGTGTCTGCCTTCAGCTCAGGTCATGATCCTGGGGTCCTGGGATCGAGCCCTGTATTGGGCTCCCTGAACAACAGGGAATCTGCTTCTCCCTTTCCTTCTACCCCTCCCCACCTCATGCTCTCTCCCTCTAATAAATAAAATATTTTTTTAATTGCGGTATGTATGTAAGTATGTATATATGTGTGTATAAATATATGTCCTTTTAAATCATATGCATCATATATATATATCATTCAATCATAAGAAAGAATGAAGTCTTGCCATTTACAACATGGATGGACTTTAAGGGCATTATGCTAATGAATAAGTCAGAGAAGACAACGGTAGATCTCTGTTCTATGTGGAATCTAAACAGACAAAAACCAAGCTCATAGATACAAAGAACAGATTGGTGGTTGCCACAGGCAGGGGTGGGGAAGAGGAAGAGGTTAAAAAAAAAAAAAGTGGTAGGGCACCTGGGTGACTCAGTTGGTTAAGCGGCTGCCTTTGGTTCAGGTCATTATCCCAGAGTCCTGGGATTGAGTCCCACATCTGGCTCCTTGCTCAGCAGGGAGCCTGCTTCTCCACTACCTGCCACTTCCCCTCTCTCTGTGTCAAAGAAATAAATAAAGTCTTTAAAAAAAATTTTTTTAACTGATCAATTACATATTAAAAAGAATTTTTTTAATAAAAAATATTTTTTTTAAAGACTGGTCAGCTCCAGAAAGGCATGGCTTTTTATTTCTCTAAAAAATACCGTGTACTTTTTGTCAGTTCTATAAGGAATCAGGTGGAGACCCGAGTTAACCAGTACAATATTTCAAATTTATTCTAGTGATGTTTTTAGTGCATCTTATAGATTACTGCTTGGACAATTCAGAGCATAAGGCTGTTTTTGTTATCGGTCTTGTTTTACAAGGAGAATGGAAACAACTTTACCACACCATCTAAAACCTAAAATCTTTTTTAGTTATAACATATTTTAAAAATTGTTAAATAGATTGCTTAATAAACTGTAAGCTAAAGATCCTTGTAACCCCCCTCCATGAAAATATCTTGTTAGTCATTCCAAAAGCCCTTCCTATACCCATCTTGAACACAAATCCTCCCCCCTCACCAAAGAGAAAAACCACTGTCCCAACTTCTAACTTATTTTTAAGATGCCATGGATTATAAGACATTATATTAGTTCCAGGTATACAACATAATTCAATATTTATATATTTTATGAAACGATCAACACAAGCCTAGTCAACATTCACTACCACAGTTAAACTGTTTTCTTGTGATAAGAACTTTTTTTATTATTAACATAAATTGTATTATTTGTTTCAGGGGTACAGGTCCATGATTCATCAGTCTTACACAATACAAAGCGCTCACCACCACACATACCCTCCCCAATGCTGTGATAAGAACTTTTAAGGTCTCTTTTAGCAACTTTCAAATATATAATATTATTAACTACACTGTACTATCCTGACTTTTATATATTGTTACCTTATTTTATTTGCACTTTTATTTAACTCTGCATCCTTAAACATTATAGTATTTTTTATTTTTTCAGTGTTCCAATATTCATTATTTATGCACCACACCCAGTGCTCCATGCAATACGTGCCCTCCATAATACCTACCACCAGGTTCACCTAATCCCCCGTCCCCTCTCCTCAAAACCCTGTTTGCTTCTCAGAGTCCACAGCCTCTCATGCTTCATCTCCACTTCCGATTTCCCCCAACTCACATTTCCTTTCCTTCTCCCAATGTCATTATAGTTATGGTTTTTCTTTTTTTGTAAAATATGGCATTTAAGAATCTTAATCTATAGGTTCCCCCATTACCTCTTTTTTCCCTTGCAATTTATCTGTTGAAGAAACTGGGTCATTTGTCCAAGAGAGAATCCCACAGTCAAGATTTTTGTTAACTGCAACTTTATAATGTAGTTTATCATTATCCCCTGTCCTCTGTACCTCCTGAAAATTGATAGCTGAATCTGGAGGCTTTATCAGATTCAGGTTTGGTTTGGGGGGAGTAAGGCTCCTCTGTAGATGGGGTGGTCTTCCTCATCAAGAAGCATGGAAAGTATGGGTTACTCTCTTCTGATGCGTTACTCTCTTCTGATGCTAGCAGCCATCGAAGTTCAATTCATCATGGGTTGCAAAATGATATTAGAATTCTATCACATCTTCATTCATTGCTGAATGCTTCTATAGAGAAACTTCTCCTACTCAGTTATTTAGCTACTAAGTGGTATATTCATGGGAAAGGCAAGATAAATTCTTGACTCTTTCCCCTTATTTACCAGCTTTCAAAAAAAAAAGAGCCAGTTCCCAAGAATAATCCCAAGATGACGAAAACAAAACAAAACAAAACAAAAAATAAAAATAAAACTGGGAAAGGGGTCAGGCTGTGCACTATCTCCATATCTGGCAAAACACTGGATCTGCAAATAGTGTTACCAAACCAAAGGAAAGGTATTAATACAAGGCAAGGTCTGATGAGACTATTCTTACTAGAACAATGCTGCCCTTCATAATCCCCAGTCACTGTGGTCGCTAACCAGTATCAGGACTCCCAGAATTCCATAAACCCTCAAGATCTTTCCAACAAGTCATAATATGCTCAAATTAGCAAGAAGGAATTCATGGTAGTTGCCTTCAGTCCACTTCATTTGATGCAGCATTCAGAATTCACAGCAGGGGGAACTAGCATCAGAAGCAGATAAGTCAGGGGACAGAGCCTGTGTACATTACCAGAAATGTCAGTGATTGGAAAACTTCTTCTTTTATGATATGACCAATTCCATGTCTGGATTTATCTAAATCTTGAAAATCTCTTTCCAGTATTATGCTAAATCTTCTTTGCCATCACACATTAAATAGTAAGAGATTATAAAACTAAAATAGATCATTTGTGACTTAGGCAAATAGATTTCACTGAACTTCTTGAGATAGAAACCAAACTACAAAGAGCTGGAGTGAGAAGGGGGAAGTGGAAGTAGTTGGTGAAACAGGAGAGAAATTACCTGCTAATTTGAGGGAGTGGCCAATCTCAGAGAATGTTTTATTTTTTTTTTAAAGAGAGCATGGGTGGGGAGGGGTAAAGGAAGAGAGGGAGAGAATTTTAAGCACGCTCCACACCCAGCTCAGAGCCCAAGCGGGGCTTGATCTCACAACCTTGAGATCACGACCTGAACTAAAATCAAGAGTCAGAGGCCCAACCAACTGAGCTACCCAGAAGCCCTTCAGAGAATGTTTTAAAAGGCAGTGGAACCCAGTGTGTTTTTTGATGAATTGTGGGGAGGGGGATTAAACAGCCCTAAGAAAGGAAAGAGATTGAAAACAAGAAAAAAGACACTTGTTGGGGCGCCTGGGTGGCTCAGTGGGTGAGCCTCTGAGCCGAGCCTCTGCCTCTGGCTCAGGGCATGGTCCCAGGGTCTTGGGATTGAGCCCGGCATCGGGCTCTCTGCTCAGCGGGGAGGCTGCTTCCTCCTCTCTCTCTCTGTCTCTGCCTGTCTCTCTGCCTACTTGTGATCTCTGTCAAATAAATAAATAAAATATTTTTTAAAAGAAAAGAAAAAAGACACTTGTAATAAATTAATATGGAGAGAGATTGCCAAGACAAAGAGCTAAAAAGACCAAAGCAAGGTGTACCATAGTAAGCAAGGCATGCTATCATTTATGTGAAAAGGAGGTGGAGGAAGAATACAGATTCACTTATTTTTGTATTTGCTTCTATTTGCAGAACAGAGCTCTGGGAAGACATATAGGAAACTCGTGTAGTGGTTATTTGAGAGGAAGGCTATCAGGTAAATAAAAACTTTTCACTATACACCCTTCTCTAATTTTTTTTCTAAACCATATAAGGACACTGTCTGTCCAAAAAATAAACAGCAAAATAAAGTGTCAATCTGATCATACCACTTACTTACTTAGATTCCTTAGGCATCCTTGTCATCTTTCAGGGTAAAATAAAATATCTAACCACCAAAGCCTAATCTCTCACCGTCTCCCTCACCACATGTTCCACCTACACTTTGTAAATAATCAATATTCAAGATCCCCTCTTCCAGGCCTTTACTGCCTGCATGTCTGTCCTCTGGCTGGATCATATGCCCCTCATGTGGGTTCCTCTAATAAATACCTCTATCCATCCTAACATGACACACACGTATTTTAATGATGGGTTTTCACTTCCTTAGATCCTAGGCTCTTTGGGAATCACAAATAGAGTTTTCATTTCTATATTCCTAAGACTTGGCATGGTGCATAGTTCAGTGTAGACACTAAAAAAAAAAAAAAACCATTGACTGATTGAGTGAGATCATTAATACGATGAGAAATTTGCCACGTGAGTTATTCATAATTGCAAAAATTCTTATTCTAACAGTCCCAGACATGGACAGCATGTTTGCATTGTAGTGAAACCTGTTTAAAAGACTCTGTGCGAGGACTGAACTAGGTTCACACATTATTCTGATTATCCTCCAAATGTCTGAGACACAGGGTTCCTCAGTCCTTAGAAGTCAGAATTTTAAGCAGCTCTGCAGAGAAGCAGAAACATAGAAGACTTCAGACAAAAGCTCCAAGTGTAGTTTTAACATGATTATGAAAATGATCTAATCCAAGGTTTCATAAAGGACTTAAAGCTAAAAAAAAAAAGCTTGCCAGCAGCAGACAAGTAGGTCCTACTCTGAGAACAGGTGTTCAGTCCTTGGCATAAAGAGAAGACATACAGAAAACTGTGCCCATTGTGCCTAATGAAGTTTTACAATCGCCTCATTTTTTCCATCCTCTTCTCCCTCAAGGTGAGTACCAGCAATGCTAATACAATCACAACTTCCATTGTGAACTCCCGGCCTACTTTTTTTTTTCCTTCTTCTTTCCTTACCTTCAGAGATAACCAACACTGAATAAGTCAAGTTTCCATTCTGGAGGCTATAGATAAAAATACCTTGCATTGTTCTGAGTGGATCATAATTTCCAATTTACACTAATAAAATGAAGTTTTCTGTCCTGCAAATATAAAATGTTGTCCTAGTGAAACCCAGAGTATCAACTGTTTCACCTACAAGACTCTGAACCAAATAATAAGAACGACTTGAATCAAGTCTTTATTGAAGTTCGAGTTAAACAATCCATTCCTTCTTGAAAGTTAAAATCCCCTTTGCTACACCAGTCTGTGCCATTGCCACTCAAGTCAAAAATAGGTAAGTCAAAGTGACTCTATTGCCATTAGAACCGTATTTGGGGGGCACCTGGGTGGCTCAGTGGGTTAAGCGTCCAACTTGTAAGCTCACCTCAGGTCATGATCTCATGGGTCATGGGATCAGCAGGGAGTCAGCTTGGGATTCTCTTTCCTTCTGCTGCTCCTTCTCCCAACAGAGAGTGCTCTTGCCAACCCCCCCCCCAAAATAAATGAAAAAAATCTTTAAAGAAAATAGATAGGTAGATATTTGGGCTACACATTCTAGGCAGGTACAGTGGGCATCTATTCCTGGTGCCCACCCAGCCCTTCCTCCTTCCTGTTCTTATCAGAACAACTGACACCCCTTTGAAAACCACGTGTTCAACTCTCTACATGGCTCAAGTAGAGCTGGTGACTCTACTCCACCTCCATGACTCAGGCATGGCCAACTGTGGCATTCTTTTGACCAAAGAGATGTTATTAGGGATAGGCCCATGACCCAGTTGAAGTTAATCTTAAATCTCTGGCTGGAGCTGGAGAAAAGGAACACTCTCTCTTCCAGCTACTTCCTTGGTAAAAAGAGACACTGCCTGAAAATGGAGCAAACATGGAGAAAGAAAAACCTAGGAGACAGACAAAGAGGAAGACCTGTCCAAGGCCCTCAAACGTGGTATCTGGGGCTGTATCTACTCTCAAACTTCCCCACTCTGAGAGTCCATAAATGTCCCCTCTCCTAGTTTTTTTCTGCTTAAGCCAGTTTTGTGTTTTCTTTCACTCACTACTGTGATGTTCTTGTCTTATATACAAAAATGAAATAAACTTACACAAATACTTTTGTGTAGCTCTTCTCCTTTTTCCTTCTTTTCTCTCTTAAAACTAAGATAATACATTAAAGGCTCAGAAGAAAGTGGGGTGAACAAGAGAATCATCTTCTTTGGATCTGTCCATAAACTGCTGCCTTGGCTGTCTGCACAAGGCTTACCCATCAAAACCATTCTCCTATTCTAGGGCCTGCAGAGACAGATGCTAATTGTAGATGGAACAGCATTAAAGTTCCTTCAAGCCCTAGGATTTATGATTCTATTAAGCCTCAGCAGCCTTACCTGTAAAGAGGGGAATAATATCTTTTACTGGATTCTTAGGAGGATAAGATACAGCAAAAGAATTTTACAAAGGTTTCTTTAGAAAGTACCGGATATTCTTTGTTCCCACAGCAGTTTCTCATATTGTATCCACCAAAAAAAGGTAACAGATCATTCAAGAAATTGTTACAGAATGTCTAAAATGTGTAGGACACTGGGCAAGTGTGGGGAGGGGATGGATATATAGATTTATAAAAGTCTAAAAATGCTTCCCATGTAGAATATCAAACAGCTACACATATAACAGGAAAGAAAACATGCAAGTTGCCCTCAGACAACAATAAAATGTTGTGGGAATTTAGAAACAAGGAAAACCACTTCTTCGAGGAAAGGTTTCATGGAAGAGATGGCATTCAATTCAGTCATGCCTTGACACTTGGGTAAGTATTACCTAATCTGAAACATTCTCAGATAAGAATTTAGGACTGATGGGACGCCTGGGTGGCTCAGTTGGTTAAGCAGCTGCCTTCGGCTCGGGTCATGATCCCAGCGTCCTGGGATCGAGTCCCACATTGGGCTCCTTGCTCCGCAGGGAGCCTGCTTCTCCGTCTGACTCTGCCTTCCACTCTGTCTGCCTGTGCTCACGCTCACTCGCTCTGACAAATAAATAAAATCTTTAAAAAAAAGAAAAAAAAAAAAAAGAATTTAGGACTGAAATTACCCATACATACAGAGATGGTACATACAATTGAATCATCCCATGATTCTAAATGTCCTTCAAGCAACTGTTTTCAAAGATTCATGGAAATCAAAACATTTTGCCACCTTGTACAAAATAACCTGTGCAGAAACTGCTAGGATACTTTTCCCATTGAGAATTTTATATATATATATAAAATATATATATATATGCACACACATACACACACACACACATACATACACTAGAAGGAACTTGAGTAAAATTTTAAAACATCTAAACTGCTTCCCATACATTTTTTACTGCTGTAACTTTCCAGTGAAACTGTAAATTCTTGAGGGTAAAGCCCAATGCTATTTATTTCTTTGTGTACCTCATCTTGCCAAGTGCTCATTAAATGAATTAAAATACAAAAAAAGACTCACAGTTGAAAAGTGTTACATTAAAAAGTGTGAAAAGTGTCACCCCCAGAAACCTTAAATTACTAACATTTCCCAGAACACATCATGCACTTGTACAATACTTTGTTTGTGCCCATGCTATTCCCATTCTTGGAATGTCCTTCAATCTGTCCTTCTATCCTTAGCTTCTGAAAATGTCTCCTTCAAGCCCTAGCTCTAATGTGACCTTTTCTTTGAACCACTTCCTAATTTATACAGGACAAATGAATCATTTTTTCCTCTCCAAGTGCTTTGTTCAACTCCTCCTGTAGTACCATCATTATGGAAAAATGATCCTCATAGGTGATTGTGCATGGAGGGGAAGGGAGACGGGGAGAGAGAGGAAGACATAGGAAGGAGAGAGAGGAAGGGAGTAAGGATGGGGGAGAGACACATACCATGAGAGAACATACGCCTACCAGAAGGTAGATGGCAAATGTCTTGAGGGAAGAGCATATGTCTTTTTTTCTCTTCCTTATATCCAAGACATAGGACAGTGCTATAATATTTGTATACCAAATAAACATGTGTTATACTAAACTAAATAAACAGAAAACAAAAAAAATAGATTTCATACAACCCCAATCCAAATCTCAGAAAGTTATTTTATGGATATCAACAAACTGATTCAATGCATACATAAATAGGCAAAAGACCCAGAATGGCCAAGACAATACTCGAGGGGAAAAAAACGATGTTAGAGGACTGATGCTACAACTTGAAGAGTTACTGTAAACTTAACATAATCAAGACAGTGTGCTGGTGAAAGAACTAAAAGATCAGTGAAACAGCGCAGAGAGCCCAGAAAAAGACCTCCATAAATATGATCAACTGATCTTCAACACAAGGGTGCTTAGGCAATAGAGTGGAACAAAGACTGCCTCTTCAACAAATGATGCCAAAACAAAATGGATATCCACATATAAAAATAGTAATAATAATAATAGACACTGAACTTCCACCCTTCACAAAAATTAACTCAAAATGGATCAGACCTAAATATAAAATGCAAAATGGTATAACTCTTAGAAGATAACATAGGAGGAGACCCAGATGACAAGGGGTACGGTGATGACTTTTTACAAACAACATCAAAAGCAACAACCACAAAAGAAATTGCTAAGCAAGGTTTAATTAAAATAAAAAATTTCTGCTCATGAAAAGAGAATGTCAAGAGAATGAGGAGACAAGTCAGACTGAGAGAACTTTGCAGATGAGACATCTGATAAAGGACTGTTACCCAAAACAAAGAACTCTCGAAATTCAATAGTAAGAAATGGGCCAAAGAGGGACGCCTGGGTGTCTCAGTTGGTTAAGCAGCTGCCTTCGGCTCAGGTCATGGGATAGAGTCCCACATCGGGCTCCTTGCTCGGCCTCTGCCTGCCTCTCTGTCTGCCTGTGCTCACTCACTCTCTCTTCCTCTATCCCTGACAAATTAATAAATAAAATCTTTAAAAAATAAAAAATAAAATAAAATGGGCCAAAGACCTAAACAGATACCTCACCAAAGATACACAGATGGCAAAGATGCTCATTGTATATCAAGCAAAAAATGCAAACTAAAACAACAGTGAGATACCACTACACACCTTAGAATGGCCAAAATCTGGAACAGTGACAACAGCAAATGCTGGTGATGGTGTGGAGCAACAGGAACTCTCATACATTTCTAGTAGGAATGCAAAATGGTAAAACTGCTTTGGAAGACAGTTTTGCAGTTTGCAGACAGTTTTGCAGTTTCTTAAAAAACTGAGCATACTCTTGCCGTATGTTACAGCAATTGTGTCCCTTGGTATTTATGAAAATATCTGGTACTTATCCAAATACCCATATGCAAATCTGCACACAGGTGATTACAGCAGCTTTATTCCTATCTGCCAAAACTTAGAAACAAGCAGGATACCCTTCAGTAGGTGAGCAGATAAATAAACCGTGGCACATCCAGACAATGGATATTATTCAGAACTAAAAAGAAATTAGCAGGTAAGCTATTAAAAGCCATGGAAGAATCTTAAGTGCATATTACCAAGGAAAGAAGGGGTGCCTGGTTGGCTCAGTTGGTTAAGCACCTGACTCTTGATTTCCACTCAGGTCATGATCTCAGGGTTGTGAGAGCAGCCATGCTTCAGGCACCATGCTGAACAGGGAGCCTGCCCCTCCTCCAGCAATCACACATGTATCTCTCTCTCCAAAATAAATAAATAAATTATTTAAAAAAAAAAAAAAAAAAACAGGGAAGCCTGGGTGGCTCAGTGGGTTAAGCCACTGCCTTCGGCTTGGGTCATGATCTCAGGGTCCTGGGATCGAATCCTGCATTGGGCTCTCTACTCAGTGGGGAGCCTGCTTCCCCCTCTCTCTCTGCCTGCCTCTCTGCCTACGTGTGATGTCTGTCAAATAAATACATAAATAACGTTTAAAAAAAAAAAAACAGATCAGACATTGTTAGTGGGGACCAAGGGGAGGAATGAAGAGAGGGACACAAAGGACTTTTAGGGGAATGAAAATACTATATGGTATTATAAGGTATTATAAGGTATTATAAGGATGGCTATACATCATTGTACACTTGTCCAAACTCACAGAATGTACACCAAGAGAGAAACTTAAGGAAAACTATGGACTTTGGTAATTACGATGCATTAATATAGACTCATCAACAGTAACAAATGTACTATTCTGGTGGAGTATATTGACAACGGTGGAGACTGCATTGTGTGGGGACAGGAGTATTATGGGAGATTTCTGTACCTTCCTCTACATTTCGTTGTGAACCTAAAAATCCTCTAAAAATTAAGTCTTAAAAAAAAGAAGAAAAAAAATTTTTTTAAGATTTAAGGAAAAAAGCACTATCACTACAACCATGCACCTCTCCTGTAATATTGAACTTCCTGAATTCAGAATAAATGTCTAATGTCAGAATTAGACCAAAGTCATCTACACATGAACCAAAAAACTTAAAACCAAGAAAATCCTTTTATGAAGTCTTTTGTCTTGACAACAAAGCTACTTGGGGTTCAGTCATTAAGTTGAGTCCTTGAAGGCTTGTGATCTGTGCTCTCAGCAACTGCTAGTTTACTAATAGCATGGGATGCCTCCAAACATAGAAAGTGCATTCAAGTGAAAATGAGCACAAAATAAAAACATATAAGGAAGGAAGGAAGGGGGGTGGGAGAAAGGAAGAAAATGCAAAAACTGGTCAAAATGACCCATACAATACCTAGTCTAGACACAAAACCACTCTGAAGAAATGGACAAAATGTGTATCTTATCAATGTAATTAAAAAGATACTGGCACCATCATCTCATTTTGAAATCAAAAGGTAGAGCATTTAAAATGCAGAATGTTCTGTACTGGCCAGAAGGTTCTAGGGAAAAATTTGATACAGATCAATGTGTAAATGCAATAAGACATCCACCCTGTTAGTTACCAAGTACCTAAACAAGACACAGGGCTTTTTTCTTTTGAAGTAAGGACATAATTATCCAATATCACAAAAGGTAGAAAGGAATTAAAATCATGTACGGTCAATATACACTACAAAAATAACCAGGGTTCCCACCAGACAAAAGATAAACACTAATAATGCAGTGCATCCTCTGAGGGTCAAGAAAAATTTAAAAGGCCAAAATTACACAAAATGGAGAAACAGAGAAGCCCAGCCACCAATTCCCTAACACTATATTAGAGACACAAAGTTATAGTCCTAACCCCTACCACCCTCACTCCCTATTTAGGTAAAGAAACTGGAGATAAGTATCTTTGGTAACTGCAATGTCAGAGCAAAGAGCTTCTGTGGTGGCGGCATATGGAAATAGTTCAGGGAAAGAAAAAGAAAGAAGTCTAGTATGGTCTGCTGGACCTCTCACCTAAGCCCTGAATATTGTTCAGAATTAAACCACAAGAAAGAAAAGTGGGATTAAAGAAACAAGGAACGAATGTACTCAATATACATGGAGCACTACTTTAGGATCAAACATCTTGGTTCTAGTCCCTCTAAATTTTTTCCACAACCATACCAATATGCAAAGTACCTGGAGAGAATGGAGTAATCATTATTACTCATGTTATTATTTATGTATGCTAACAGTTAACACATCCGTGCACTATAAAAGGCACGGATAAATAGCACTAATAAAGCAACTACAGTTGACTTGGTCCTTCCTGTGTGCTCAAGTACTAAGGATAGCAAGATAAATAGGACAAGTTCTTGCCCTCAAGAAAGTCTACTAGGAGAGTCCATCGATTAAAATACCAGAATTTTAAAGACACAGAGACCCACTGTCCTGATTCCTTCAGTAACCACAGGAACCCAAGATTAAGGAATCTGTAGGCCCTAAAATTAAAAGCCCGAGAACCTCAGGAGAAAGAGAGTGGTGTGAGGAGGAAATTAGGGTGGAGTGAAGAGGAAATAAGGAGTTGGAGGTAAGAAAAGGAGGGTCAACTGTTCTCAAACCAAATTCCCTAAAGTGCAGGATTAAGTTGACCCCCAACATCCCGCGGACTTTGGAAGCAAAAAGAGGAGAGGAACTCTTCGTCAAGTAGGATCAGCATGTGCCCATGCTGATTTGCGGTGTGGTTATAATCTTTACTTGCGTTCCTGCAAACCGCTTGCCTTGCCCATCCCACCCTGTGCAAGAACCCCGCGGACTCCACCCGCCTTCACGGAATCAAGAGAGCACCTTGGTGGGCGCGAGCGGCCGCTCTCCCGGGACCTGGCCGGGGGCGTTCGCTTCCCGCGAGTATCGGTGCGCCGCCGCCGAGGCGCCATGGTCCCCGCGCCGCTGGGGAGTGCCACAGCCGCAGGAGCCCGCGAGGGAAGCCGCGCCCGGGCCCGTACTGGCCTCTTCGCCCCCAGCCGCCTCGCGGGGCAGCAAGAGCAGCGGCAGCAATAGAAGGAAACCGAGCCGGGGGTAGCACCCACCAGCTGGCCCTACTGAGGGCGCAGCCATGTTGTCCCGGGAGCCATGTGACCCGCCAGGTCACGTGGCTCCGCCCTCCTTAAAGGGCCCAACCCTGGGATGATTTTTGAGGTGGCTTTGGAGTTACTCTCTCCAATTTTTTCTACGTACCTCTCCTTTAGAGCACCTCACCTTGGCTTTGCTGACTTTGAAACACAGAGCCCTACAAAACTCAAGGACCTCCAGATGGTTGTGAGCCCTATTTTTATTTCTTGGTTGAAAAACGATAATCGAGTTTGTTGAGCATTTGGTAAATGTTAGGCAGTATGCTAAGCAAACACTTAAATTTTGGAAATCTCATTAAGCCTCACAAGGACCCTATAATACTGGGTTCACCAAGCAGTTAAATGACTTGCCCAAGGTCACATAGCAAATAAATGTCAAAAACGAGATTTAAACCCAGGGAATCTAACTTAAAACCTGAGTTTGGCCATTATGTTGTACTGTAAGCAATTAAATAGTCTTGCCTTAACAAGAAATAAGGGGAAGATGAACGTGTTGAAAGACTTCTCCAAAGGATACACTTAGGGAAATCCTAGGTACAGCTAAAATAGATACAACAGTGGCCCTCCAACAGTCCCAGACCAGCGAGCATCAGCATCATCCAGAACATGTTAGAAATCCAGTACTTGGAGTGCTTCCGTGGCTCAGCGGGTTAAGCCTCTGTGTTTGGCTCAGGTCGTGATCCCCGGGTCCTGGGATTGAGCCCCACTTTGGTCTCCCTGCTCAATGGGAAGTCCGCTTCTCCCTCTGCCCCTGCCCCTGCTCATTCTCTCTGTCTTTCTCGCAAATAAATAAATATTAAAAAAAAAAAAAAAATGAGGGCACCTAGGTGGCTCAGTGGGTTAAGCCGCTGCCTTCGGCTCAGGTCATGATCTCGGGGTCCTGGGATCGAGTCCCGCATCGGGCTCTCTGCTCAGCAAGGAGCCTGCTTCTCTCTCTCTCTCTCTCTCTCTCTCTCTCTGCCTGCCTCTCTGTCTACTTGTGATCTCTCTCTGTCAAATAAATAAATAAATAAATCTTAAAAAAAAAAAAGAAGTACTCAATCAGAATCTGTGAGGGGAGATACAGCAGTCTATGTTGTTTTTTTGTTTTTTTACTAGGCGCCCGGTGGTAATATTTTTTAAAATAATCCCTACCTGCGGTGTCTGGGTGGCTCAGTCGGTTAAATGACTGTCTTCTGCTCAAGTCATGATCTCAGAGTCCTGAAATCAAGCCCCAAATGGGGCTCCCTGCTCAGAGCGAGTCTTCTCCTTCAACCGGTCCCCCTGCTCCTGTTCACGTGCTTTCTTGCTCTCTCTCTCTCTCAAATAAATAAATAAAATCTTAAAAAAATAATAATTCCTTTCTTTGAAATATATGTGTTGGAATATATATATGGATAAAAAGATATGCTGTCAAGTCTTTGCTTCCAAAAAGTGGGTGATGGGAGGGTGGGGGTGGCTAGAGATGAAACAGGTGTGGCCTTGATTTGACAATTGTTGAAACTGGTTTATGGGTATCTGGGTGTTTGTTATAATATTCTCTCAACTTTATGTTTGGAATTTTTAAATAATGATACAGGGTGCCTGGGTGGCTCAGTGGGTTAAAGCCTCTGCCTTCCGCTCAGGTCATGATCCCAGGGTCCTGGGATGGAGCCCCATGTCAGGCTCTCTGCTCAGCGGGGAGCCTGCTTCCTCCTCTTTCTCTGCCTGCCTCTCTGCCTACTTATGATCCCTCTCTCTGTCAAATAAATAAATAAAATATTTTTATAAATAAATAAATAATGAATATAACAAAATCCTTTCCTCCTTGTTGACTATTTCACAGTTTTCCAAGAGTTTTCACACATTTTCTTGTTTGAGATTTTAACCACTTGGCAAGCAACCTACTATTATCATACCCATTTCACAATTGGTGAAGCTAAAAAGTCATTGTTTTAACTACAGTTACATATTTGCTATGGACAATTTAGACTCCAGGGTCGAGGTCAAAGACAGTTATAGGTTTCTCTGCAAATATTCAGTCTCAGCACATGCTGTGTCGGTTGCCCTTCTGAGAACTGAACACCTTAGACTCATGATCCTACTAAGCCATTAGGGTATGACCTCCATCAAGGCAAGGATTCTGCCAATTTTCACCACTGAATCAGCAAAATTAGGCCAAAGCCTAACACATAATAAACACTCAAGTGAACACTTATTGAATTAATGGACAAATGAACTAATGGCAGTAATCATGACCTCTTTCTCTTAAAGGGAAGCAAATGGTTGAGAAAATAATATAGGTTTACGCTTAGAAAGAGCTGTGTTTAAAGCTGTCCACTTGCAAGAGGTATGATAGAGGTAAATGACTTCATCTTTCTGACCCTTTCTTTATATGTGAAATAGGGATAATAATATCACCTTCTTAGAGATTTTATAATGATTAAATGAGTTAAAGAATGTAAAAGGCTTAGCCCAGTGCTTGGAATTGCATAATACCTACCAAAAAAAAAAAAAAAACCCTTTGCTATTATTAGCAATCATTATCCAAGACAAGAACTTTGTAGTTTCTCCAGGAAGTATCAACCTTCTCTGTCAAGCTGTTGAATAATTTCTTACAGGTCACCAGTCAAGGAGTAAGTGGAAAAATATCGATGAGAAATCCCTAGTTGAGGGCACTTAAGCTAGAAATTAGAGATAAACATACAATTCACCAATCAGCTCTGTGTAAATAAGGGCATTTTATCTAGAATCTCTCCTACCCTCTAGCTCCCATTTGAGGTACTTCTGGGGGTCTTCTTGCACCTTTTATCTAATGAAGCTGGATGAAAAAACCCCCTTCTGGAAAGTGTGTCTGTTTACTAAGCAGCAAAGAAGTTACCATGTCTTCTTCGTGGCACAGAGTGAACAAAGGGAAGATAATAAGGAAAGGAGATCAGAAAGCTAGCAGAGGACCAGATGATGGAGAAAATGGTAAACTATTACCCTAAGTGAAAGGCAGTGCCATTGTGCAGTTTTGAGAAGACACCTCACACTTTTCCTGGTAATCAGGGTCAATTTCCCCGGCAAGTTAGAGATTTCTTGCCTACTGGTCTCTGAATGCAAGGAATCTAAAGTACCCTGATGGCAGCCATGACCGTTGTTTCAGTGGGATCCTTGTCTAAAGAAAAAATTCGCTCGCTTGGGGACCAGGACCTCCAACTTGGCAGAGCCCAGAGTTCTAAGGATGGGAGGAATAAAATTCCTAGCGGGGCATTAGGAGTGATAAGAAGTGAGACCACTTCTACTACCACCCCTTGATTGCTAAAACCATGTGTATTCTTACCTCTTGGAGACACAGTGCCATGTAGACAGCTCTGTGTGTGTGTGTGTGTGTGTGTGTGTGTGTGTGTTGTGTCCTTAGAGATGACCCCATCTTGCAGACTGTAGCCTCCAAGCTGACGTTTCAGCTGTGCCTTCAGTACCTCATTCCTACTCTCCATGAGGCCAGCTTGCTTCTGGTTGATGTGATATGGGATAACACCACTGGATCCCATGACCAGAGGCTGCCCACGCATCTCCTTCCTTGAAAGGGGCACCCTGCTCAAATGCTATGTTGGTGGGAATACATATCTGTAGATAAGGCATCCTAGAAGCTCCAAGACAGTGGTGTTGGTAGAGGCTCTTGGAGCCTGAAAGGCATAACTCGGACTTTGTTTATTGCAAAGATTTTTCCATTGTCACCATTTTTCAAGGCTACCCCTGATGCAGTCATCATCCATTTTCAGGTTGCATCCTTATTCTGAGCCCACTCATCCAAAAACTCAGGTTGGGCTTTTTTTCCACCTAATTCTGTAGGTCGTAAGAGACCTTCACATAACCCTAGATATGAGTGGAAGGAGGGGCACTGGTGCCATTGTGATCATGTTCAGCTTACTTGTGTCATCGAGTCTTGCTTGGACTTGATCTTGGATGTACCATTTCCATTTCATAATGGATTGCTCTTGAGCTTGTCCAACCTTAGGACATGGTAGATCTGGAAGAACCAGTTAAGAATGCAGTTCCAGAGCGTTGATTACTTGGTAACCAACAGTTTTATCTCTACCAGGGCTTAGGAGCATGTCAACAGCTGCTTTTTAAAGGATGCATAATTGTATGAGTCAGGGTTCTCCAGAGAAACAGAACCAACAGAATGGATATATATATATTTATACACAGGAAAAGATTTATTACGGGGAATTGACTCACATGACTATGCAGTCAGGCAAGTCCCAAGATCTGCAGGGTGAGTGGGAAGTTGGAGATTCAAGAGAAGTGATGTGTGTCCAAGTCCAAAGGCCTGAAAACCAGGAGAGATAACGTGTGTGTCCAAGTCTTTGTCCAAGTCCAAAGGCCTGAAAACCAGGAGAGATAATGTGTAGCTTTAATTCAAAGGCTGGCAGGCTTGAGACCCAATAATAACCAATACTTCAGTTTAAGCCTGAAAGCAGGAAAAAAGCTGATGTCTCAGTTCAAAGGCAGTCAGGGAAAATGAACTATCTCTTACTCAGGGGAGGATCGGCTCTTTCATGATAGCCAGGCCATCAACTGATTAGATGGGACCCACAAAACACCAGGGAGAACAATTTGCTTCAGTCCTTCTACAACTTAAATGTTGATCTTATCCCAAAACACCCTCACAGAAGCACCTGGAATAATGTTTGGCTAAATATCCGGGCACCTCATGGCCCAGTCAAGGTGACAGAAAATTAACCATCACAGTCATTCTCTGTTGTGGATGACATGACTTTGTTCCAGAATCCCAGAGGCCTAGTGTTGTGATTCTTTCTCTTGGGCTTGCCATCCATTCCATCCTGCCTCTTTCCTGCTACTGAGCTCTTTCTTCCACCAGTTAAACCTGGCCTCCCAGGTTACCTGGTATACGGGCTAGATAATAGTCCTAGTTGTGGAATATGCTGTTTCCAGAACCAGATCAGCCCTGGCGTTTCCTTCTTCAGAGTAGGGGATGCATGATGCAGCAATTTGTCTTTCACTTTGGAGAAGTGACCAGCACAGGTGTGACCAGCGAAACTACCTTTACTGAGATGGAAAGTTCCTGACTCTTTGTGAGTTTATCTCCGTTCTCTGGAGTGTGTGTTTCTTTCTTTCTTTCTTTTTTTCTTTTAAGATTTTATTTATTTATTTGACAAAGAGAGAGATCACAAGGAGACAGAGAGGCAGGCAGAGAGAGGAGGAAGCAGGCTCCCTGCTGAGCAGAGAGCCCGACCCAGGGCTCGATCCAAGGACCCTGAGATATGACCTGAGCTGAAAGCAGAGGCTTAACCACTGAGTCACCCAGGCACTCCTGGAGTGTGTGTATCTTACAGATACCTCCGGTGTGCTAGCCCCCTCTTGCTCATCCTGTCTGGTTAACTTAATGTCATCAGTGTTCTGTTGGAACGTTGGAATTTTCTGTAGGATGTCCAGATAATTTAGTCCAATTCTCTTCTAACTATATTATGACATAGGGCATGAACATTAACAGAGGCCAAGAGTAAAGCTGTAAAACAGGGATTGGAAAATTTTCTGTGAAGGGCCAGATGACAAATATTTTAAGTTTTGTGGGCTACCTATAATCTCTGTTGCATATTCTTTTTTTATTTCATTGTTTTTGTTATTTTACGAACCTTAAAAAAATGTAAGAACTATTCTCAATTCAAGGGCAGTGGGGGGGGGCGGGGGGGGGAGGCTATCAGCAGCCACAGGTGGAATTTGGTTCCTGCTATCAAGTGATAGTTTTCTCATTCCACTTCATTTTTTTAAGCTAAAAACTATTTTAAAAATTTAATTCAATTAATTAACATACAGTGTATTGCTGGTATCACAGGTAGAGGTCAATGATTCGTCAGTCTCTGCTAACACCCAGTGCTCCTTACATTATGTTCTCTCCTTAATGCCCCTCACCCAGCTACCCCAACCCTCCACCCCTCTCCCCTCCAGCAACCGTCTGTTTATTTTTTATGATTTGTCTCTCTCTCTGGTTTTGTCTTTTTTTTTTTTCCTCTCTTTCCCTATGATCCTCTGTTTTGTTTCTTAAATCCCACATATCGGTGAGATCATATACTCATTCCACTTTAATGTGAACACTTTCGGATCCTTCTTCCTGATTGAGATAGGAAAACAAAAAACAATCCAAAAAATGCCCCGACGCACCTGCCAAGTCCACAGTGCCACATTACGTACCGGCGGCCTTCCTAATGTGCTCTGACAACTGTGCCACATCAAGCACAGAGCCTGAGATTTAGGCCAGGATTGGCTTGCTGATGCTGTCACTCTTTTCAGTGGGCTGACCGCGCTGAGCCTCCTTCAACTGTAGATGTTAATCGCACCTTTGTGGGTGCCTCACCTCTCTTGCACTCCACACACACCCTGTGGGGCAAGTCTCCGTGGCTGCCCCTCTGACTTCTGTGGCTACAAGAATGCCATCCCCTGGCTGCTAGGGATAAAGCCCATCAGCTAGCTCGTCTTGCTTCAAGCCCCTCTCATCTCCATCACTATCTGTAAGCTCCAGCTTTGTGGCCGCCCCTCCCAGTCAGGTGGTCTGCAGAGGCAAGCCTCCACCGGACTGAACCCCCAATGGGGTATGGAGCCCCTCTGCCCAGGACATGCCTGATGGCCTCAGGGAACGAGCATCCTCCAGGCCCTCCCGTGGGATATAGTCCGAGGTGGGTCTTCCGGCCTCTTGGAATAAGTCCAAACAGCATTCCTACTTCCCTGAACTGTCGAGTTTTGTCTATTATGAAGAATGTTGCTACAAAGAACAGATGAACATCAGGTATAAGTTTCATGTGGACATATGTTCTCATTTCTCTTGGGGATAAACTAGGAGTAGGACTGTTTGGTCATATTGTAATTCTGTTTTAACCTATTGAGAGAACTGCCAAACTGTTTTCCAAAGTCGCTGTACCTACATGTAAAAGAATGCAACTGGACCGCTTTCTTACACCATACACAAAAATAAGCTAAAAATGGATTAAAGACCTAAATGTGAGACCTGAAACCATAAAAATCCTAGAAGGGAGCACAGGCAGTAAATTCTCTCTCTCAGTTATGGCAACATTTTTCTAGATGTGTCTCCCGAGGCAAGGGAAACAAAAGCAAAAATAAACAATTGGGATTTCATCAAAATAGAAAAAAACCTCTTCAGAGTGAAGGAAACAATCAACAAAACTAAAAGACAACCTACAGAATGGAAGAAGATATTTGCAAATGGCATACCTGATAAGGGGTCAACACCCAAAATATATAAGGAACTTATACAACCAAATAAATAAATAAATAAATAAGACAAAATAACAACAACAAAAAAAACCCACCAAATAATCTGATTTAACTGGGCAGGAGACACGAACAGACATTTCTCCAGAGAAAGCATCAAGATGGCCAAGAGGCACAGGGAAAGATCCTCAACATCATTCATCAGAGAAATAGAAATTAAAACTACAATTAGATATCACTTCACACCTGTCAGAATGGCTAAAATCAAAGTGGTCATACCATCTTACATTCCTGTCAGCAATGTTTAAGATGTTCCGATGTCTCCATCATGATAGTTAATTCTTACATCTCTTCTCACATAAAATCTTTTTCCTCCTTTATCAGGCCAGCATTTTCTCAGTTTGGCTATCCTGGGACTTAATCCTGTTTCTAGCCTGGCATCCACAGAGGAAGTGGGGTTGGTGTCAGGGGAACCTGTTACCTTATAAGGAAGGAAGTTCTGCAATGTCTTCCTACATGGAGGAATGGCTCAGCTCATTCTCAATGGGAAGAGAGAGGCCACCTACACAGGCTCTGGGCATTCAGAGAAGTCCACAGAGCCACATTTCCCAAGGGCACCCACCTAGATGTCCTTGTCCCATGCTTCAGGTCTAAGGTTTTTCCAACCTGATCCCTGACTTAGCGGAGTGTCCAGACATCTCTGGAGCCCTGGGTTCCAACAATTAGACCATCAATCTTCCACTCAGCTGGGTCTCATCTTGCACAGTAATGGATAAGGGCCTCTTTATAAGCTATGCAGAAGGTTTTCTGGCTCTCACACTCAGTTTTTGTTTTCCTCACACTCAGTTTTTCAACTGTTTGTTAATTGCCCTGGTTTTTCATTATCCTTTGGGGGGGGGGGTCAAGGCAACTCAATAATAACCAGACAATCCTATATCCTTGGGTATATTGTACCTGTTGACCTTTCAAATTCCTGACTCAGCACATTGGTATGGACATTTCTTGTCACGTACATTTACCCAGGTCACAACCAGTAAAATTTTTAGCAGTTGGGCTGCCACCTTCTGCCAGAGACATACCCCATCCACTGCTCAAGATGGGAATCCTCACTGCCACCCAGGAAGTGGATGACCTCACCCAAAACCCATCTTATCACCTGTCAGGGGGTTCCTCTCAAAAACAGGTACCAAAATTTCATTAGAAATCCTGGAGAGGAATGCCTGGGTGGCTCAGATGCTTAAGCATCTGCCTTCTGCTTAGGTCATGATCCCAGAGTCCTGGGATAGAACCCCACGTTGGGCTCCCTGCTCAGTGGAGAGCCTGCTTCTCCCTCTCCCTGTGAAGCTCCCCCCTTGCTTATGCTCTCTCTCTCTCAAATAAGTAAATAAAATAAGTAAATATAATCTTTTAAAAAATGAAGAAAGAAATGAAGATATCTCGGTGGTAACAGCTGTGAAAACTACAAGGGGAGAGAGAATCTGAACGGGCTGGCATCAAAAGCCTCCAGACTGCAAGACACGCACGACACCTGTGCCTTCTTACATCTTCCCCTTCCTTCCTAGAAGGAGCCAAGAAGAAACACCGTGCAGGAAAAGCTTCTGAACTGAGAGCTCCTGACGGTTAACTTCACATGTCAGCCTCCCCAGGCCATGGAACGTCCAGATATCTGGTTAAACATGATTTCTGAGTGTGTCTGTGAGGGTGTTTCGGAAATATTTAAATATTTAAACTCAATTTTTTCTTGCAATATTTTTTGATTAATTATTTTATTAACATATAAGGTATTATTTGCCCCAGGGGTACAGGTCTGTGAATCATCAGTCTTACACACTTCACAGCACTCACCATATCACATACCCTCCCCAATGTCCATAACCCAACCACCCTCTCCCTAACCCCCTACCCCCAGCAACCCTCAGTTTGTTTTGTGAAATTAAGAGTATCCTACAATTTGTCTCTCTCCCAATTCCATCTTGTTTCATTTTTTTCTTCCCTACCCTCCAAACCCCCCACATTGCCTCTCAAATTCCTCATACCAGGGAGATCATATGATAATTGTCTTTCTCTGATTGACTTAACTGGTGGACTGATTAAAGCAAAAGGTTCTCTCCAGTGTGGGAGGGCATCATTCCATTCTTTGAGGGCCTGAAAAGAATAAAAATGTGGAGGAAGGTTGAATTAATTGAGCTGGAACAGTGATCTTCTGCTCTTAGCCCATGACGGCTCTCAAACTGTCAGACCTGGACTAGAACCTGCGCCAACATCTCTCTGACTCTCAGGCTTTGGAACGACACCACTAGCTTTCCTGGGTCTTCAGCATGCAGAGGGCAGCTGACAGGACTTTTCGTCCATTGTAATCACATGATCCCCTTCCTTATAACAATCTCACGGGGCTCTGGGGGGACTCAGTCAGTTAAGGATTTACCTTTGGCTCTGGTCATGATCCCAGGGTCCTGGGATCGAGCCCCAAGTCTGGCTCTCTGCTCAATGGGGAGTTTGCTTCTCCCTCTGCCGCTCACCCTGCTTGTGCTCTTTCTTTCTCTCTCTCTTTATCTCTGTCAAATAAATAAATAAAATATTTTTTAAAGTCTTGTTATCTCTGTCTGTATCTATTCTGTATCAATGTTTACATCTATCTCCCATTGGTTCTGTTTCTCTGGGTAACCAATACAGCGCTACACTAAGAAGGTTTAAGCAAGCACAATGGGAACCCCCCAGAGCAAAGACTGCTCATTAGAGAAGTCTTGCACAAAGCCAACATGGCCAGGCCCTGATCTTACCACTGCAGCCAGTCACTGGCTGGAACTGCCCAGGAAGAGGGTGTCCTCAGTTTAATTACTGGCTGATCCCACAGGGGCTGCTTCTAGAGGCTGTCAGTTGACTGTACTCCCTGTGGCAGGTCTATTCTTAAAGAGAGACCAGAGCACACACCTGCTGGCTGCCAGCACCTGTAATTGGGCCACTCCTCTCATTTCATCCTCCGTCAGGTGTCCTTCACTCACTGTGGTCCAGCCACGGTGTTCTTCTTACTGTTCCTGGGGCTCACCAAGCATAATCTACCCAGAGATCTTTGCACCTGCTGTTCCTTCCTCCTCTGATGCTCTACCCTTTTCATGACTGCCTCTTTCTGTCATTGAGGTCTTAACACAAGTGTTACCTCTTCTGTGAAGCCTTTCCTGATCTCCACATACAAAGCAATCCTTCCCTATTATGCCGTATCACATCACCTCTTTTATTGTCTTCATATCCTGGGCACTACCTGAAATTGAGTTTTTTTTACACCTCTCCCCATGGGCGCAGGTAGAGCATTTTAATGTTCGATGTGACCTCCATACCTGTAACAACACATAGCTTGTATATGGGCTAAGGAAATATTTGATAAATAAATGAATGAAACGTTAACATGGAACATCAACATTCCTCAAGTAACGATGCTTCAAAACATTTGTAAGATGAACCCTGAAGGTCAGGTTCTTTGTCTTGGCAGCTCGCCGCCTGGCAGTGTTAGGCTCACATAGATTTTCAGGATGTGACCTTCCATTTCAACAGCGGGAGGGTATGTGACAGGGAGATAATAGCATCTCCATCTTGAATTTTCTGATGATCCACTTTAATTCATTCAGTAAGTATTTGTTGCATATTGACTGGTAACCAAGCATGATTCCAGGCTGGAGAACAAAACAAAAGTCTTTCCCTTGTGGAACTGGCATTAAATGACTCAAAACATGTGAAATCCTTAGAACATGGCTTGTTACATAGCAATTGCTCAAAAATTATTACTTGTGGGCGCCTGGGTGGCTCAGTGGGTTAAGCCGCTGCCTTCTGTTCAGGTCATGATCTCAGGGTCCTGGGATTGAGTCCCGCATCAGGCTCTCTGCTCAGCAGGGAGCCTGCTTCCTCCTCTCTCTCTCTGCCTGCCTCTCTGCCTACTTGTAATCTCTCTGTCAAATATATAAATAAAATCTTTTAAAAAAATTATTACTTGTGATTGTTACAATTGTCAACCTATTTATTATCTAAAATGAGCATTCCAAAGCTTTTTTAAAAATTGTTTTTGATATTTATTTATTTATTTGCGAGAGAACATATGCATGAGCACGCATGAGCGGGGGTGAGGGGCTAAGACCGAGGGAGAGAGAGAATCTCCAGCAGACTATCTTCAAGTGCAGAGCCTAACGTGGGGTTCGATCTCATGACACTGAGATCATGACCAGAGCCAAAATCAAGAGTCAGATGCTTATCTGACTGAGCCACCCAGGCACCCCAAGGTTTTTATTTTTACTACAACATTTCCCTCTGTATATTTAGAGAGTAAAAATGAGAAGTCCAGATAACTAGAGGCAGGACAATATTGCCATGTGGTTCTTCATTAGACGTTCTTCAGAGCCGTTGTGTGGTGAAAGCACCTGATTGGAAAGCCTATTGACTTAGGCTTTTTAGTGTTGCTAATTTATGCTGGAGTCAATGAGGAAAACTTATATACAGAGAACTTTTCATGTCTTGCTTGTTGTGTGTTTTCTTATTTTCTTGTAATAGTTTGGTCTTACTTCTCTACCTCTTTGAAAGTGTGCGCGCGCGCGCACACACACACACACAGGAGCTTCCTTTAAGAAAATGCAAACAAGGGGCACCTGGGTGGCTCAGTGGATTAAAGCCTCTGCCTTCAGCTCAGGTCATGATCCCAGGGTCCTGGGATCAAGCCCCAAATCACTCTCTCTGCTCAGTGAGGAGCCTGCTTCCCCTTCTCTCTGCCTGCCTCTCTGCCTACTTGTGATCTCTGTCTGTCAAATAAGTAAATAAACAATCTAAAAAAAAAAAAAGAAAATGCAAACAAGAGGTACCTTTTTAAGGATTCACAAACAGAATAGGAGCTGCAGAAAAGTTAATTCTTCCATCTCAGAGGGGACTGGGACACTGTCAAGACCAGAACCAGAACCAGAACCAGAACCTAAAGATTCCGTAGCAGCTATTCTTGATCTTCATTTGCGTGCTGTCCTGGTTCATGGCCCACCCCTCCAAGAGGTCTGCTGTTCCCTGCACACTTAGTTCTTCTGCAACTGGCTTGCCTTGCTCAGTGTCTCTCCTCATCTTTTTTTCCCCCTACAGCTTCTGCTTCATCTCGGTTCAGTTCTTGTCTCCAGTAAGCCCTCAACGTCACCGCACAGCCCTACTCCGCATTGGCAGTGCTGCCAACACTCACCAGTGACTGCTTAGCTGTCACAACGAGGAGGCCTGTCTGTCCAGCTCCTCAGTCCCACAGCACAGCCTAGCAGAGGCCATGGGAGCCTGTGGCTTAGCTGTCTGGATTCACGTGGTTCCCCTCAATCCAAACAGCTACCATTAGAAGTTTGGGCAAAACTATAGTGTGCAGGGGCTCCTGGGTGGCTCAGTGTGTTAAAACCTCTGCCTTCGGCTCAGGTCATGATCCCAGGGTCCTGGGATTGATCCCCGCATTGGACTCTCTGCTCTGCAGGGAGCCTGTTTCCTCCTCTCTCTGCCTGCCTCTCTGCCTACTTGTGATCTCTCTCTGTCAAATAAATAAATAAAATCTTAAAAAAAAACTATAGTGTGCATCAGAATCACTTAAAATAATGATTGCGTGGTCTATCCCTAAATTCAGTAAGTCTTGGGGTGGGGACAGAGAATTTATATTTCTAACCAGATGCTGCTGATGGTATTGATTTGGTCAGTTTGTAAATCACTACTTTCATAAAACACAGACATACGTTTTTTTTTTTAAAGATTTGTTTATTTATTTGTTTCACCAAGAGAGATCACAAGTAGGCAGAGAGGCAGGCAGAGAGAAGGGGGGGAAGCAGGCTCCCCACTGAGCAGAGAGTCTGATGCGGGACTCGATCCCAGGGACCTGAGATCATGACCCGAGCCAAAGGCAGAGGCTTATCACACTGAGCCACCCAGGTGCCCCCAGACATACTTTTTAAGTTGCATTTTGCTTTATCGTGCTTCACAGATACTGCAGGTTTTGTTTTTGGTTTACTTTGTTTGTTTTATTTTTTTTATGTTTTACAAATTAAAGATCTGTGTAACCCCGCAGGGAACAAGTCTTTCGGTGCCATTTTCCCACAGCTCCAGTTTAGTTCACGTCTCCGTGTCCATTTCGGTAATTCTTGCGATATTTCAATTGTTTTCATTATTATTATGCTTGTTATGGTGATCTATGATCAGTGATCTTATTTTTTTTGTAAGATTTTCTTTATTTGACAGAGATCACAAGTAATCAGAGAGGTGGGTCGGTGGGGGGGGGGGGGGACCAGGCTCCCTGCTGAGCAGAGAGCCTGATGTGGGGCTTGATCCCAGGACCCCGGGATCATGACCTGAGCTGAAGGCAGGCTTTAACCCACTGAGCCACCCAGGCGCCCCTGATCAGTCTTCTTTGATGTTACTATTATAATTGTTTGGGGTGCCACGAGCCATGCCCGTATGAATGTGTGTTCTGATTGCTCCACTGTTCCCCCATCTCCCTCTCCTCAGGTCTTCCTATTCTCTGAGATACAAAAATATTGAAATTAGGCCAATGAATAATCCCACAATGGCTGACTAAGTGTTCATGTAGAAGGATGAGTTGCATATCTGTCACTTTAAATCCAGAGCTAGAAATGATTCAGCTCAGGGGACCCTGGGTGGCTCAGTCGGTTAAGTGTTCGCCTTCAGCTCAGGTCATGATCCCTGAGTTCTGGGATCGAGCTCTGTGTGGGCTCCCTGCTCATCAGGGAGTCTGCTTCTCCCTCTACCCTTTCCCCTGCTGTGCTCTCTCTCTCTCTCTCTCTCTCTCACTAAAATCTTAAGAAAAAAAAAAAAAAAAGTAAGATTCAGCTCAGTGAATAAGTCATGTTGAAAGTCAATAGGTTGAACACTAGGTCTCTTGTGCCAAAATTTAGCCATGTTGTAAATGCAAAGAAAACGGTTTGTGGGTTTTTTTTTTTTCTTTAAGTAATCTCTACACCCAACATGGGGCTTGAACTCACAACCCTGACATCAAGAATCACACGCTTTTCTGACTGAGCCAGTTAAGCACACCAGTTCTTGGAGGAAGTTAAAAGTACTACTCCATTGAACACATGAATGATTAAAAAAAAAAAAAAAAAGTCCTACTGCTGATGTGGAGAAAGTTTTAGTGGTCTGGATAGAAAATCAAATCAGCCACAACATTTCCTTAAGTCAAAGCCTCATCCAGAGCAAGGCTCATCCAGAACAACTCAAACAGAGCAAGTCTCTTCAATTCTGTGAAGGCTGAGAGACATGAGAAAGCTATAGAGGAAGTCTGAAGCTAGCAGAGGTTGACTCCCCCTTCATATCATAAAAATGTAAAATGAAGCAGCAAGTGCTGATGTAGAAGGTGCAGCAAGTTATCCAGAAGATCTAGCTGATGAATGAATGAACATTAATGAAAGGGGCTGCACTAAACAACAGATTTTCCATGTAGACAAAACAGTCTTCTATTGGAAGAAGATGCCTTCTGGGACTTTCACACCTAAGGGAAAGTCAATTCCTGGCTTCAAAGCATCAAATGACAGACTGACTTTCTTGTTAGGGGCTAATGCAGCTGGTGACTTGAAATTAAAGCCAGTGCTCATTTACCATTCCCGAAACCCTAAGGCCCTGAAGAATTATGCTAAATCTACTCTGCCTGTGCTCTATACATGGAACAGCAAAGCCCAGATGACAGTTTTTTACGACCATATTGACAACATGGTTTACTAAATATTTTAAGCACTCTACTACTCAGAAAAAGAAATGATCTCAAAATACTTACATTTGCTAGTAATGCACCTGGTCACCCAAGAGCTCTGATGGAGAATGTACAATGGAATTAAGGCTGTTTTCATGCCTGCTAACACAACACCCATTCTTGCAGACCATGAATCAAGGGATCTTTCTGACTTTTGAGTCTTACTGTTTGAAAAATACATTTCACAAGTCTGTAGCTCTCATAGATGGTGATTCCTCTGATAGGTCTGGGGAGCGTCAGTTGAAAACCTTCTGGAAAGGATCCACCATGTTAGATATCATTAAGAACATGTGTGACTCATGGGAAGAGGTAAAAATACCAGCATGAACAGGAATTTGGAAGAAGTTGATCACAACCTTCATGGATGACTTTGATGGGTTCAAGACTTGAGTGGAGGAAGTAACTGCAAATGTGGCAGAAATAGCAAGAGAACTAGAATCAGAAGTGGAGCCTGAAGATTTCACTGAACTACTGGGATCTCATGATCAAACTGATGGATGAGGAGTTGTCTCTTATGAATGAGCAAAGAAAGTGGTTTCTTGAGATGGAATCTACTCCTGCTGAAGATGTTGCAAAGATTGTTGAAATGATAACAAAGGATCTAGAATACGACATGAACTTAGTAGATAAAGGGGTTGAGAAGATTGACCCCAATTTTGAAAAACATTCTGCTATGGGTAAGATGCTATCACAAACTACTAAAAGGAAGAGTCAATCATTGTGGCCAACTTGCCTTTTGTTTTCTTTTAAGAAATTGCCAGTTACCCAACCATCACCCAAATCAATTAGCACTATCAACAATGACACCAGAATCTCTACCAGCAAAAAGATTATGACTCACTGAAAGCTCACATGATGGTTAGCAATCACACATGTGGTTTTTTTTGCAATAAAGTATTTTTAAATTAAAGTATGTATTTTTTAAGACAAAATGCTATTGCACACTTAATAGACTACAGTATAATATAAACATAATTTTATATGGAATTGGGAAACAAAAATTCATTTGACTTGCTTTATTGTGCATATTTGCTTTATTGGGGTTGTCTGGAACCAAAGCTGCAATGTCTCTGAGGTCTGCCGGTAAGCCAGTGGTGCTACACCTTTAGTGCCTCTGCTGGGTGGGACACTTTCCCCTTAGCCATGCTGAGGGCACAGCAAGGACTGTGATTGACAGCTCTGTACAACCTATGATTTTCCTTCTCTAAGTGTACCATCTATTTAATCTTCCTGATGTTCCTGAACAGGAGTGATTGAAGAGAAAGGTGAGAAGCTAGAATCACACCAAAAGACGTTTAAAGTAAGTGAAAGGTGTTTCAGTGCTTTTGGAAAGAAGGAGGAAGGCATAAGACAAGAAATCACAGTCATGGTTCTCTTGCAGATCTCTTGTAGATCCTCACTTTCTCAATGTTTGAGATCAAATAAAATGAAGCAGAAGAATGACTCCCATATTTTTGAAGAATGATATCTCATTTGTGAAGAGGAAACACATAAATGCATACATTATATATATATATATATGTATGTATTTTTATTTCAGATGCTCATTCAATAGCAGTTTTACTTTCCATATCCACTTATTTAGAAAATGAAATGCCAAGATGCCACTGTGAAGGCAGTACATGAGCAAAGGAAACTGCGTACGAAATCACAACACCTGTATGTATTCGTATATTTTGTGTGTATGTATATACACACACACAAATATTTTAGCACCTGCATATATTTGAAAGGTACAAATAAACATTACTCTTTTACTCTCTCAGGCTTTAGCCAATGCTTAGCAGATGAATTAAGTCCCCATCCTTGTAATTATTGTTTCCCTGGGGCTTTGTGACCTAAAGCTTGGCTGCCACTCAGAAGTAACTTCTTCCTGGGAAAACTTGCCAAACATAATAGAAGCTATGGATACAAACTATGGACACCTATCATGTTTCCATGCTTCCTTTTACCTCAAAAAAAATTTTTTTTGAAACAGGGGTATATATCTAGTAAATGGTCTTGGAATCAAAGGAAATACGGTTTTACATATTCCTCTAATTTACAAATAATGAGTAGGCAGAATAACGACCCTCCAACAATGTCTAAGTCCTAATCTCAGAACCTGTAAATATGTTACCTTACATGGCAAAAAGAATTTTGCAGATGTGATTGCATTAAGGTACATGAGATGGAGAGATTTTTGTGGACTATCATGAGAGAGCAGAAGGCACCCTACCCCCCACCCCCCACCCCCAGCTGTGGTCAAAGGGAGAAGTAGCTATGCAAGAATGCTCAGAGAGATGCAACATTCTTGATCTGGAACATGGAGAAAGGGGTTACAAGCCAAGGAATGCAAGTTGCTTCTGGAAGATGGAAGAGGCAAGGACATGGGTTCTCCCCTTGAGCCCCTGCAAAGGAATGCAGCTTTTTTTTTTTTTTTTAAGATTTTATTTATTTATTTGACCGACAGAGATCACAAGTAGGCAGAGAGGCAGACAAAGAGAGAGGAGGAAGCATGCTCCCTGCTGAGCAGAGAGCCTGATGCAGGGCTCTATCCCAGGATCGTGGGATCATGACCCAAGCCGAAGGCAGAGGCTTTAACCCACTGAGCCACCCAGGCGCCCCGGAATGCAGCCTTTGATGCACCTTGATTTTAGTCCAGTGAGGCCCATGTTGGACTTCAGACCTGTGGAACTATAAGATAGTAAATTTTCATTGTTTAAGTAACAAAGTTTGTGAGCATTTTTTATGGCAGCAATAGGAAACTAACCCAAGTGCATATTGGGTTTGAACTTTTTCTTGAGGTACAGGCTGAAACTCCCAGGCAGAAGGTCAGCAGTTGCAAGGGACACCCTTTGGAGGGTCAGACAGTGCTTTGGTTGGGCCATAGCTGGACCAGGATGTGTGTGTGTACACGAAGGGAAGCTATGTTTCACCTTCTCCCTCCCACTGCTCTCCCTTCTCAGTGAGTGATTTTGCTGGCGGTAGGGGAATATGGATGACGAAAACTATTAAGGGCTTAGGTGTAGACCATCTGAACTTAGATGCCAGCTGTTTGGGGGACTCAGAGAAATGCCAACTGTAGCCCTTGGTGATCTTGGGGTCCTCTAGAACCCTAAGACATCTTCGCCCTCCATCTGAGAACCAGGAAGCCACAGTCAATTCCTGGCCAGGCAGCCCAAAGTTTCTGGAATCATTTCCCAAACAGACGTCCCAGCTCCCTAATTCCAGGTATGATGCCCATGTGCCTATGAAGAATAGCAGGATGTTGCTCATTCTGTAAGTTCAGCAGTCATCAGAGTCACCCAGAGGGCTTGTCAAAACAAAGACTGATGGCCCTCACTTCATGAATTTCTGATTCAGTAGATCTAGGATGCAGCTTGAGAATTCCCATTTCTAACAATTTCCCAGGTGCTGCTGGTGCTGCTGGTCTGAGGACAGCATTATGAGAACAATGGACGTAACCAGTACGAGCTTAGGACTCAAGCAGTGCTTGCTGCTTACAAGCTGATTGATCTTAGGCAACTTAAATTTTGGAATTTTTAACCTTCTTCCACCTATCAAATAGAGTTAATAAAACCCACCTCTTGTAATTAAATAGAACAATCTACATAAAGCACTTAGCACATAGTAAGTCCACAATAAATGGTTTCCGTTATACTGTGTTGACCGTTATTGATGATTAATGCCAAGTTATTAAATGTACCATACAAGGCACCAGAAACATTCAACAGACAAGGTAATGGCGGACAATGTAAGTCACTTCACAAGCTGCCCTCCAACAACTGTCAGAACTTTCTCAAAGTCTCCCACCCACGGATGACTGTTCAACTTTGTAACCCAAGGGGACTCCAGAAGAAAGGAGTCTAAAAATGCTTCGCCCACAAAGCAGAATGAACAAGAAGCAGAAAGTCTTAAAGCGTTTTGAGAAAATTTGTCTAACAATAGAAAACGGAAAGTCCTCTGGGTGTGATGCAATGGGTATAGAAATGAATAAAAGTAAACCGGGCCAGGAGCAAATTAATTTGATAATAATTTCAGAAAAGGAAAAGGAACTGTGCCATGCTCATGCCTCTGGGAAATCTGACAAAAAAAGTAAGGGTTTTATTTTTTTTCCCCTCCCTGTTCTAGGATAACTGGTATTAGCATCATGTTTTAAAAAAAGCCGCCCCTAGAATGACTTCATTGTCCTTCCACTACGAGGAATTCTTTCTTCAGGACAGAGCGACAGAATAACAGGTTAGGTCACTGGGAACCAATGACTTTCTTATGATTTCTTCATGGAAAGTGTCTCTTTCCTGGTGGAACTTGGCCATATAGATGGATAAGCCAATAGTACAGTGGAATAAAATCCAACTATAATAAGTAGCGGATGGAGTTTATTATAATTTACATAATAAAATTAATATAATAAAGAAGTAAGTAGCTTTAAGATTTTTTTTTTTTTTTTTAGAAATGAAGAGATATGCTGGTTGAAACTTTTTTTTTTTTTTAAAGATTTTTTTAATTTATTTATTTGACGGAGAGAGATCACAAGTAGGTAGAGAGGCAGGCAGAGAGAGAGAGGAGGAGGAAACAGGCTCCCTGCCGAGCAGAGAGCCCGATGCGGGACTCGATCCCAGGACCCTGAGATCATGACCTGAGCCGAAGGCAGGGGCTTAACCCACTGAGCCACCCAGGCGCCCAGTAGCTTTAAGATTTTAATTGTATCTTCTATTTAAGAAACTAATAATAAAGAGTTGGTGAAGACAACAATAGGAAAGTTCCTAGTTCAGTCAATGTAATAGTTTCAGTCTCAGGGCTCCTGGGTGTTGTAGTAAGTTGAGGTTCAGTTGACCTGACCTTCGGCTCAGGTCATGATCTCCAGGTGCTGGGATCACATCCTGCAAGGGGTTCCCTGCTCAGCAGGGAGTCTGCTTCTCCCTTTCCCTCTCCCCCTCCACTTGTTCTCTCTCTCTCTCAAATGAAAAAATAAAAATCTTTTAAAAAATGGTTTCAGGGATGCCTGGGTGGCTCAGTTGGTTAGGCCACTGCCTTCGACTCAGGTCGTGATCCCAGGGTCCTGGGATCGAGTTCTGCATCGGGCTCCTTGCTCGGTCGGGAGCCTGCTTCTCTCTCTGCCTCTGCCTGCCACTCAGCTTGCTCGTGTGTACTCTCTATCTCTGACAAATAAATAAAATCTTTAAAAAAAAAATAGTTTCAATCTCGATGATCTGAACATCAGTGCACAAGGAGCAAGTCTTCCCATCCCTGCTTATCTTCTGTTTAGCTGTGTGAGCTGGAAGGACTATTGGATCTTTAGATGTCCCTTCTTCCTTCATCAGCCAAAGGGCTGGAGTAGATGGCTTTTTCTAAAATTTTCACTGTCAAGTGGTCTTTCATACAATTTACCTTTCAACTAAAGAACTTCACATTGTAAGTGACTTTGTATAACTACCTACTTAATTAAATGCTTTTGCTTATAATGAGTAAAGTTACATTAACTTAAAAAAGACAGAGACTGTGGTATTAACTAATAATCTCACATTTATTGAGTATCTACTACATGCTGAGCATTTAGGTGCATGATTTTGTTTCATTTCTTCAACAGTGCAGTGAGGGAAGATCTAACTGATACCAGTTGGACATCCTCCATCCTCAGAAAGATGGAGCCAAGACTTTGCTCAAAGTCACAGAGCTAGTGAGTGTTAAGCCAGGATGTGAAAGGGGGTCTCAGATCTCTGCAATGTGATCGCAGCACCCCTGCTATTTAACACTTGGTTGCATGGACTCCCACAGAGGTGACTGCATATTGCATGGTTACAAATGGCTCAGGGTTAGACAAGGAAATTATCAGGAATTCAGGGAGCTCTGGGTACTGGTCATTCCCAACCCCACTGAGCTTGTGTTCTCTGCTCCCCTCTGCCCCCTCAGTTGTTCCGATTCCCTCATCCCTTGCTCAGAGCTCACCCAAACTCTGTGACTTGCAAAACTACAAAGGTCCTTTACTCTCAACTCCCTGCTTCTCCATTTAAATCTAAAAAGCAGCAATTTGCCTGGCCCTGCCCGCCTTTTCACATTCTGCCACAGGGCCTGGGATGCACCCTAAATGAAACAGGGCAGCTGGAGCTGGGGATGGGGCCAATGTCCTTTAATAATTAATAATAACTACTGCTTATGTGCTTGTTAGAGTTAAGGCTTTTTACCAGGAATATCTTATTTACTCATTATAGCAACAATTCGGTGAGGTAGATACTATATTGGCCCCTTTTCAGAAAAGGAACTTAACTAATTAGTGAGTGACAGCTCATAGGATCCATGCCCATATATTTTACTTGTTGTGGCAGCAGGGAGGGAAAAGAAGAGGGAGAGAGAGAATCAAGCAGACAGCAGACCCCCTGCTGAGCATGGACGGAGCCTGACATGAGGCTTGACCCCAAGACCCCGAGAACACGACCTGAGCCAAAATCAAGTCAGCTGCTTAACCGACTGAGCCACCCAAGTGCCCCCAAAACCATTTCTGAATTTTCTCTTATGACAGCTTTGTTGAGAAATAGTTCATTTAACATATAGTTCACCCATTTAAAGTGTACAGTTCCTTGGGGTTTTTTGGTTTTTTGCATAATCACAGAGATGTACAATCATCATCACAGTTGATTTTGGAATGTTCCACCATCTCAACAAGAAATCTCTTACCCCTAGCAGTCACTCCCATCTCCTCCTCGCACTCCCACTCCCTGCCAGCCTTAGGCCAATAATGATTTACTTTCTGTCTCTGTAGCTTTGTCTATTCTGGGCATTTCACATGAATGGAATGATATAATATACAGACTTTTGTGACTTAGCATGATTGTTTTCAAGGGTCATCCATGTTATAGCATTTGTCAGTGTTTCATTTGTTTTTCTGGCTGAATAATATTCTATTGTATAGATATTCTACACTGGGTATAGAAATATTTACATTAGATATATTATTAAAATGTATATTTTAAGATATATCTACATATAATCTTTTTTATTTTTTGAAGGAGAGAGAGAGACAGGCAAGAGCACAAGTGGGGAGGGAGTGGCAGAGGGAATGACAGAGAAGGAGAGAAAGAGCAAGAGACCACAAGCCCAGAGTGGGGAGAGGGGCAGAGAGAGAAGCAAACTGCCCACTGAGCAGGGAGACCTACACTGAACTCTATCCCAGGATCCTGGGATCATGACCTGAACAGAGGGCAGATGCTTAACCAATTGAGCCACCAAGGACCCCTAGCTTGATTTAATAAAAATTTACATATGGTTGTACTTTTCTTAGAATATGTAGATGAAAATTAAATAACCAGAGCCACCTAGTTTGTTTATAATACTTTAGGGATCTCCATTATCACTTGGAGACCCAATATCCTATTCACATTTAGAATCTATATCTAAGAAATATATTGACTACACATGTTTATATAATAAATACCTATTGTTATCCAGCATGTACCAGGCATTATGGGAGGAACTGGGGAATTCACAAAATCAAAGAACATAGCATTGGAAATTATTCTGAAATCTTCACATGCATTCTAGATTCTACCCAAATCTGCCGACTCTCTTTGCTATCATGTCATTTACAGATGCTAGAATTTGCCAAACACATGTCTCTAGCAGGGTGTCCTATCCCATGAGCAAAAAGTTTCCTATACTTCCTGAATGGGCTTCTTCTCTATGGGGCAAAGATATGAATCCATTATTTCCTTTCCCCTAAAATAAGCTTTCAAGGCATAGTCTATTGGTTCCTCATTTTCTCTAGACCTTTTGCTTCTACTGAAAAGCATTTTGAATAAGATGGTGACACAAAATAGGACATAATTTAATGGCTGCGGTTAGTCACAATTTAAGTACTTGCTGATTAAAAATCATGCCACAAAATGCATGAAAGTGTTTTTCTTCTTCCTTTGCTTTGAGTATGGGTCGACTTGCCTCAAGTGCCACTCTATTGCTTCAACACATTGTTCCAAAATAGGTTGGCATTATAACAAGTCTTTTTTCCCTCTTTTCTTTTTTATATTGATGCCTCTTCCTTTGTGATAAGGTTCTGAAAATAAGTGCAAGAGAAATAAAGGCTAATTTAATCTCAGAACCTAATTTCTGATACTGATTTGGGGTCAGAATGTACACTTTTTTTTTTTTTAAAGCAAGGGTAACAGACATAATAGAAAGGCTTTTTTAAATAGCAGCATTTCACCCACTTCCTAAACCAAGTGAACTTTTCCAAAACCAGACAAATTTAAACACTTTGTCTTTTCTGACAGTCAAATGATCATTCAATTTGCACAAGTTAAAAATAATTAGTAATAACTAGTAAATTCTTACTCGAATCATTTTTTTTTTTTAAAGACTGGATCTATTCACTTGTTACTATGTAGAAACATTTTCATTGAGCTTTATTACAGTGTCGTTGTTGTTTTCATTTAGGTACAAAAGAGTATATTCAGAAACTTAGAAATAAAGGGCTTGTTTTCCCAATGAGTGGGATTCTTTTGGAAATAATAGTCTTTCTTTTTTAAACATCCTTATTTATTTTTGATGATAGGAATGCTATATGTTTGTTTTTTGTTCTGATGGATGCTAATCTTTCCAGAATGACTCATTGTCTTCGAAGGATTGCTGATTTCATCTGTTTCTCTAGGTATTTCAGATGCTGAGTGGTGCATTTTTTGCTTTCTCCTCCTTCTCCTCCTAAGAAGTAGCACAGTTAATAAATATAAATAAAATGATTTGTTTGAGGGAGAGCTGAGTAGAGGAACTACTCAAGAGACATTATTTCACTACAGCACTTGCCGTACTCTGTGCGATTTATAAGTGTTTCAGTGACCAAGGACCATCCTGACCATGTATACCTCTAATGCAAAAATATTGCGGCATGAACGGACAGGTACCTGGGGGTGGGGAAGTAATTAAGGAAGGCCAGAGGCACTGGACAGCATCTAGGTGATTTCCTAGTCACAGCTGCTAGGTCTGCAAAATATTCCTGGAAAGAAGAAATGACACGGGAAATAGAATTAACAACTAGAGGACCAAAAACCTATGATTAAAAACCAGACAATTTTCCTGTGTGTGACCCTTTAAACATCGTGTTTGAAATTCCCTTGGAAGGAAGGTCATGATTGAGGAAAAGGCAGACAGCAAAAGCACCATCTGTTCTACTCTGTCTTTTCCAGCCCCCCCAATACCTAGCATAGCACCTAGTGTACTCCATAGGTAGCCGTGAGATACCAGCTCCGTACTGACAATCAGGCACTCCAGCAACCAGCAACATGTTCCTGTAGGGATCCCTCCACTCCACCCTGGATCCATCTGCTCCCACCTCCCTGGACTGACTCTGTCTAACTGATCTGTTTCATGAAGGATTGACCTCATATACACCATCTGGGTTGAACTCAGGACACAGGTTATCCATACCCTAAAACTACAAATAAAGGGAAATATAACTTCAAATCTGGGAACAAAATTAAGGGGGAACAAAAGGGAACAGTTAACAAGCTTGAATCTGGAAACACTGATCTGGCACAAGAAGTGAAAAAGCTATGAGTTCTACCTGATGAGCAACTAGATGCTTTGTGCCTGATTTAGTGCCTGGGCCTATTGGTCATCAAATAGTTTTATAAGCAAAATTGAAGCCTATAGAAATTCAAGTTTTCCACTTTCCCCCTTTTTATATTTAATCCCCTTTGCTTTTTTGGCTGACCTAGGAAGACCCCAAGAGGGATGTATTGCAACAAATGGAATTACTCATAACTTGGAGTTACTACTCATACCTACTACCTTGTTTTGCATTTTATCTAAAAAATTAAATGTAGATTTTAAAATAATTTATTGCCATTAACTCCTACTTTAAAGACACAAAACAATTTTCCAGTGTAACTCTTCAGTGGTCACAAAATTGGTAATAGAAATATCTATAAATGTGTAAGATTTTAGGTTTTTGAATAATGTAGACAAGTATAAATACAGAATCATAAATTGCTTTCAGATAAAAGAGATACGTATTTTTTGAGAATGAGTTTCAGACATCATGAGATTCTACTTCTAAACACTTTAGGGTACATCTCCCAAGGACAAGGACATTGTCCTATATAATCACAATATCATTATCACACCTTCAAAATTAAGAATTCCACAAATCTTCTATAGTCTAACATCTAGTTGCTGAGAAATGTCTTCTACAGGTTTATTTTTTCTTTTTCTGTTTTTTTTTTTTTTAAGATTTATTTATTTATTTGAGAAAGAGAGAGAGAGAGAAAACAAGTGGGGGCGGCAAGGAGAGGGAGAGAGAATATCAAGCCTACTTCAATGCTGAGCACTGAGCCCAACTCGGGGCTCCATCTCATCACCCAAGATCATGATCTGAGACAGAAACCAATCATTGGACACTTAACTGACAGTGTCACCCAGTTCCCCTATTTTTTTATTTTTTTTTAATCCAGGATCCAATCATGGGGCACATACATGTTGCATTTAGTTTAATGTTTTGTCTTTTAAATCTAGATAGCCTCTTGCCTTTTTTTCCCCCCCATGACATCGATTTGTTTGAGGAGTTCAGCCCTATGGTCTTCTGGACCTCACTGTATTCTCAGGCATTGTTGGCAAAAATGCTTTGCTATGTGATGTTGTATAGTTCTTATCCAATCATACCAGGATCCAAATAATGTCTGGTTGTCCCAGTATTGTTGATGGTAAATTCGATCACTTGCTTAATGTGGGAGGTTGCCATATTTCTTCATTGTAAAGTTCCATTTTCCACCTCATAATTAGTGGATAGGATGTGGGGTAAATTTTTAGGGCTGTATAAATATCTTTTTCCCCATTACCTTTCCCTTAGGAGGTTCGGCATCTACTGATATCTAAGTAAATTATTACACTGGAAGTTGCAAAATGGTGACTTTTCTAATTTTATATTTTCTTTCTACATGTAGTAGCTGAATTCCTCTGTGGAGAAGAGCTTTCTGTTTTTCTTTTGATAAACAGATTTCCTTTCAGTTCAAACTGTAGGATAAGATAATAAGGCCTTTCTGCAGATTTCTTCAAGTTCCCAGATCTTAGCTTGGCTACCAGAGCAATTTAGGATGATAGTCTCGCAGATGGGAAGCAGGAGATGTGGAAAATGTCTGAGCTGATAATAAACTCCTGGTTCTGCATATGTCACAGGGAGATAATGTGTAGGAAAGTAATAGTCCTTTTTATTTGCTTACATGATTGGCAGAGATTCTCAGAGATGGAATAGCTGTCCCTTCCATATGTTACATAGTGGTAGTAACTGTAACTTTTGCATTCTTCTGTAGCTATCATGCTGCCTCCCAGGACCTAAATCATCCACAATTTGCCGATGTTCCCCCCGCCATGTGCAAGTTTACTGACTGGCAGTCTCTTCTAAACTCCAGACGTGGGACAACACATACAGGACCTGTCCTCTTTCAGCTTCACAGGATGTTCAGAAAGAGGGCTCAGGAAAAACATCTCGTTCTCCTAGTTCCATGCCAAACTGGTCTCACTCCCGCTCATGTCCAAACACCAGCTGCACTTTTCCCTATCATCTAAGGCTGTTATGTGTCTGTGGGTGATTTCTTCTCCCTACTCTTGTGGTTCCACTAATGAATTCAGCCAGTAAATGCTGTGCAACTGTTCTGTATGCAGAGCTGAACCACATGCTACAAAGGGTACACAAATATAAGACTTGGTCCCTATCCGCAAAAAGTTTATCTGGTTAGAGAGACAATATCACACAAAGATGGAGCTGAATAATAGTCTTGTCAGCCAAGGGTATCTGTGAATGGGTTTGTGGGGTTTGGTACAAGAAATTCCAAGAACTGGAGCTCAAAATATGAGCATCTGTGTTGTTGGGGCAAATGTCCATGAGTTTTATGAAATTCTCAAAGAAACTGTGACTCCATGCCTTCACCACAAAAAGTTAACAATGACCAAGATGGACTAACTAGAGGACTGTCTACAGTAGCAGTGTTTTCTCCTTACCAGTAGTTCTCATGTTTGATGGCACATGGAAGTAAAGCATTGGTGCCAATAGATCAATAGACCAATAGATCAAGTTGGCCCCATGCTCAATAGGGAGTCTGTTCCTCCTTCTCCCTCTCCCCCTCCCTCTGCTTATGTTCTCTCTCTCTCTCATATAAATAAATAAAATCTTAAAAAAATAGATTGAATTCTCTGACTTCAGTGTCAATCATTCTGTCTTGCCATTTAAGAATGATTTAGGATACTTAATACAAGCTGGTAAGTATCCAAGGAACATTGGAGCACTTACAGGCAAATAAACTCTTTTGCCTGGGAGAAAAATTGGGTCTAGCCCTACCTCAATAATCCGAAGTTTGGTGCGGAGCTGAGTACTATGTTGTGACACATCAGCATTTTCTCCAAACCTGTCCATAACGTTCTCTCACTTTGGCATATCTTGGGTGAGCTTGCAAAGCCTTCTCATGTCCAAGGACACCTTTGATCCAGTGAGGTTGGCAGGGCAAAGTTTATAGCATTCAGTCTACCAAAAAAACTGATTCTCTGCAAGGTTAGGAGAATGGCCACAGCTACATGGAGGTTAAGGGTGCAGCTAAATGTCAAACTCGTTTCTGATCTTTGCTTTCTCCTGTGTATTTTCCTGTGGCATTTGAAGGTGGGCTTCTAGGAAGATTCATTCCGTTGCAGTTTTTAGCTGTACACTGCTGATGAAAACCTGTTTCTATTTGTAGGGTTTCCCTGGGGGTAGGCTAGTGTGCTAGTTTTGGATGATCTTCAGACTTCCACTCCGTCTGTGATTCTATCCTGACTCTGCAAAGCCCTCCTACTTCCCTGCATGGGCATTTCAAGGGCAAAGTCATAAATGGCAATTTTCAGGGCTGGTTGTAATCTTGAATTGGATATTAAGAATTAGATTCTTGGTTTTCTCAATCAGCACTATCCAATAGCATATAATATAAAATACATTAAAAATGTAAAAAGCAGGCAAATTAGCTTTAATTATCTATTTAACACAACACAACCAAAATGTTAACATTTCAGTGTGTGATCAATATAAAAAAATTTTTGGTACTAAGTCCTTGAAATTTGACCTGTATTTTATATCTATATCACATTTCTGTTAGAACTAGCCATATCTTGAGTGCCTAAATGGCTAGTGGCTATTGTATTTGGCAGCAAAGTTCCAGAAAATTTTTCCAGGAAAAAAATACAGTTAAGACAAAGAAGTGCCCTTCTTTCTATTCGTAATAGAGAATGAATTGAACAGTGGCCTTTATAATGAGACACTTCATCATCAGTCATCAATCGTACAGCACTGTAAAGAGCTTCTCAGCATCATAGCAAATTTAGCAAAACTACTTTCTAGAGATCCAGTAGCTTCCAGAAACTAATGACAGTTGCAAACTGTTGAATAGTCTGCCATATGCCTGGCATATATTATATTACAATGCTTTTGTTTACAAAGTTTTTTTGGGGGATACATATCCACTAAAATGTGCAGAGAGCTAAGGTCTGCTGGGTGGGGAGGAAGCAATACAAGCATGAAACCTGCGGTCTAGGAGGGAAGATTGGCTAAAGCAGTTAAAGGCTAAGTGTCCATTGCATGATGAGCATGAAAATCACTGAATTCTAACTCTCAAACAAGACCAGGTTTTCCCAGGAAACCTACATTAAAATTCCATTGTTTCTGCACATGAAACAATTACCCTTTAGTACTTAACAGTTGTAATAGTAATGACTGATGACTGATTTGTTTAATTTGTTTGAGAAAGTAGAGCCAAACCCTTTAGAAACAAATAGTTTTTTTTTTTTTTTTTTTTTTTTTTGGTAGGGGAAAAGAAGAAAGGGGACAGACAGATGGGAAGGGTGTGGACTTTTTTTTTTAAATAAAAAGTTATTTTTTATTTTTTATTTTGTTAAGATTTTATTTATTTATTTGACAGACAGATCACAAGTAGACAGAAAAGCAGGCAGAGAGAGAGAAGGGGGAGGAAGCAGGCTCCCTGCTGAACAGAGAACCTGATGCCGGCTCCATCCCAGGACCCTGAGATCATGACCTGAGTTGAAGGCAGAGGCTTAACTCACTGAGCCACCCAGGTGCCCCTAAATGAAAAAAATTCTTAAAGCAATTTTATTTATTTGTCAGAGAGAGGGAGAGAGCATAAGGAGGGGGAGTGGTAGGCAAGGAGCCCTGATGTAGGATGATCCTAGGACCCTGGGAACATGACCTGTGCCAGAGGCACAGGCTTAACCCATTGAGCCACCCAGGTGACCCAGTGTGGACCTTTTTGTTGTGACAAGATGGGAGTATTCCTTTTATTTTTCTTTTTTAAAAGATTTATTTATTTGACAGAGAAAGAGAGACAGAGAGAGGGAATACAAGCAGGGGGGAGTGGGAGAGGAGAAGTAGGCTTCCCACTGAGCAGGGACCCGATGTGGGGCGTGATCCCAGGACCCTGGGATCATGACCTGAGCGGAAGGCAGATGCTTCACCACTGAGCCACCCAAGCACCCCAAGATGGGGGTATCTCTTGATGATGGGGAGTGCTAGCTTGAAGCAATAAGCATGAAGCTTTAGTGCCTAGGAACAAGTGGCTATTGCTGACAGAGAGGAGGGGCAGGAGTGAATATAATGAACACATTTTGTCTACTTCAGAGCACTGCCCGTTCCTGGACTGAGCAGATAAATACAATGCAAATGTTTTCACTGGGGATGCTGTGGGAGATAGTAGTTAATGTCCAGAGTTCAGGAGCCAGACTGCCCATCACTGTGAATATGCAGATGTTACTTAAATTCTCTGCCTCACTTTTTGCATAAATCAAAAAATGTTAGTGGGATTTGATGAGAAAATGTAAATAAAGAGCTTAGAATAATGCCTGGCACATGACATGTACTCAGCTATTATTATTAAATTTAGTATTATTATATCAATAGTAATTATTATCTATGGGGCTCCCTTAATTTATTCCTGAAGTTTCACAAGATGGTTAACCCTATCAAGCAATCCTGATACAAAGTAGGCAAATTCTAATGACTCCCTCCCTTTAAGATGGCAAAACTGGGGCAAAGAGATGAACACCACTTGCCCAAAGGCTCAGAGTCTGCTCCTAAAATGGGGAAGGAGGCCATTTAAGGCAGTGGTGATGGATTTCCCCAAAGACAAGGACTTAGGACACTTGTAGGCTGGAATTGGAATCCAGGCTGCACTACTTAATTCACGGTGTCATCTTGGGAAATTACCTGATTTCTCTGAGTCCTTAGGCCTTCATCTATCAAATGGAGATAATAAATATGCCGATTGTTGTTAAAACTCAATAGCATGATGCATGAAAAGTGCATGTGGTCTGGATTCAATGAAAACAGTCTCTCAAATTATTATTATTACTGTTGTTATAGTTACTATGTAGCACAGCAGGCAGTGCCTGTCTGGGTGCTGTGAAGTGTTTTGGCTCACCACTATACCCCAGCGCCTGGCACAGTGCCTGGCACCCAGTAGACACTCAGGAAACATTTATGGAATGAATGTCTATCATCTGATGAAGGGAGAGCAGCCTACCGACTCTGCTTCCTAGCTTAGCCCTTGTCCCTCTTCCAAAAACCAAACAGCCTGTAACCCAGGGGTTACAAGAGTTAAAGGGTTAAAGGATTAAAAAGAGCCTAGGCACTTTTTAGCAGTGGGATGGACAGCAACCCGTCTGGTCCCTGACGCCGCTGTCCAGGCTGCTGGAGGGCGCCCCGCCTGGACGCGCATCATTGTGTGAGCAGCTCTCTCCGAAGCCCTAATTTTTTGGCTTGCGGTTTATTTACTTAAGCATTTACAGCTCCGGGGAGCAGAGGGGCTGCTCGAGGCGGGGTCAGGACCTAGGTCGCGGTTTTTATTTATTTTGTGCCTCCCAATCTCCGCGCCTTCAAGTTACAACACGGCTCCTTTATTTGTGCATCGGAGAGGCTTGCGTTTCTCTACCTCCTGCTGGGCGAGGACTGACCCAAGCAGCTCCGGGTCTCTGAAGCCACTTGCCTGTGTCCCCGCCTGCGTCGACCGTCGCTCCGAGTTAGTTTTCTGTGCAAACCCCAGCAGGGCGCAGCAGATTAAAGACAGACAACCTCGCGCATTTAATCCTTGACCGCAAACACTGGCGTTTTTGTGCCCTGGATTTCTGAAATTCTTGGCTCAAGGACTTAAGGAGCAGGGGAGGAGGGTTGAGGGGGAGGGTGGGTAACAGCTTGGAAAAACTTCCCAAAGCAGAAATCCGAGCTGCTCCCTGCCCCCCTCTCCCAGAGATACCTGAATTCAAGGGAAGGGGGGGTAGCCGGAGGAGGAGCGTCCCCAAGGGTTGGAGGCGCCCCCCAGGGGTGGCTTTGGGTCGCCGGCTGCAAGCCCTACCAGCTCTCTGCGAGAAGCCGGATTCGCAGCCCGGACGCCCCGCAGGACGCCCCTCCCCGTCCCCGCGCGCTTCTATTTAAAGCCCAGCCCGGAGCCCAGGGGATTCTGGGACTCGTAGTCCTTCCCCGCAGCCCCAGGCGCCTCCACGACCTCGGACTCGGACTACATTGCCCAGGGAGCTTCCCGGCCTATATAAGCCGCCAGGAGCCGCTTCAAAGTGCAGTAACCATGTGGATGTGCTGCTGAAGCGTTTCCTCAAGCTCGCTGGGGTGGGAGGAGAGGAGGAGGTGGTGGTGGAGGAGGAGGAGGCAGAGGGTGGAGAGAGAGAAAGCGCACGCAGAGAGGAGGTGTGGGTGTTCGTTTCCATCCTAACGGAACGAGCTCCCTCTTCGCGGACATGGGATTACCCAGCGGCTGCTAACCTCTCTCCTCGCCCTGCTCCCCCAAATCGGCGTGGCTCCCGGGCACCAAGGTAGCGGCTGGGGCCGGGCAGAGGGCGCGGGGAGTTGGTACTGTCCTCCCCGGGCGCCGAAGTTTTGCCCCGCTCGCTGGGAGTTTTTGGTGGATTTGCATGCACTTGAGTACGTTTGGGGGCTCTTTAAACTGACGGCATTTTGGGGTGTTCATTTGAGACTAAAAAAAAAAAAATGATCGATTCCAGTGATTGGCCTTGAGGGCTACCCATTCTGGACTGGAATGGCATTCCCCTAAGTTGGAAACTGTTGCAGCAGCTGCAGGAAATGGTTTTTTTGGGGGCGGGGGGAGATGTGGGGTGTCATATGTGAGTCCGCTCAAGGAAACAATCTTTTAAAAGTAGCCGTCCCTGGAGCTGCCTGGTTGAGAGAAAAATGCATGTGGGGGGGAGGGCAGTGGGGAGGGTTTTGAAAAACGGAAGAAAACCCGGGGAGCCGTGAGGGATGAAGTGTGGACAGAGCTCACGCCCAATGAGGATGCGGGCTGCGGATACTTGGCCTAGGCTCCTGGAAACAAGTGCTTTGGGATCTGCCAAACACTTCCCTTAGTTCCAGCTCCCCCGGCACGTTCCAAGTTTTTGCGTGCCTAGTCTCACTTGTCAGTTACAACTGGAAATAAGTAGGCAAAGTTACCTGTAGTCTTTGTCCAGCTGATCCCTTCAGCCTTCCGGTCTTGTTCCGGGAGGTGAGGGAGGGGGTCTCTCCAGGAAGGAGGCTAAAGAAGGTGGAAGTTTGCAGTTTGAAGCATTTCTGTTAGGGGCCCGTCTGTCTGTAGTCTTAACCTCAGTCTTTTTTTTTTTTTTTTTTTCTTTCTGAATACCTAGGAGCTGACTACGGAGGAGCAGGATTCGCACAGCTGGAGGGTTTTGGCAACAGAGTGCCTGACCTAGGTCAGGTGAGTGTAAAGCCTGAGAGCTGTAGTCAATAATGAGTTTCTGTTTTAAGTGTATGTTATGTCCTCTCTAAAGAGCCATGGAGATTAGAAGTAGAAAAGAAAAGCAAATTCCAGGGCTTGGTGTCCAAAATTTGTCACTGCCTTCTGTAAGAGCTTTAGGGAGCATTTGAGATCCAGGGGGCAGTCCTGCCTAGCACTTTTGGCCAAGATTCAGACTTAAAGCAACCTGAAGGGTTATGGGTGGGGGGAGCAGAAGCCATTAAATGGAGCAATAAAAGAAATGCCCATTGATGCCTGGCAGCGTGCTGATGATTTAAATTCTGAAGGATAAAGTACATTTCATCAGCCAAGATATGGAAGCAAAAATTAACTGCCTCTGTCTTTGAAAAGTAGTCACTTTTGTTTTTGTTTTTGCTGTAACATGTGTTTAATCAGAGTAGGCTGGATTGTAAGAAATGAAAGTGGTTGCTGGCAATTTGGAAGTATTAGTACTTTAAAAAGGGAAATTAGTTCTTGAAGCATGAGAGAGTAGCATCCAGTCCTTGACCTGAAGCTGCCTGAAAGTCAAGGAATCTGATGAGCCCCTCTTGTTTAGGTGCTTATTGTGGGATATGAGTTGAGGGCAGCATATCTGTAAAGATAAGCAGCTTCTGTCACCTGCCCCAAATGGTCAGACTGCACTTTAAAGAAAGGGAGGTTTTAACAGCTGCCTATACATCCCATTGCTGCAGATTTGACCATCACAAGTTTTCTTCTTCCGAAATGGCCAGGAACAGGGTAGACAATGGGGTAATAGGTGGAGAACTGGGTCTCAGCTACTTCTTAAATGTTCTAAATATTTAGCTGTTCCCCGGGCTACAATCTTTGGGCTTTTTAAATTAGAAAATAAAAGGCAGACACTTCATTATAGTAGTATAGTGCTTTTGTTTCCTGTTGATAAGATCCTTAGGCGTGCTGGTGGAGTGGGAAGCCTTTGGATGTGTGGGGTGTAGTTCATTCTTGGAGTTCAGTTGATTTTCATGGCTACTTGGGTGCTCAGAAGGCCAAGGAAAGGGTTAAGTTCCCGTCTTTTGAGTAAGCTACAGCCTGGGAGAAACTGATCCATAGACTCTTCTCCAGCTTGTTGCTAAAAATAATACTGACACGTGAAGTACTTGTGAGCGGGATCCAGAGCCATATAGCACAGAAACTCAGTGAGTTGGGTACAGGTGAAGAAGCTGAGGTGTAGAGAGTAGGAATACTTGCCCAGTAGCTGGTGCGCAGTGGAATCAAACAAAGTAGAACTCCTAGTTGTGGGGCTTATTGTGTTCCACAGATGCATTTAAGCTAGAGGGTAAAGGTGAAGGGAGAAGCTAGAATGGTAAACTTATTTCTGTTAACAAAATAAGTCTTGCTTATGTCCCACCAGTGAGGAATGAGTAATAATATCTACCTTGATTTAAGAAGGAAACGATGTAGCCATTGATGTAGGGATAAGAGTGTGGCTATTTGAGGAGGTATTAGAGGTTTATACTGACTTTGTTTTAGAAAGCTGTATGCTGAAAGCCTGAATGAGGAAAGTAAACGAAACCAAACCACACCACAAGGAACATTGTCTAAATTCAGCATTAGGTTCATCTCATAACTGAAATCCATCTCGATCATCTACATCAAGGCATCTGAGCAGGTTAAAAGAATCAGGTATTTCTCAGTCTGAATAATTTGATAATTTGAATTGCAGTGAGTCTAAACTGTGAAGTATCGGTATCTTTTCATTCTTTTCAAATACTCTTAAGTTTGGTTTGTGGCCAATTGTGCAGAACACTTTCATTTTTTTCCTTGTGTGTGCATGCATGCACGTGTGTGTGTGTGTGTGTGTGTGTGTGTGTGTGTGTGAAAAGTACAGTCTGTTCTTTAAGTAATTCAAATCAGAACAGGATATACTATCAAGATTTCCTTCTTACCAGGCAGGGAATGTTCTTCATGCTCTAAATGAATGACCCCTGGCCTCCACTTTGAGCCCCATGAAATTGTTGGGGGTTGACAATAGTATTATTCATTTTTAAACAAAGTGGTTGCCTTTTGGAGGGAATTGGCATCCTTTCTTTAGGAATGAGAGATGGAATTGTTGCTTAGAAGAAAGGAAAGATGAACCCAACAAGATAAATCTCTTGCCTTTGTCCTCAAAATATTTTCAAGTAGGGAAGACCAGGGGATTAGAGGTAGAAATGAAACTTGTAATCCAATGGTATACAACTAACTGACTTCTAGACAAAAAAAGTTGCAGTGTTTTTAGTTCACTTATAATTATGTCATGGAAACTGATTTCTCGACAACCAGCTGTTAAATAACAAACCAAAATGAAATAATAAACACCAAATATGAACAACAGAAAACCACAACAAAAAATAAAAATACATCTGAAGCTAGGTTTCTAGATCAAGCTGTCCTTGGATATATCTTATTAAGGAGTCTACACAAGGCCAGTGTCCCATCTTGTTTACTGTTGGCATTTGTAGGCTTTTTATTAACTGGAAATGCATTTAATTTTTTAGTTTATTTTTGCTGTTTTAAGCTTTTGCACTGCTCTTTGGATGAAATCAGTTAAGTCTTGAAGTCAGTGACATGAATGACATAATTTTTATGATTCTGACCAATTTTTTATAGTGTCTCATTCTGAGTTTATTGCTAATGAGCATGAGCTGAAAACGCCACTAAAACTGTCACCTGTGGAGCTATTTTTCCTATTGAACAATGGCTAGGGTCTTCCCTCAGCTGGACATAGTTTAAGGCATTTGGTGTGATGAATCTCTTTATGAATGTCTAACACCTACTAAAGTTGTTACTTTAAAGCATTTATTCCTTCATTCAACAATTTCTTGAGGACCTACTATGTGTTGGGATATGTTCTAAGTGCTGGGCATACAACGATGAAAATCCTGTTCCCAAGAGGCTTAAATCCTAGTTGGGGGGAAGCAGGAATTATAAGTAAGCAAATATTATTGTGTACCAGGTAGCAAGCGCTACAGAGAAAAAGAAAGCCAAGGAAAGGGGAACCGGAAATAACAAATGTTGATGAGGATCGGGAGAAAGTGGAACTCTTGTGTCCTGTTGGTGGGAGTGTAAGATGGTGTAGTCACTGCAGAAGACAGTTTGTATGGTAGTTCCTCAAATGATTACCAAATGATCCGGCAGTTTTACACTGGGTATATAACCAAAAGAATTGAAAGCAGGGACACAACTGGTATTTGTACATTCATGTTCATAGCAGCACTGTTTACAGTAACCAAAAGGTGGGAACAACCCAAGTGTTTACTGACAGATGAATGGATAAACAAAAAATGGTATGTCCATATAATGGAATATTATTCAGCCTGACAAAGGAATAATATCATTATACATGTTACGAGATTGGTGAAGGTTGAAAACATACTAAGTGAAATAAGCCATACATAAAGAGGACAAGTAGAATGGTGCTTACCAGGGGCTGGGGCTATGTGGAATTTGTTTAATGGGTACAGAGTTTCACCTAGGGAGGATGAAAAAGATCTGGAAATGGATGGAAGTGTTGGTTGCTCAGCTCTGTGAATGAATTAATGCCCACGAATCTTACACTTACAAATGATTAAAATGGCAAATTTTATCTTGCGTTCATGTATTTTACCACAATAAAGAAATGGTAACAACAAAACTGCATAAAGGGGATAAAAGTATTCAGGAAGGGATCTCGAATAAGAGGAATCAGGGACGGGCTCTTGAACAGAGTGCATCTGAGCAGAGAGCTGAAGGGAGCGAGAGGTTAGCTGTGCTGAGAAGGACGTTCCAAAGCTTTGGCTGGAGCAGAAAGTGCTGAGGCCCTGAGATGCGAGCAGGTACAACAGGTTAGGGAAAGGCCAGGAGGCCAGATTGGTTGCAGCTGAGGGAGAGTGCTAGGCGTTCAGGTGGGAGAGGGAGTCAGGGTCAGATGTTAGAGGAGCCTGGTTTTGCAGGTAAGCCTTAATTGATTTCCCTGAGGATTTCTTAACTTTCTCAGAACCCTTAATGTTCTCTGCCTCCCTGAGCTACCTTCTCCTTTCTCAAGGGACTGGTGAGGCTGGCAGGATCGCCTACTGGATTCAAACTTAGCTGGGGGGCGGGTGGTTCAAACCCAGATTTCTAGACAGTCTCGTTAATTAAATGTCTTACCTCAGATTGTAATCCACTTTAGTAGGAAGGGAATATTCTTTTTCGTTTGGATAATGAAGTTTAAGAGCCTAATGATATTCCTGGTGGTTCTTCTTCAACACAGACTTTGTGTACTTTGCTACCACACCCGTCTGTCAGGTCTCATTATACGGAATTACACAAGGAGAACTCATGCTCTGCTTCTAGCATAACCCTGAGGGGATACCAAGTTCCACATAAGTGATTCTCCCTGATAAGTGAAGTGGACCCCTTTGTGTGTATAGATTTATAATGCACATATGTGTTGTTACTTAATTGCATAAGATAAGCATATTCAATTAAAGTAAAATAGTAAGAAAGATAAACAATAAAACCAAACTAGGCACCCCCAGTCCCACCATCCAAGGTAAGGGTTCCAGACTCCTCCACATCCAAGGTGAGGGTTCCAGACTCTTCCACATCCAAGGTGAGGGTTCCAGACTCCTCCCATGTATACATATATACAAATTACATGTATGTTTAAATTTCATAAAAAAGGACTCATACAGTACTTCAAGTTTGGTACCTTGCTGTATTGTACTCGATCCTGAAGCTCTGTTCTTGTTAATAAATAGATACGTATGCCTTCATTTTTCTGAAGGTGCCTGTACATTTGAAGAGATTGCCTTTGAGTGGTCACATGGATGGCATCTTTCTTCATCATCATAGAATCCAAGTTTTCTCATTCAGTTTATATTCTTTCTTTAAAGAAAACCGAATGGAAGCTAAAGCACTCTTCAAAAGTTAGCTATCTTATTGTAGGGATAAAGTCTAGTAATCATTCATTTCAATGCAGAATTTTTTTTTTTTTACATTTCAGTTATTTTATTTTTAAATTTTTAAATTTTTTAATAAACATATAATGTATTATTAGCCCCAGGGGTACAGGTTTGTGAATCTCCAGGTTTACACACTTCACAGCACTCACCATAGCCCATATCCTCCCCAATGTCCATAACCCAACCACCCTCTCCCTACCCCCTTCGCCCCGGCAACCCTCAGTTTGTTTTGTGAGATTAAGAGTCTCTTATGGTTTGTCTCCCTCCCGATCCCATCTTGTTTCATTTATTCTTTTCCTACCCCCTAAACCCCCCACGTTGCATCTCCACTTCTTCATATCAAGGAGATCATATGATAGTTGTCTTTCTCCATCAATGCAGAATTTCTTGTCTCTTCTTCAGGGTAACCTAATTCTCTGGAGTAGGTAGGGCCAGGTACTTTTTTCTGTTTATTTGCCCTTAAAAGGAAAACTTAACTATAGAAAATTTGAAGTATGTGTGACAGTGAGATCTTTGTAGAACAAATCCCTCTATACTCATCACCCACCCTTCATGGTTATCAATCCATGACTAAGCTGTGTTCACCTGTATTCTGATACACTCTCTCCCTCCTGTTGGGTGAGTCAGAAACAAATACCAGGCATACCAGTTCATCTGTCTTTTAGTATATATCTCTAGTACTGGGATTAAAAAAATTGTGATACTTTTATCTACCTCAAGGAAAAACAAATTTTTTAATTAACTCTATGTTCTCACTTCCTTCCAACATGTGTAAGTGCATGTATACACACCCATGCATACCATATAATATATATACATCTAGATAATGTAATAATAATTTATATGCATATTTAACAGTTTGTTTGAATTAGGATCCAAATAAGGTCAATACATTACAAATGGTTGATGTGTCTTTTAATCTGTATATTTCCTCTACACCTCTTTTTCCCCCAGGCATTTTGTGGTTGTTACTGAAGAAACTGGGTGATCTATTTTCCTATTTTGCTCACTGTATCTGTGTGGTATAGTTGAACATGTTCCTCTGTTCTCTGTATATATCATATCTGGTTATTAAATGTAGAACCTTGATCAGAATCAGGGTTTTTTTTGGGGGGGTGCACTACTATTTTCTTGAACTTTATTCAGGGGAGTGTGTGATGTGCGTGGGTACGTCTTCTTGTGATATTCGCAGCCATGAATGTTCATTTCCTTAATCCATTAGTTCATTTGGACTTGTAAAACTCCTATTTTTCTTTATTCATTCCTTAGCTGAACTATTTTATAAAAAGAAATTTCCTTCCACTAAGTTTTTTATTCCCTGGCATATGTAGTTCATGTAACAAAGAATCTGTACTTAAATTTCTTTCTGTATTTTACCAGTTTTCAAAAATATCCACTTGATTCCCTACCATGATACATGACAGTGGTTCTCAAGGAGGTGACACTGGGCAGTATCTGGGGACAGTTTCGGTGGTCACAGCTAGGGCGAGAGCGCTCCTGGCATCCAGTGGATAGAGGCTGGAGATGCTAATAAATAGCCACAGTACCTCACCTCGCCCTGTCACAACACGGAACTGTCCATTTCTTAGTAACAGCCATGCTACTGGTGAGAAACCCTTATACTAAGATGACAAACTGGTATTTTTTTTTTGTTAGTATCTTTATGAACTGGTGGATTTAAGCGTATTTTATATGTTTCTCTTTGTGTAGCTATCCTTCTTGATGATCAAAATATTCATTTTTGCTGAGCAACTTTGGCTATTCAGATTGGTTCAAAAAACACAACCCTAGTAGTCTTTGATAGCTTTCTTGATTTTGATACAAATGTTCCAGGATCATCGTCTATCTTTCTTATTCCAGACCTGGAATCAGCCTTTCCTCCAAGGAGCCATAGATCCTTTGAGAGGGAAATGGTGTTTAGAGACCTCTCCTCAGGGACAGAGATGTATTCTTATTCTCCTCCTACAGGTCAGAAAAAAAATCTAAGCGAGGAAAACTTCCAACCTGAGTGCTTTCAGTGGAAGTATTTCCAAAATGTAATCAACACATCTTTGCCTTTTAAAAAAGCATTCTGAATGTACACAAAACTTTCCATTTTGGTATTGGTTATAATCTCAGTATACTGGTATCTTAATACCATTGTGCCCCCCAGATGAGCAGAAATGTTATTCTTGTTCTGCACGCATGTTTTTCATACTGTATGGCACCCCATGATGAGGTCCCGAAATCATTTTAGCGGGCCTCCATCACAGCTTTTTAATGGAGCGGGGTAGAATAGAAAGCGCCAAAGTGTTATTTTATGGGTACTTGGAAGGAACCGCGTACGTTGCAACGAATGCTCCCCTGCCCTTCTCTGTCTCACACACAGTGAGCATTGGGTTGTAAGTGTAGTGTATTTCTTACTGTGGGTTGCAGTTTCAAGTTTGAGAAATGTTGTTTTACATTTTTATTCCTCCATATGTGGTCATCACACTAGCATCAAGGGTTTCCACAGTGAACTCCTTAGAAATGTGGACTCGGAGGCCCCACCCCTGACCCACTGAATCAGAACCTGCCCTCTTAGCACAATCCCCATGGGATCCATGCACACTCGAAAGTATGAGAAACTCTCGACTGAACCCCTTGTGCTTTTTCAGTACTTGCCTTATATTTACAGCTATTTTTTCTCACCTGTCAAAAGTGACCTTTGTACTTGCCCCTCGAAGTCTTTCCATTTTCAGTGAACTGGAAAGATAGGCGAAGTCACCCACTGAAGATGAGCATGTAGGCCGGCAGGACCCTTTTTGACATCTGGGGGCTTTCATTTGGGGACTCTTTTATTGACAGTTTCAGGTAGAGCTAGAAATCAAACAATACATGTAAAACCTGCTTAAGGCTGGGAAGGCCCAGATATGAACAAGGCTGCGTTTTAATATGATGTTATCACACTTTGAGCAAGTTAGGTTTTATAATGTTTTATGACCTGTCCACTTAGCAGAACCTGTGGACTGCTTGATAGAATGTTGCCTTTCAGAAAAAGATGGACATAAGGGGGGGGGCGCCTGGGTGGCTGGTTCGGTTGAGCGTCTGCCTTCGGCTCAGGTCATGAACCCAGGATCCTGCAATCCAGTCTCTCATTGGGCTCCCTGCTCAGCAGAGAGCCTGCTTCTCCCTCTCCATCTCCCTCTGCCTGCCTCTCTGCCTACTTGTGATTTTTCTCTCTCTGTCAAATAAATAAAATCTTAAAAAAAAAAAAAAAAGATGGACATAAGAAAAAACATCACTCCACCTCCAAGCTTCTTGTTGTTTGTTTGCATTTCAAGAGGAGGTTTGTCTGGGAAGTGATTTTTGTCCTGCTGTAACAGTTGCAAAACGTTACTGTGTGCAGGTTTCTGAAGAGAAAAAGCTGATGCAACACCTCGACTCAGGGACGTTCACTCCTGTGCCTGTGACCGTGTCTGCTTCTGTGTCTTTGCCCACATGCTTTCTGCCCTGCTGCCCCCATCCCTTCTCTGTCCACCTTGCCAAATACTTGTGTCTCCAACCCTAATCCTTCCTTCCTCTTCTGGAAAGCCTTTCCTGATCATTTGAAAATCTTTGTGATTTGAAATTCCCCAGCACTTTATGTCTCTTTTCCTTGCGGGCTTTTTGATTTTTAACCCACAAATGCACCTGACAAATAGTTACGCGTCCACAAAACCATTTGCTGAATGAAGTTACTTATCTCCATGTTTTGTTTCCCTTTGAAGGATGTAGACTGCTGGTCAGGAGAATCTAATTTTTTGTAAACCCGTCCCGATTAAATATTTCTTGAATTGGCCGTTTGCATTGAAAAGGCCCTTTTGCTGTGGAGAGCAGAGTGAGGGCTGGCAGACACTTGTCAAGCAGCTCCTTTTGGGAGCTTGGGAGAGGTTGCTCAGAACGGTTCTTTGGAGGGCATGAGGCATGAGAAATTGTTGAGTGTTAATAAAAGGGAGCGGAGGTAATAAGCAGGTAGCGCAAGGAAGCTGCTCTCAGGTTGTAATGGTATTGCCCTGCTGAACCGCAGGATGGGGCCTCCAGATGTCTGAGTGTTGACTATCTCTTGGGTGTGGGCAAAACTTGTCACATCTGTGCTTCTGTTTCCTCCTCTTTAGAATAGGTATAAAAATACCTGCTTTGGGTCATTGCTGCCAATGCTGTAGAAGAATACATGTTTGCAAAAGTCTTGCAAAACAAAGGCTCTGTCCTAGAGGAGTGGTTCTCAAGCGGCGGGCTGATTTTGCCTCACAGGGACTCATGCACTGTCTGGAGACTTCTTTGTCACAGCTGAGGGAGAATGGGTGCTCCTGGCATCCAGTCAGTAGAGGTCAGGGATGCTGCTAGACATCCTGTGATACACAGGATGTGTCCTCCACAACAAGGAATTGTCTGCCCCCAAAGGTCAGTAGCCCTGAGGTTGAGAAGCCCTGTCCAAGAGTGATTTTCCCAGACTGAGTGAGACTTTTCCGTCTCCGAGGATGTTAACCTTTGATTTGCTGGGTTTGTTTGTTTGCTTGCTTGCTTTTTGTTTTTTTGTGGTTCAGGTTGTGAACAGAGGGGTGTCTCTTCAGGCTGGGGCTAACTTTAACTTTTTAGTAAAATAAATACCACTCCCCTTCCCCCTCATGCCCCAAGTACTGGCTTTGGTTTCTGGAGCCCCGTGGTCTATTAGCTTTGGCCAGTACAGGGCTTTGTGGCCTACAAGAAGTCCTTCAGGCTTTTTTGTTGTTGTTTGCTCTTTCTGCCTATAAAATGAAGAATTTTAGCTAGATGATCTCTATCCACCAAATACAAAATGTTCTGACTAGCAACTTTGAACTTTGGATTGGCTTCTCTTATATTGGCCTTGGAGGATAGGAAACACGAGAGCCCACGTCAGAATTGACATCTTTTCTCTAAAATAACCATGTAAATATTGTACCTGTTTGGAGGACAGGTTATTTAGTGGGCATGTTTGTGAAAAGGCGAGTAGGTTTATCTTTGTGCATGTGTATCTGTTGTGTGTCTAATGAGTAATATTCACACTAGAGAGTTGCTCTGACCCAAAGGTTTACAGCTGCAGTTTCTGAGATGGTCATAGAGGGCCCTGCTTAAAGTTGAAACTTTTGAGTTGGTGACGTCCTTTGGGACTGTCTGAAAACGAAAGCAGAATGCAATTTTCTGTCCTCCGAGAGAAGTGCTTTTTGCACAAGAATACATTATCCCTTGATGGGGACACTCTGCATTCCTGAGGACCATTTGATGAACCACTAATTGAACAAGAAGGCAAGGAGGGGGCAGCACCGGAAATGTGTATGGGGGTACGGAGGGGGAAGCTGCCGGCCCGGTGGCCAATGCAAAAATACTGCATTGCTCATCCTTGTTTCACTATAAAGATGATACCGTCAAGAGTCTTTGCTCAAAGGAAGTTCCAGAATTAACCATGAGAGTTCCTAGTCACAGAAGCAGAGACAGTTGTAAAGAGAACCTCTTCCCTTGTCTTGGAGGAATCAACCATAAATGTTATAGGTTTTCTCTTCCCTGAATTTACAGCCATATTTCCATATATGTACCTGGGTGACGGCATCTTAGGGGGAGGCTTATGTAGAAGGAGTGTCCTTGGCCTCCAGCCAGGAGATCGATCAAATGCCGGCAACTCTTCCTTTTCCTGTGCACACTCTTGTTTTCCCTCCGAAAAGCCTTGTGGTTTGTCTGGTTTTGCCCTCCAGGGGGCTGCTTGCCCTGAAAACGAAGTGTGGCTTTTTTGTGTTTGGTGGCAGCTTTGGCCCCCAGGTTTCATCTGTGTTTCCTGGGGACTCGCTGCTGATGGCCTCCTGAACCTCCAGGCGCTTTTAAGTCTTCACGCATGAGCCCTTCCTTTGCTGCCTAGTTTAAAGGAACTCTTGATTTTATTCTTTTTCAATGATCATTTTTAAAGCAAGCAGCAATAAAACCAGCACTAAGTCTTTGTCAAAGGCCCTCTGTTTTTTAGGAGGTGGAGGTGATGTGGAATGCCAAGAAAGAGCAGAGAAGACTGATGGATTTTCACTGGCTACATTTTTTAGCAGAAGAATCACTTTCCAAGTGCACTGTGCTTTGAGGCCAAGTGGCAAAACTCACTGACTGAAGGGTGGACCCAGAGGGGCCTATGAAGGTGGGATCCAGTCATTCATTCTTCACCTGGCTGTACTTTGGTAGCCTAGGTCTTCCTGGGAATAGTGGGGAGAACATTCTGCTGGAGTTGGCACTGATAAATTCAGATGAATGTTATCTCACAGTGTGCCCCCTTGTCTACATCCACTCATCGTGTGGAATTGCTGGTTGATAGTGTTAATCCTCAACCAATTGTAAGCCCTCAAAAGTTTAGTAAGAGTCATTTATGGGAGTTGAAAATACAGCAAGTTAGCCAGTAAGAATAATCACAGCAAACAGAGGTGTTTGCAGTGTTTTACTTCCTATGAGCTAAGTAAGCCCATTATTTTCTTTTATACATTTAATCCTCGGCACAACTGTGTGAGGCAAGCTCTCATGATCCCCGTTCTGCAGATGAGGAGACTGAGTTCCGGAATGAGTAGCTCAGTCAAGGTTGTAAACTCCCTGTCACATTTAGAATAAAAGGCAAACTTTTCACCCTGGCTTGGGAAGTCCCACTAGCCCTGGTTTCTCTCTTCTCTGACCTTACCCCACACTTTCTTCGTTTCCCATTAATGCTCCAGACGTTGTGGCTGGCTTTCTGTTTCTTGAACTTGCCAAGTTCTTTTCTGCTGAAGAGCCTTTGTACTAGCTATTGGCTCTATCCAAAATGCTCTTCCGCCTGATTGTTTTGCATGACTGCCTCTGTCTTGACTTTCAGGTCTTAGCTTAAATGTCTAAGCTTGCACTCTCTGACCAGACAAAAGTAAGTTGTCACACGGTCATATCATCCAGTTTCAATTCTCTGCCTACTACTTAACTGCCTGATTTGTCTTGCCTGTCAACAAACTCTCTCTCCTTCACGAAATATAGGCATCATGAGAACAGGGACCTTGACTGTTTTCTTTTTACTTATATATCCTGCACACCTAGACTAGGGATAGCACATAGTAGGTATTCAATGAATGTGTTGAATAAAAAGGGGGTTTCAAATCAGGGGGTCCTCTCTGAAGTCCTGCATGTTGTATGTTTTGTATTTTAATCCTGTTCTGTCCAGTTTTTCATATTAATGAAGTATGAGTCCTAAGCCCAAAGCCAGTGCCAAACCAAAACTTAAAATTTATAGCATTTTTCAACCTTTTGGGTCTCAGAAACTCTTGACATGCTTAGAAATTATGGAGGGCCCCAATGAACTTTAGTTGATGTAGGTATAACAGTCCGTATTTATCTCATTAGAATTTAACACTGAGATATTGAGCTACTGAGACAAACACACACGAAAAATAAGCCATCACACAATAAAGCAGTAACATTTTGTGGGGAAGGAGGGGGCAGAGGGAGAGAGAGAATCTTTAGCCATCTCCACACTCAGTGCAGAGCCCGATGTGGGGCTCTACCTCAAGACTGGGAGATAGTGACCTGAGCTGAAACCAAGAATTAACCTACTGAACCATGCATGTGCCCCAGTAACATTTTTTAAATGAACGATAGCTGTATTTTCTAAAATAAAAACAAAAATTAGAGACTGACATTGTTTTACTCTATTGCAAATTGTTGGTGATCTGGCTTAATGGAAGATAGCTGGAGACGCATATCACATACTTGTTTCTGCTTTCAGTCTCTTGAGAGAGCACATGTCTTGCAGCCTCTGGAAAACTCCATTGTTGTGTTGAGAGATGGAGTGAAAAGGTAAATAGTGCATTGGTGTTATTATGAAAATAGGACTTTGAAGATCCTTTGAAAGGTGTTGGGAGCCCCCAGTGGTTTCTGGGGTGTCATTGGGAGCCACTAGCCTATAGGATAGCTAGATAACTTAAAGGTGGGTGGTGGTATGGAACAGGTAAGAGATGGAGAAGTTGAAGGCTTAGATAGCAGGATGTAATTGATTATCCCTAAGTCTGGGTTTTGTTTAGAAATATATGCATGGGGATGCATTTAAGCTGTTTCTGGGGGAAAAAAAGAAAAAGAAAAATTGCTTCCCTTTAAAGGACCTCCTGAATTGCAGAGGACACTGAAAACTTGGAAGCTAGTGGTATTTGTATGTTCATCTTTTTCATATGTGCGAGATTATACCAAGCATTGTAGGGGTTCTGCAACAGGATGGGTCATTAAAAAAATAATAAATCTGGGTTCTTCTCTGTGTCTGAGAATAGTAGCTTCCATTATAACTCCCTTCATAGCTGCTACTCTACAACCTTACTTAGTTCTCCTTGTAGCTTTTGGACTCAGATGGTTATGTCCTCTAACAGAAATTAGATTGTTTCAGTGCTTTATTGGTCTCTGGTTCTGTCAAATCTGGTGTTAAATACATCAAGTAGAAGCTGTTAAAAATAGATGAGATATTCCCTGCTAGCCAACTTGTTTAAGAAAGGCAAGTGATTACAATCCAGGCCACTGGGGAGTATTTTGAATGTCTTGAGTGATGTATGTAAGGTTGTCAAAGCTAAGATAATTGGGTGGTCAGATGTTGGAGAGCTTGGAGCTCAGGGAATGAATGGTCCCCTGGGTGGGGGACAGGTGTGGTGGTGGAGGGGTCCTTAGTTCCCAACACCAGTGCTTGGAAGGACCTAATTTAAGGGCAGTGTCAGTGGGGGCTCCCCCAACCCCCTGAATTACAGCCCCAAGGGCCAGGTGGCTTCATCTTAAATAAAGAAGACTTGGCTTCTGTGTGTCAATAAAATCTTCCGGTCAGACTATTTGGGTCTCTGGCTTTGGGGTCCATTACCTGGTGTAAATAAAGGCTTCTGATTTTCTCCCTTGCCTGTGTAGGATTACGTGATACCTTAGGTAACTTCTTGGTTAATGAAAGTGTTCTAATTTTGTCTCGTTTCAGGAGTTGCTAACTTTTAAATTCTGAATTGTGTGTAGGCGAGAATTGAGATTTTTTTTTTAGAAAAACGAATATAATGCAATTAGTTCAGTGCCTACAGGAGAAATAGATGGGAAAAATCACAATAAGTGAGTTTTCTGCCACAGTCAAAGCTTTTAGCAAAAAGAAGAAAAAAATCAAAACCTATCCTGATTCTTGAAATGAATATACTTCTTTTTCAGTGAGGCTGTGATTTAGCCCTCCTTAACACCAAAGTAGAAGAGGTTCTAAATATTGAATTATTTCTTTGAAGAGGTTTCCACCTCACCCCCTCCCTTCATTCCACAGGGGCCTGGTTTGGTTGTTAGAAGTGGGAGTGGAGTTGAGGTCTGGTGGTCTTGGTGAGTTTGGAGGCCAAAAAGCAACAATACCTTGGGTGACCTGTCCAAATATCACCCACCTCTTAGGCTTATAGAGCTCTGAAACCTTTCTGGGACTTGTGTTTATTTGAACGTGTTTCCAACAGTGTTGACTAAGTAAGAAGCTTACATCAAGTAGAAGAAGGACAGGTTATGGGCAGAAATGAGTGAAGGCTTTGGAGCAAGAAAAGTGAACTTTTTCCACTTCAGTCTCATTCAGAAATACAAAAATAAGTATTTAGTAAGGGCCATATATTGGGCTGAGCACTTTGTGTGGATTATTTGATTTACCCCTCAAAATGAGAGATGGGAAAAATTCCCTTGTCCCCTTTTCTTTTAATTGGATGGTAGAGCTGAAATTCAGAAAAGTTACGTCAGTTAATTAAGCATGTGAAGCTGGAATTCAGACTCAGTGGTTCTGAGTCTATTTCTAGCCTTTTTGGACACACAGGGGCTGGTTAGTGGGGTAGGGGTAGTTTCTGCCAGGGACAGAAGTTATATAATTTTTTTCTGACTTCCAGATTTCTCATAGCAATCTCTCTCTTTTTTTATTATATTATTTTTATTAACATATAATGTGTTATTTGCCCCAGGGGTCTCATAGCAATCTCTTGAAAGGGTCTAACAGAGCTCTGTTTTCTATCCTTGCTCCAACAGTATAAACTTGATTTTCATTAGTTTTAGGAAAACAATCACCTAAAAATACTTCACATTCTTTCAGGTAATAGCTAACGCAAATCCCAGGCACTGGGATTCAGTAGGAAAGAAGAATTCTCCTGTCATGTTCTCATGGCCTGATAGTCTAGTGGTGAGGACGAGTTAATAAGCAAACCAGTGAATAAGCAATTTTTGGATAGTGGTAATGGCCTGGGGTAATGAGGGTACCATGTGGAGAAGAGTGTCAGGCAGCAGTTACAGGTTGTCCAAGGCACCTGGCACTTTGGGGGATCTGGAGGAAGTTCATCGTGGCCAGAGTGTAGAAGGCAGAGAGAGAGAGTACAGAGAGATGAGGAGGAGGAGGTAGGCAAGGACCAGATCATGAGGACTCCCAAGGAGATTTTGGAATGTTTTAAGCAGGGGAATGACATGGTCTGATTTATGTGTCTAAAATATCATGCTGGGGGCGGGGGGCGGACAAAAAAAGACCAAGCTGGCTGCGTGTGTAGAATAGATTGAGGGGCAAAGAAAAATTCAAGAGACAATCTTAATGCAGCGCGGTCAAGAAATGATCCTAGCTGGGATTTGGGTGGGGGCAGAAGAGTTCCAAAGAATTGGAGTATTCAAGATATAGACTAAAACTTAAAATCAGTGAGATTTGATGCTCAGACTTCGTTATTTGCTAAATATTTACCAGCACCTACCACCATGTGCTAGGCATTGGTGATCGGAATAAAATGTTATACAAAACAGATCCCCAGACCAACTGATCTTGGCTTTAACGAGGATAGGGGTTGGGATAGGGAAGAGCATGAGCAAAGGTTCTGTGGCAGGGATAAGGAGAGGGAAGACGGGCAGTGCCGCAGGCTTTGAGGTGGTAAATGACATGGGTAGGCAGAAAGAGAGATGGGGCAGACAGGTGAATTTTTTCTGGTACATTGAGATGCTATTGGTATCCGGTTTTTAGTATATGTGGTGCCGAAGCGAGCACGCTATTGGTATCCGGGAGCTGAATCCCAGAAGTTGTTGGCCATAAGGTACAGATTTAGGAATCATAGAGAAGTCATAGGAGTCAGCAGAGGGGACAGGATGACTAGAGAGGGTGTAGAAAAGGCAATGAACAATATAGATTCTGAGAAAAGAGGTTTCGAGGACCAGTACCTCTGGTTTCTGTTCTTCAAGGATCTCTCTGACTTTGTGTGTTTTTATTTCAACCTTTCTTTTGAGTAGAAGCAAATGTCCCTTTTTGTTCTGCATTGTTCAGGGAGCAGTTTCAGTGGACAGAGAACTGAAGCTGAGCACAAGGGCAGCAGGAGGCTCAGTAAAGCCACTGCACCTCGCAGAGGCAGTAATCTTCCTTCCTCTGCTCGGATCAAGCCACTCTGGGACAATCCCATTTTAAGAGGTGCATCAGTGTGTCAAAGCAGTGGTGGGAGGTGGTGGGGATCCAGTAATAGTCTTCGGGCATTGCACGCTTCGTTCCTGCAGGTGCTTAACTGAGTAGTTTCTATGCATGAACTTAGTGAACCTCTTGACAGCCTGGTGAGGGAGCTACTCTTATTATCCCCATTTATGGGTGGGGAAAGGGAGGTTTGGGAAGGTTACAGAATGGGCCTACCGTCCTATAGTGATGAGGTGGCAGAGCCAGAATCCCCACTTTTGCCGGCCCTTGGGTGTGGAATGCTCCTGAGGCCCGGCCATGTCAGGAACCAGGGAGGATGGTGATGCTCTCTGCCAACAGAAGCAAAGTCCTTCGGAGGTCTGAGAGCATTCACATTGTGAGAGGGTTCTGAGCATCATGGGACAGATCAGTAGCAAAAGTTCTGGGAGGGAGTTTCTGTGTGGGGCGGGGTTGGGGTGTTGGGGGGGAGGGGGGAGGGATGTTTTCTAACTGGGCTCTCTGAACTTGAAACCATGGCTTGAACCTTTGAACCCTGGAGTACTGCTGGATATTTAAGCAGAAGCGAGGCCATCCATAGGAGACACAATGGGGGGATTCCATTACTGGGGTAAGAGATGGAATTCCATGTTGTATAGGTGGCCTCCAACCTTTGTGATAAGATTTTGTATGTTTGGAAAGCTCAGAGTGCCCTGAGGTTGGAATTTGAGCATAATTCCATACAGTTGAGATTTTTCTTAATAGGTGAATTAGGGAGAATAATTATTTTAAAGTAAAATATATGGTCACAGATCATCTAGGAGTTCATTTGTTTGGATACTCACCTGACTTTTTGTTTTTAGATTTTATTTATTTATTTGAGAGAGAGCAAGCGGAAGCAGGGCTGAGGGGAAGGGGGAGGGGCAGAGGAGAAGCAGACTCCTGATGATCAAGGAGCCTGATGCAGGGCTCAATCCCAAGACCCTGAGATCATAACCTGAACCAAAGTCAGACACTCATCAACTGAGCCACCCAGGCACTGTCCCCCACCCCCAACCTGACTTTAAACAGAGGATCCTTTCTTTTGCTGGGTTTAAATTTTGAAGCCCTAGGATCTTCCTGAATTCCACTTCATCTCATTAGGAAATCATAAATAGCATTAAGGAGTGAAAGTCTACCAGTCTCTGAACGAAGCACTTTACACGTACTTTCTCATCTGTTCCTTACAACAATCCCCATAGTTCCATGTTATCCTCATTTTCCAGATGAAACAAAAGCCGAGAAGTTTAAGTGGGCCAGATCGCAGCGTTGAGCTAATCATCGTCATAACTGGCACCCAGAGAGAGGTTGGGATCCCCTGAGCTGGTCCCCTGAGCCTTCTCATGATGTTATGGGACCAGCGCTCAGTTTATTAGCAAAGAGCCCTGGGTGTCGATACAGAGTTTGACATCTCAGGTTCAGGCAGACGGCAGGTTGGCCCTGGTTGTTTCTGTACTGGGCGGGGGGGGGGGGGGGTTCCTCAGTCATTGTGTGGACAACATGGGAACACCGGGTCCAGCTGTGAGAAGTTGGCCAGCACAAATGGTCCAGGATCCGATAAAGAGACAGGTTCTCCCACCCTGTTCTGAACAACAGGAAGTCTTCTAAAAGATTGCTCCCAGGCCCATCACACACGGGCTGATTTTCCACCTCCTCCCCTCCAGGCTCCAGAGGCCTGTTCCGTTCACTTTCCAGGCCTTTGTTTTTCCTTCCATGATGGCTGGTGATGGCCCCAGGACCTCTCCTCCTTCTGGCCCTTGTCCTCATCCTCTTTTTCCAGTTAACTAATGGTGGGTGAGAGGAGAACTCCAGAGCCTCCAGCCAGACTAGCAGGTTTTCTGCCCAGTCCCTTTCGAGGGGATTTATGTCTTGAGACCCCTGGGAAATAACTGTACTCCCCCCCCCTCCCATTTTCAGTTGTTTCTTTAAAAATTGGGACCTCTGGCAGATGGCCCATTTAAGGATCATTGACTTTGGAGGATGTTCTGATTGCTTTCTGGGAAAAAATGTAAAATATGGCTAAAGTTTATTATTTAGTTGTCTACTTAATAAACGTGGTCAGAAAGAAGGTTAATTTTTTTTCCGACTTAACCCAGGTGTTATGTGGCCATGGTGGAAAAATTAGGAAACACCAAAGTAGAAAAAGGAGGAAATGGAATTGTGTATAACACAGAAAATCTGGGCTTTGTAATCTTATCACCCAGAAAATAAGGATGGTTGACATTTTAGTCCATGTTCCGAGGGTCTTTGTTGATGAGAAGCTCTGCTTAAGAGGCAGGTAGAGTGGGTTACAACCTGCCTTGGGCATCTTCACTTCTGTGTATCTTGGTTTCCCCAATAATTAAATGAGAATAATAGCAGTACCCGTGAGGATTTCGGTAAGAGAACATTTGTAATGTTCCATTCCATGTTACCATTAGAAGTGGTAACCCTGCAGGACTGTGCTAGAGAAGCACTGGGTCTAGACATCTGTGTCAGCAATCAGCTGCGGGCACTGAGTTCATCACCCCACCACTGACTTGTGTCTGCTGCTTTCCATGAAGGGCCTGGGATCTTTCAGTCAGGTAACCAGGTGGTGAGGAAAGTTAAAAAGACTAGGGCACACCCCTGTTTCCTGGCCCGGTCTCCACTAGGGCTAAATGGTCCAAAGGACAGAGTTAGTCACTCTAGATGAGGCCCTCCCGATGGAGCACGTACCTGAGCTCCTGTATCTAGCACTCACCTGTGTCCTTCCTGGAGGCCCAAGTGTGAAGACACCAATTTGGTGTGACTCCAAATCCAAACAGAACTTATTTTCCAAAAATCAGTCCCAGAATTATGTTGACTTCCTTAACCTTTATGATAAGTCTTGTAAGTATAAGCATATAAGGGAAATATTAGTGCCTTTAGTGTTTTTCATTTGTGCCATTTCTTTTTTTTTTTTTGGTGTTGTTTAAAACATGGGTTTGCCTTTGGCCATTTAGGAAGAACTGACAAAATGATAGACGATTCTGGAGCATGGAACTTGGCTGGCAAATTGTCCCTCTGTGCATGATTTGTGTGTCTATAGATGCTCACTGTTTTGTTTGAGAATGTGTTCTCCTGTGCTGTCTTTCTCTAGGTAGAAGTTCAGGTTCAGTGAAATGATCTTTGTCTTGCCAGGTCTGGGTTGTTTGGAGGAATTGGTTTTTTCCTTGTAGATTCTCCCAAGCAGTGAACTGAGGCTCATTTTCAGTTCCTTTTCAGCACCTGGTAAGTAGGAGACATGCTTCCCTAGCTTCCTGATGATCATTGCTGCACAATTTTAATGGAAAGCAAACTTGGTGCCAGAAAGCAATTTCAGGAGAGAACACTTTTCCATGCCGTTAGAACTCTTGTGGCTTTGGAGGTGAATGATTTCTAGGCAGAACTTGAGCAAAGGCATTGGAAAAGATGTTTAAGGGGCTCTGAGTTTGGAGGAGAGATCCTGGGAAGACCTGGTTTATCCTCTGCATCTACATCAGATGCCCAGTGAAGCCATGGGAGTTAGCTGGGGTCCATACCCGTGCACTATCTTCCCCTATAAGTAAGCTTGGTGTTTTTTTTTTTTTTTTAAATGTTTATGTGTGTATGTCTGTCTGTCTGTTTTTGAGAGGAGGAGTGGCTGAGGGGGAGAGAGAGAATGTTAAGCAGGCTTCAGGCCCAACGCAGAGCCTGATGCAGGGCTCAGTCTTGGACTGAGATCACAACCTGAGCCAAAATCAAGTTGGAGGTTTAACTGACTGAGCCACCCAAGCGCCCCTAAGCTTGTTTTTTAAAGGTCAAATTAGTTTAACTATTTTTTTTTTTTAAAGATTTTATTTATTTATTTGACAGAAATCACAAGTAGATGGAGAGGCAGGCAGAGAGAGAGAGAGGAGGAAGCAGGCTCCCTGCCAAGCAGAGAGCCCTATGCAGAACTCGATCCCAGGACCCTGAGATCATGACCCGAGCCGAAGGCAGTGGCTCAACCCACTGAGCCACCCAGGCGCCCCTAGTTTAACTATTTAAAAATTAGTTTTTAACTATTTAAATGTACTCCCACTTCTCAATATCAATGGCCTTCAGGAAAGCTATTCCTATGAGTCATGTCAGTATTTTTGTTGATACTTGTGTGGTGTGTGTGTGTGTGTATGTGTATGTAATGATTTCTGTGCTGTGGAGAGATTTCCTGGAACTTACGAGACCTTTCTAGGACTGCCCCAAACTAGCCACTGGTATTCCTGAGGGGGTTCTCACCCGGCCTAAGCCGCATTATTCTTCCTGCACTGACATGGTTTGGACCAGGTGCTAAGATCCTTTCTCCCCCTGCAAGTGTTTGGGTGAAGGAGAAGAAGGAAAGAAATTGAAACAACATTTGGATGAAGTGGGTACAGTTGTTGAATTTTTAAAAGGCCACTAGAGCTTTGCGGTATTTGTTACTAGGTTTCCTTTTATTAATTTTGTTGCTTTGGTACCTCAGCAGAGGCACTGCCAGACCTAAGTTTCATACCAGGTGTTTCCTTCTGCCTTCACATTGCCTGAGGCAGATTGAGTGCGTTAATGTTTTATAAGTCAGACTTTCCAACTCCTTAATCACTGCAAAGTTGTTGGCTGACTTCCCTGCAGTCTTTAGATTCGCTATTCATTATCGAGGGTCCTCACTTTGCAGAATTGGATTTGGGTGTGGTTGTGTTAGAAACCGGCATTATTGTGGTTGGAATATCCTGAAATAAATGATATATGGAAAAAAATGTTGTTGCATATGTCCTTGCTTGGCTCGTTTGAGTGCCTGCCTGTCACACACTCATTTAAATTTGACTTTTAAGTAGGGCGCTTTGGAAAATTGAGCGAAGCCAACTCTCAGTGACTTTTTCCCCCACTCCAAGCATTTCTTTCCCTCTAATAATGTTGCATATTTTACTTTGTCTAGGCTTTTGGAGAAAGACATGTCTGACAAGATGTCTAGTTTCCTACATATTGGAGACATTTGTTCTCTGTACGCGGAAGGATCGACAAATGGATTTATTAGCACCTTGGGGTAAGAGCTCCTGATTTCTTGTGTGGCAGGATTTCTTTAAGACCTCTTGGGGCGCCTGGGTGGCTCAGTGGGTTAAGGCCTCTGCCTTCGGCTCAGGTTGTGATCCCAGGGTCCTGGGATCAAGCCCTGCGTCGGGCTCTCTGCTCTGCAGGGAGCCTGCTTCCTCCTCTCTCTCTGCTTGTCTCTCTGCCTACTTGTAATCTCTCTGTTCAAAAAAATAAATAAAATCTTAAAAAAAAAAAAAAAAAAGACCTCTTAATGCCGGCTTAAAAATGGATTTTTCTAAGATAAGAATGTTACCATTTGATGAGGCTTTTCCAGGGGCAGTTGGAATCGTGATACCAAATCTCATGTTAGCCAAGTTTACCTCTGACACAAAAATACTGTTTTTTTGGAAGTCCTGGAAGAGTAAAATCTCATTAACTAGGACCCTTGTAATTCAGAATTTATTATAATTTCCTATTCCTTATAAGGGGGGAGAGTACATAGTCTATGGGATAAAATTTTAGCATTATTTTTTACAGACCCCAAAGAAGTGCTTTTTGACTTTCATAAAAGCTCTTATTTTCATATGCTGACTTGTTTGTCATTTAAGGAAAGACCAGAACTTCTCAGATGCTTCTCTCTCTTCTTTGAAGCAGAACCTTGCCGATTTTAAATTGCAACGTGCATTTGAAAGTTACATATTACACAAAGTTCTGTAAATCAGATTTTTTTGTTCTTTTGTGCTGTCATCAATTTTTACCCAACTTTTAAGAGAGTAAGTACATTGCCCAATGTCTTTATTTGATTATCTTCTCCCTTCTCCTTCTCTCATTGTCCAGAAGAGGAAAGGAGAAGTGAAATAGCCCCAAACACAGAAAAAAGCAGAATGGAGAATCAAGATGGTTAACTCCAGAAGGCGTAGGAATGGTCTAGATTGTCTTTGTGTAGAAAGGAGGAGTTAGGCCCCGAGGTGGAATTATTGGATTTGGCAGGAGCTGATCTCGAATTGCGGAGAGGAAAGCCAACAGCTTCCCTAAGAACCTAATTCTTAGAGCAGCCAGAGACTTTCTTTTATTCAAAGCTATTATTTAAAGCATGCTTGGTCTCTGGTATTTGTGCAGAATGAGTATTCTTGGGCTCTCATTCAGGTCACTCCAGCTGCAAGGAGCACATTATTTCACATATAGAAGTATAGCTTAATTAAACTTCATTGCATAAAAATTTTGTTTTCAAAAGTCATCTGATAAAAAGCAGTCATCTGTGACTCTGATCCCTAAATCCAGTGACTGTTTCTCAGTCATTATCTTTTTTTTTTTTTTAAACCTGTCTACACTAAAGACCCACTCTTCATAATTCATCTTCCGTGGGTTTTGGCAAAGAGGCCTTTTGCTGTCCATGCCTCTCTGATTGTCCCTTTTTTTCTTCTTGGCTGATTCCTTCCTTTTCCTTTACCTCCTGTTGGAATCCTCCATCCTCTTGCTTTTCAGCAGGTAAAGCGATGGTAATAAATAGCAGAGGTCGCCACTTCTGTGAGTCCTGTGGATGTGTACAACACTGTGTTAAGGACTGTCCACACATAATGCCTTGAATTCCCAAACACATCTGCATAGCAAGTACCATCATTTTTGGTCTTCATGAAGGCAAAGCCTCTGAGCTTCAGAGAGGTGAGGCCACCTGCCCCAGATTCCACAGCTGTGGGTACTCCAGACTCCAGAACCAGTGCTCCTAACAGCTGCCCTTGGCAGGGTCGACTTTCCATTCCCCACCTTTTCTGACCATCCATCTCTGGCAGAATTGGCTCACCAGCCTCCTCAGTGCCCACAGCTCTTACCTGGCTGCCTTGTGAAACCTCAACCCCACCTTATGCCTCATCTTTTCTCTGGGGCCCTGATTTCTTGTCATAGTGCCATTGCCCCTGCAGTGCTTACGGCACTGAGCCCACTTGTGGCAGCCCCTGAAATCTTTCATGCTGCCTTGCTTTTTGTCTTCTTCCATAGCATCCATTCTTAGAATCCCTATCAGGTGCAAAATCTTTGCTTTATAAGAGTTTTCCTCAAGTATTATAACAAATTATTATTGTTATTTTTTAAAACAAATTATTGATAGGGTCCCCACCCCTGCCCCCACTTTCTCCTTAATGTGAAGATGGTCAGTTTTGAATTTTGGGCTCGAATACTGCGAGGAATATTCCCTTGGTTCAAAATGGACTTGGAAACTGAAGTTTAGCTTCTTTTTCCTTTTAATATTTTTGACATTTCTGGAGCACCCATTGTGAATGACAGCGAGTGACCACCCTGTTTTTGTGGAACTTGGCATCTAGCTCCCTAGCCACATTCCGTTTATATAGATGGCGGTTACCTCCCCAGTAGCTTTATTGACTCCCTGAGCTTCAGAGCTTGAGCCGGACTTGGAGAGCCCGTGTGCATGCACATGTGTATCAGAGGCATGCTTCTGAATCACTGGGGAAACATGTTAAAAATCAAAGATCTTAGACCCCATCCTGAACACAGCTTTGAGAGGCCTGGGGATGAGGGGGACCTGGTATCAGGAAGTCTGAGGAACATCACCTTACGTGAGACTCCTTGAGACTAACTCTATAATTTTACAGATACAGGAACCGAGACCAGGAGGGATGAAATGACGTAATCGTCGTCAAGCTGCTCAGAGGTGGCAACGTACCATCTACAGTCATTTGTCTTTTGGGCTAGGCTGGGGCCCTTTCTCTTACCCCTCGACCTAGAGAACTTGCTAAGTACTTAATTCAGCACTGTATTGGATTCCAAGGCACTCCCCCACTTCACATACTATGATAGCTCTGGTGGCATTACTATATTTACATTCTCAAGGGCTTCAAGTGGGAGTTTTCTGTATGCACATTCTGTTCTTGACTTTTTGCATAAAAACTTGAGCCATTGACCACATTCTTCCCCTTCTTGAGGGAGAGAGATCTTGCGTCTTATACCCAAAGGCCGCAAGGTGCTGGTGGGTTACTCTGGCCACTTTGATTCACACCAAACACAAACATATAACTGAGCACCTCGCCTGGGCAGGAAAATGTACGAACGGTGGGCATCTTTTGGGCCACAAAGCAGGCAGCTCTGTGCCCCTGGGAAGCTCTTAGCTTACTGCACCATTTGTGCTTCTCCAATGAGGTGAGGGAGACAGGAGGAGAGGCAGGGAATGCCGGCTCAGAGGGAGCGCCTTCATGGAGAAGATGGGGGCTCTGAATCAGTCTGGGAAGACAGGCCAGACTTTTAGGAGGTGAAACAGAATTTTGGAGAAAGTTGTGATAAGAGTAAAGGCAAACTATTTAATGGTGCCTTGCCTCTGGAATAAAGAGCAACACAGACTAATGGAGGAAACCCTGGAAAACTGAAGTGTATGAGCTGGCAGCAAGTTCTGTGGTCACTTGGCAAATGACCAATACCAGTTTTAGGAACTTGGATAAGTCATTTAAACTTCTCAGCCTCAATTTCCTCATCTGTTCAAAAAAATACATTATTTTAAATCTGTCCTAAAAGAATTGTACACGTCACTTTGGTCAGTCTGAACTTCTAAATAGTGGGTCTGTATATAAATTGGGGCTGGTCATTTATTTATAACTTTTTGCACTTTCCCTACCTCCATGTCGATTTCCAGTAGTTCCATATGACTCTCTCTTGCCAGTGGCTTCTCAGATGGCCTCAGGCACTGTTAGTTCCCGGCTGTATTTTGTTCTTCTTTCTCTTATAGCCCCTAGGTTATACTCTCTTTTTTAGTTTGCTTCTGTGGCTCTCGAACTAGCCTTGAGCTCCCTCAGGGCAGGGCCTAGTTCATATTCATCCTCACGTCACAGGGCCCGGCACTCTGCCTGGCACGAATGGACCCTTCAGCTACCGTAAGCTGAATGCCCTCACCCCTTGCTACGCCTCCTGACTTCAGCATTTTTGCATGTTTTGCTCAAATCCATCATGGATGTGGTTAAGGGAAAAGAGCCACAGAAAACAGTAGGTTAATGTGTGCATTGCAGGAGCAGAACCTGGGCTTTTGGATTAGGTGTAGTTCCCTGTATGGGAAGCCTCTAGTGTAAACAGCCTCCTGGCAGGGGAACGTGGCCATCCAAGTTTTGTATAGGAATAGCACTGGATATTCAATTTTTGCATCATGCTTAGGTTTTGTTTTCTTAGACTTGGCTTGATAGAGCATTTTTCCTTGTCTTCACAGTCTGGTTGACGATCGTTGTGTGGTTCAGCCAGAAGCTGGGGACCTTAACAATCCACCCAAGAAATTCAGAGGTAAGTTGATGTCCTTCTTGGAGTGGGTACCTCCCTCATTTGGAAATTCATCAAGTGTATTGCTTTGTATGTGTGTGTGTATGCGCGTGCACACGTGCTCACACATGTGTGTATTTGATAAGCAATTGTAGGCTTATTTGCTTACATTTTTTTACAGTATGATTTCAAGTCCAAGCTTTGTGACCTTTTGAAAATGTGTAAATAAGCTCAGAATCAAGATTGGAATGGGCTTTCATTAGAGCCTTCATTTGGATATTACATACGTGTTGATCAGTGAAAATTCAGCCTAAACCCTTACATTTGTGCACCTTTGTCCCTAAACAAACAGGATTTATGGATCTCATCACAAGGAACGTGTTACTGCATCCAGTCTCACTGTGCCTTTGGGGGCTCTGGTATTCTTAGATGCTTCCACCTGGAAGGAGAAGATGTCTGTTATTGCACTTAGTTTTTGTTAAAAGACCTAGGCAGGACACACTTCCTACCAGTAGCTTCCCACTACTGGTTTTCTTTCTAGGCCTCTTATATCTGGTATCTTCCTCTGAAGGTAGCCTTGTTTATTCCAGAAGGTGCTTAAAATATAGTTGAGAGGTTAAGAGGATAAATGTTTTGTTTTTCTTAGCTTTTGTGGTTTGTAGTTCTCAACTCCAGCTGCATAGTAGAATTACCTGAGGGAAGATTAAAAATTAAACAGATATTCAGGGCCCCACTCCAGACCAATCAAATGAATCTCTCGAGGTTGGGACCTGGGCACTGGCATTTTTTTTAAGCTTCCCAAGTAATTTTTTTTTTTTTTTTTTAAATATTGAGTTGGGGTTGAGAACCCATTGAGTTAGGATTTGACTCATGGCCTCAGTCCCAGAGGACTCACACCTTGCCATTTTTCGGTTACATCATTTGAGTGATAAGTTCTTATTGTTAATTGATGTGGAAACCGTTTGACTTTTCTGATAAAAGCTAAAGGAATTAGAATAAAATAGAAGGCAGACATTCAGATGGAGAGAAGCCATTTAGAAGATGTTTGGTGTTGGACTGCATCCAGTTGGCATGAGACTATCAAGAGAATATTTTCACCTGGGAGGTGGTGAGGGGGACCTTCGAAAAAGAGAATTGTTGCCATAAGCCCTGTGTGACAGGATCCTGAGCAGCTGTGGTCCCTGAAGCCTTTTCTTTCCAATCCTTCCTTCATGGCTTTTTCCAAAACAGAATCCCAAATGCAGCAGAAATAAAAGATTTGATCTAATAACTTTAATCTAGGCAGTGACTTACAGAATTAATTCTCTCTGCTGAATAATAAAATATGCCTCAGTTTATCTTCTAACAGGGCCAAGATCAGTAGACTCTGTGCCAGGTGCTGTGCTAAGCGTTCTGCATACATTTTAGCACATGGGTTTCTATGTCCACCTTGGGAGGGGATTGAGGTCCTCAAAGTCTGTGGTTAAGTGTCTTGCCTGAGGTCACACAGCTGGTGATGGATGGAGTAGGAGTGGTAGGTCTAGACTTTGGCTAAAATCACCTTGGGGACTTGGAAAAATACTGATGTTGAAGTTCCACCCTTGAGGATGGTCATTTAATTTAGGATTGATGGTTTCCTTTTTTCTTATTCTAAAAGCTTCCCAGGTGATTCGCCTGTATAGCCAAGATCAAGCACCCCTGCTAATAGAGCCTGGCCTGTTAGCTCCTGGCTTTATTACTTAGGGGTGAGCTGGGTGGGGTGTGGGTTTTGCAACTGGGGCCAAGTGGAAGGTACTCATTGCTTGGGTCCAGTGTGAGCACTCACTCCATCCTGCGCATAGGCCCGCTAGTTGAGAAAGGAACCTGGGAAAGGTGTTCATGCCCTGTACAAAGTGAACTAGTGGCTATTTGAATTTGCATTTAGAATGTTGAAATAAATGGGACCATAGCCAGGGCAAGTCAGAGTAGACGTACATGTTTTACTCGTACTAGGGTCAAAGTGTCTGGTGCTTCGATAGATATCTGTTGACCGACTGAAGGGACTGTTTTCAGATAAAAGTGACAGTCTGATAGAGGCTGATTGGAAAGAACCAAACTTTGTTTATGGCCCGGCCTGGTTCTACAGGTGGTCACATGACTGTGTCCTGATCTATGTTGACTGCTTGTCCTCATAAATAAAGATTTCTAGGTTGTGAGGTGCTTTGCACTTGTGGAAAAATCTGGTTCCAAACAAACTCTGCTGCAGGCTTTGCAAATGTAGGTCAGGACTGCCTGGGTTCCTTGTGCTGCACCTGAGGCTCTCGGCTGGCAAGTGAGGGGCCCAGGCAGAGGGTCACAAAGATCTCTCCCTTGGAATCGGGGCAGCAAGGATTTAAACACTTTCCTAAGCAGCCCTTCAGTTCTAATGTAGCATTCCTTGAAAAAAAGAAAAAAAAATTTTTTTTTTCTAACGTGAAGAAACTGATTTCTCTTTTGGAAGAGATTATTGCCTTTCCAAATATAAGTGATTTTGAAGTTGAAGTAATTTTGATGTTTAGAAATTGTGCATAGGGCAGTTGGACAATTTGGAGGCATTTCTAGTCCATTTCCTTGCCGTGCCATTACACCCTAGAGTTTAACAAACACATATGGAAAAGTGAGATTCTGGCAAGCGGCCGGCTAGGATGATGGATTCTTTATCTGAGCAATCAGCAGAGCTACATTTAGTCATTTGGGTTTGTTGTTGCTTCCATTGTTTCCTTGCCAACTTATTTCCTATATTGAGAACCATCATAACCTGATCTTAAGTAAATGGAAACCAAAGGCCTATTTATGTAATGCTCCCTGTGGCTTCTGACTTGGTGTTTTTCATTTTGTGAGCTCCTCTTGAAAACTGCCACTCTCGTGGTTAATAGCATAGGCCCTGGGACTGGGCTTTCTGGGTTCAAATCCAAGTTCTTAGCTGTGTGACCTTGGACAAATTGCTTAACCTCTGTGAAGCTTGGTTTTCTCATCTGTAAAATGGGAAATGATGTTAGTCGCTACCTCATAAGGTTCCTGGGAAGATGAAATGTGTGTTTCAAATTCAGTACTGAGGGAGCCTGGCCTTTGGTTCAGGACTCAGTAAGCCTTAGTCCTGTCTTTTCATTGCCAGTACTTAGCACAGAGGCTCGTACTCATAAAGGGTGGCAGAAGGGAATTCTGTACACGAATCCTTTAGTGATATGAGAGTATTGTTTTTCATTTTTGTGTTTAATGCTTTTGTGGGTAGGGGTGTGCATAGAGACCCAAAGGCCTAGATTTGAGTCCTGGCGTTCCCATGTACAGGCTAAGTGGCTTTGATAGATTAATTTTTCTGAGCTTGCTTCCTCACCCATAAAATGGGGGGGGGGGGACAATTCCTTCCTTGTAAATACCTTATTTGTAAAGGTAATAGAATCGAAGATAATATGGCTAAAGAGCCAAATAGAGTATATAGTTGGTACACAAGACCTGTTCAGTGACTGGTAGCTGTTATTTTCCCTAGTAGCTGCAAAAGAGTAAAAATCTTGAACACACTTGCTTTTTTCTGATGGGTAAAAGTTCATTGCCAAGTGAATTGGGTTTTTTTTGGTGATTCCCTTGAATGTATCTTCTGCCCCGGACTTCATCATAGGAAGGAGAGATTGGGTGAACGTCTGGTTCACTTAAGCCAAGTCTCCTTCATTGTCCTCATGAATTTTGGACAGTGGCCCCTGGGCTCTAGGTGACGATAAGAGCAGCGACGTAGTCTAGCTCAGTCGCCTTTAGTCCTTTAGCTAATGTGGTACCCTTTGGAAGCATCAGGGTCCATGGCAGGTAAGTCACAATCTCTCTTCTCCCTGATTTGTGCTGGCTTTGCTCATAATCTTGAAAGAAGGAAGACAGACAGATTGAAACCGGCAATAGAAACTTTGTGGTTACGGAATTCCTTCTTTAGAGGATGTTTTCCCCTTCCATCCCCACCCGTCTCTTCCCCCTACTAAATATAACAGCATCTTCTATAAAGAAAAGAAGGAAATTAACTACTAGTCTTGTTTTGATCCCAGAAACGTTGCTGTTTTAAATGCTACTTCTAGGAGTGTTGGAGGAGAAACAAGGCCTGGGGCTTTTGGGAATTAAGACCGGCATTAGTGTTGAACATGCCATTTGTTGTGTAATCTGCTTTTTCAATCTGCAACGGTCAAGTTCTTACCCTCAAAACTTCATCTTCTCCATTCAGTTCAAGAGGCCAATTCTTGGCCCCAGGTTTTCTGTTTGGTTGGTTTTTTTTTTTTTTTTTTTTTTATCTTAGATGCTACCATATCAATGTGAGTGAAGAGTGAGAAGTTTTTAACTTTGCAGGAACCCCTTAGTTTCAGAAGAAAAGTTGTTTGCAAGGAAACTCGCTTAACACAGGGAGAAGTTTGGGCAGGGAAAGGTGAGGACAAAGGAGGCATTCTGAAATAATTCTGTGGTTTATATGAATTGGGGCAGAGGTCAGAGATCAGGCTGAGAGTGTGGATGTTCTAGGTATTTTCCTTGTCCCATGTTTCTTTCTTCCCCCAATCAAGTTGCTTTCAAGGAAAATAACCCACTCAGCTAAAGTGTCATGAAAATGGGTGTTAAGCTCAGGGGACATTGAAGCCCTACTATGTCCCAGCTGCTGGCCTTGCTGAGGAGAGGGGACAAGATGAGTTACACAGTCCCCCTTGCTTTCAGGAGTCTTGGGGTTTTATGGAGAAACAGAGCCACATTATAGAGAATAGGAGCCAACACGAATAGATCATCTGCTTTGTGCTGAGCACTTCCCACGGATTATCTCATAATCCATATAACTGCCCATGAGGTGAGCTAAGGATGTTCCCATGATGCAGTTGAGGAAAAGGGTGCTCTTAGAAATGGAGCGACTTCCCCATAGTCTGTTGACTGTCACTTACAAGGATTATCATTCATTCCACAAACATTATCAGACACCTCCTGTGTGCCAGCTGTTTAGAGTCCCAGGAGGAAAGGCGCATTCTCAGGTCACTGCCAATGCACAGTTGACATCTTTGAGGAAGTTGTCTAGAGTTGTCTAGGAAGTTGTTGTTCACACTGCAGCTGTTTATATGCAAGCAGAGGCAAAGCACATGAAATGTCTTTCTACAAAGTGTAAAAAATTGCCCCTCTGGTCTGTCATTTGCTGGGGCGCAGTACATGGTGATACTTCTCATGTGTGTTCGTTCTCTCATTCAGCTTGGCAGCACCTCCTCAGCCCAGGATGCCTGGTGCCCTTTGGCTGATATTGGTTGAGCATGTGGCCCAGTGTCTTATGACCTGTGAGTGTTAGAGGGAGGCCAGGGAGCAGTGCTCTTACTCTTCTGTGCCCTCTGGCCCCTTTTCCATTCAGCACAAGGGTCTCTTCAGGCTGGGACCCCTATTACCTCCAGTCTCTAAATGAAAGTGGGCCAAGTTAACTGCTTTTCTTCTGCTGTCTGCTGAAGCTCTTAACTTGGATTTAGGACCATGTAAATGCGGAAGAAAGCCAAACGGGAAGGCGAAAGCCCTGGATCCTTTCAACTACCCCCAAGATGGTCTGTGGGCTATGCAGCGTGTTACCTACAACTTGAGTCCTCTTTGTAGTGGGCGTGAAGGTCTGGACCAGTATAACCGTGTATAACCAGTATAACCATGTCTCTGGGTATCTCCAAGTTGACAACTCCTGATTGCTCAGCAGATATCTTGCTTAGAACAATGCCAGCCCGGAGTCACAGTCTCAGGGTGATACTGGGAAGAAGCAGCATATGTTGCTTGGCTACGACAAATTTGGACCTAAAGCTCTTGTGTCCTTGTCACTTTTACTGCGATTTTCCTCTGTCCCAGAGTTCTTGCACTACATTGGCCCACCTATTAGGGGTCTTGTGGACTTACTTAGGTGTCTTGGTTGCTAAAAAGAGGTTTCACATCCCAGGCAAGCTCTTGCATACCCCAGCAGCTTCTAAAGGAGTCTTAAATAAGAGTGGTATTTTTCATGGTTGGGGGGATAAGAAGTATTTGAGTACCTACAGCTTACTTACCCGATCATTGGCTTGCTTGTGTTGAGGTTGAAGTAGGCAGTGGTTCTTAGCCCATGTGGGAGAACTGCTAAGGCTGGAGTGAGGAGCAACACCTGACCTGAGAGCCAATGTCCAGCCCAGTGTCACCTGCCAACTGCTACGATACCTTAGGGTATCATAGTTTTCCCTACCTGTTAAGTAAAATGTAGACAAAGTAACTTCCTAGACCCCTTCCAGCTTGAAGCTTTGTGACCAGTGCTAGAAACAGGCCAGTTAACATTTCACAAGAGAACATTAATGTTCAGGAGTCTTGTGCTGTCCAGATGTAGGTTTTTGGTTTTTTTTTTTTTTTTTAAGCTTTTATTTATATATTTGACAGAGATCTCAAGTAGGCAGAGAGGCAGGCAGAGAGAGAGAGGAAGGGAAACAGGCTCCCTGCTGAGCAGAGAGCCCCATGCAGGGCTTGATCCCAGGACCCTGAGATCATGACCTGAGCCGAAGGCAGAGGCTTTAGCCCACTGAGCCAGGTGCCCCCAGATGTAGGTTTTTATTTCTTCAGGATTGCAGATCTTCTTGGTCAAGGTAAGACAAACGTATGGAAACAGCTAGGCCTTACTCTGAGGCCAGATGGGGACATAGCCAGGTCTTGGGTGGCAAAAGTCTCTGGCCTAAGGTGACCAAACAAACTCAATGGTTTAGCTTTCTTTCAAATCACCCTCCTTTGGGTGATGGTCTTAATTGTTGCTAGGCAACAGTCTTTTATTTTATTTTATTTTTCCTTTTGGCAAAGCATTGAAGGGATGAACCCGTATCTTAGTTTTAAATACCCGCATGCAAAGGGGAGGGCCTAACTTAAAATTTGTTTGTTCTTTTGATTCCAATCCATGACAGGCCTCTCACAGTGGGGGTAAAGGACTTAGTTTCTGCCTGTCTTGTTAAATAAGGCAGAAAAATCTGTTTTAGGTGCTTGTTAAGGATACACTTTGAAGCACATTAAAGGTTTTATGTGTGGTTGTGCGTGCGTGCGGCTGCTTTGGAGAAAGCCTCTTTTAACTTTGTGTTCGCAAAATCAATTCAAATTTAATAAAAAGATTAGTAGGTTTTTTTATAATCATCATTTCAGACTTACCAGCTTATCTCAATCTTGCACCAACAGACTCCCATTTAAAGGGAACAACACTGTAATTTAAATCCATTCCCCAGGCAACATAGAATGCTCACCGTGGGTCGCACATTCACTGGGTTCATGCCTGCTGCTTGATTACTCTGGGGTCCCACACATTGCCGCATGTGGCCCTCACTGGATTTCTGCCTACTTGCTTGAAGCTTTGAGATGCATCTCTGAAAGCTCCAGGCATCCTACACTTGGGGGCAAGAGAGCTTCTGCTTCCTTTGATGCCCTGGATAGCTTCCTTTGTGAAGATCAGAGCCACCCAGGGAAATTAGGCCCCAGACCCCTGTCCTGTATTTATTTACCCATGATAATTCATTTGCTAATGGAGAACAGGTTTCAACTTCAGTGCCTGAAATACTTCCAGGGCAATGGGTACCTGGACCTTGTCATCTCATTGTGTCTCAGTATTGCTCTCGGGGCTTCCTCCTTTGGGATGGTGACCGAGTGTCATGGGGTCATACTGTCATACTGTTCTATGGTTCTTCTGAAAGGAGAACACAGTGGCTGATTGAAGATTTTTTTTCTTTAGGCAGAGGCTTTTAGAATCCTGTCTTCAGAACATTGATGAAGATATGTGGTGAATCACTTGAGCTTAAGATAAATTTCTTTCTTTTTCTCTCTTTTTTGGATGGATATGGAAATTAGATTTAATCTCCTGGGGTCCAGGAACAATACTTTGTCAAAATTGAGTTTGGGGGCGCCTGAGTGGCTCAGTCAAAAAGCATTTGCCTTCGGCTCAAGTCATGATCACAGAGTCCTGGGATGGAGCCCTGCATCAGGCTCCCTGCTCAGCAGGAAGCCTGCTTCTCTCTCTTCCACTTCCCCTGCTTGTGTTCCCTCTCTCGCTCTCTCTGTCAAATAAATAAATTAAAACTTAAAAAAAAATAGGGATTGGGACACAGAGTGGGTTTCCACACACACTATCTTTTAAACTAGGCAGGTCTGTTTGGGCCATAGATTTAAAAGGTATTATTTATTATTATTATTATTTTAAAAAAGATTTTATTTCTTTATTTGACAGACAGAGATCACAAGTAGGCAGAGAGGCAGGCAGAGAGAGGACCTGGGATCATGACCTGAGCCGAAGACAGAGGCTTTAACCCACGAGCCACCCAGGCGCCCCTCTTATTTTTTGACCCTTACCTTGTGTGTTCTGTTTTCTGTAAATAATAGTGAATATCTTACGTAGTGCATATGTATATTCACTAATCTATTTAATTCGTGTATTTACCTTTGTATTCATTAATCTGTTTAACCCTCTTAATAACTGGAAGACAGCCATAGTTAACCTCCTTCTATAGATAAGGGATCTGAAGCACAAAATGTTGAATATTTGGTACAGGATTGCGGTAGGTAGAAATGGCAGAGCCAGGCTTTGAACCCAGACAGTCTGATTTCAGAAAACCTCCTAATTCCTACTGTAAACTGCTTTTAGAAGAGGGCTGGTCTTCAAGTATTCCTTCACTAAATTGCAGATTTCTTATTGCATTTCCTCTTCTACTTGAGCAAGATAAGTCCTTCTGAGATGTACTAACACGAGAGTGAATGTCCACATACTAGAGGAATGAACTACCTGCCTGCTTACCAACCCAGAATATGGTGTTTACACAACTGTTTTCTGTTTTGTCTCCATAGCTAGATTTTTGGGGCACCTGGAGGGACCAGACCTTACCCTGCACTCCTGGCCCAGTGCTGGTATAATGTTGGTCCTTAGTTAAAAACTGATTGGGAAGGAATTCATGTTTTTTCTGAGAAGATTTTCAGTTTGCCTGTTGCTACTAGTGTTTCTCTTGGTGACCTTTAAGTCGACAATTGACTTTTTAACATGGATGCTGTTTTATCATTCTCTTTCCACATTACCTGAGTCTGGCACTTTTGAAAAGATTTTTTATAGTTGACCTGTCTTCTCCCTGGAACAGTGGATTGGCCTTACTTATCCCCTGAGGGTGCCTTCTCTTTGACCCGCGTTGTTGGATCTCTTTTCTCTCTCTGCTGCCTATAGTTTTGCGATTCCTTGTCTTCACTAAATTTTTATGATTGTGAAAAACAAATCTTGGTTAAAGAGCTTCCCCTTTGGTGCCTGGCCTCCTGGTAGGCCCATGGCTTTTGCTCTTGACCGTTAGGACATCTTTAGGCTGTGGGTGATGGGATTATCCCCATTTTGTAATTGGGCACCTTGAACCCAGCAATGGTCAGTCACCAAGCCATACTCAGAATCTGAACCCACATCTGGAGGGCTGGAGAGTCTCCTCTCCAGTGATGCACTCAAGGAGATGAATAGAGCTGCACTTCTCAGGAAACATTTGGGGCCTCTTACCAAGTCCTGGGTTCAGTGCTGACATTTAAGGGACATATTGCTTAGTGGGAATAAAACTCAAGGAGGGGTAATCAGGAGGATGGATCGCAAAACAATTGTATTCATGTTGAACCAAGAGCAACGGAGAGACTTTAAGCCATGTTAAGCCAGCTGGAGCATTTCTCACTTAAGTCCCTGCACTGGCCTCCTTGTTGGTTTCTGCATTTCCCTCTTCCCCTCCTTCGTGGGCCCCACTGTGGGGCCACCCTTCACTGCAGCCACAGGAATTGGTGTCGATCTGATGATGTCACTGGCTGGGTGGAGCCCCGGGCTGTTCCCTAGTGGTGCTTAGGATACACAACATACTTCCAGGGTTCACGAGGCCCTGCGTGAGTCACTCTGCTTACCTCTTGGCCTCATCTGCAGTCTCACGCTACGTCCTGTGCTCCCGCCAGACTGATTGATTTCTTCCTGGCAATCAGTGTGCTTGCTTGCTCTCCACTCTGGGCCTTTGCATGGCCTTTTTCTTCATGCTGAAGTGATCTCCCCATCTCTGTCGTTCCTCCTGGGACCCCCCCGTCTCCCCGATGCCCACCCGTCCTTCAAACCTCAGACATCTCCCCTGGACTATCCTTGCCGACCCCTTGTGTGCAGATAAGCTGTTCCTCCTTTTCAAAGACGCTGAAGCCAGACTGCTTGGGTTTGTCTCTTGGCTCTGCATTTTGCTGGTTGTGTCCCCCCTGGACCCATTACTTTGCCTTTCAGTACCTCTATTTCTTCGGCTTGAAAATGGGGATGTGACTGACTGTGTGTGCCCATAGTGTTTTTGTGATGATCAAATGAGCTTATCTGTGTTAAGCACTTAGAGGAGCACCTGGCCCCAACTACCTGCTGTAAAACTTTGCTGTTACGGCTAGTTTATGACTTCCCTCCCACCCAACTCCGGCTGACTGTGAAGTCCGAAGCCTGTCTCCTTGAAGGCTTTGTACAGGTCCCGGATTATAGTAGGCTCTTTGAAGAATAAATGAATTTATTTAGGTATTTGGTATTTGTAGAATATTTGTAGGTATTTGTAGAATAAATGAAAAGAGGCCTCTAAGGCATTGCTTCTGAAACGAATGTGCATAGAATCCACCCAGGGATCTTGTTAAAAACACAGATTCCCATTCTGTAGGTCTGGGGTGAGGCCTGAGATTTGGGCGTTTCTGACATTGCCATCCTCGTGTAAAGCTCTAAGGGTCAGCTGTCAATCTTCCATTACTTTAGGGCTGTTATATGGAAGATGGATGTCCTGTACCCAGAACAAGAGAGAATTAGGGTCAGCAGATAAAAGTGACCAGAGGCAGGGTTTCAGATTTAAGGAACTTGATTCTAAGTGCCAAGCTATTGCTCAGGGAAGAGGCCTGCTTCAGATAATTGAGTTTCCTCTCATTCAGAGGAGACTAACTATTTGTCAGGGATTTTGAAGAGGGGAATTTTCGCTTGGGGACAGAGGTTAGGTAGATGATCCCATTGGACCATAAGTGTCTGTTTTCCCACCAAAGGACCCAGCTGTTCCTTCTGTTTTTGCTTCCTGCGGAAGCCTTGTGGTTGGGGGCATCGGGTCAGCAAACAGCTGGGGAGAGAACAGATACACACTCCAAATGAGAGCCTTGCAGGGACCCAGAAATGTGTTCAGTCTGACCAAGAGAGAGCATTGCAAAGTGGCGGAAAGATGGAATTATTGACTCTTGGAAAAGATGAATGGATATGAAAAGTCAAGTGCTGAATCTAGTTTTAATGAGTATGTTTGGTGTAGTGGGGATTCCGTGGGGCAATAGTGGTTAGGAGGGTTGGCTCTGGAATCAGATGGGCAGTCAGGTCCCTACCCCGCTCCTTAATTAGCTGTGTGACCATGGGCATATTACTTAATCTCTCTAAACCTTGTTTCTCCACTTGGTAACTATGGTTAATAATAGTATGGGACTGATTGGATTGTTTTCGGATGAGGGAGTGCATGATTAGCAACATGCTGAGCACAAGCTAAGCACTGAGTAAGTAGTAACTGAGTAGCCCTCATGAGTAAATCTGCAATTAGCAGCTCTCAGGACATCTCTTGGGAGGGTCAAACACAGGCCTTGCCATCTGGTATAACACTAATGTCTGTTGTAGTATTTCGGTATGTGGATTATACAAAGGTATCCATAGTCACGCTTTATAACCTTCCTGAATGTCTTAGTAAATTTTACGGAGTGTGTCTCATAATCAAGAGGGAGCTCTAGAACTTGTTGATTTCCGAAGAGAAGCCATCAGGCCCTTTTTCTACGTGTATAAGCCTTGATCAGAGCCTCTGTTACTGAAGGGGCATTTGCTCCAGATGGTAATCCTGCCTTATGTATAAAATTACAAACCTAGCTGAGACAGGAAGTTGTGTTTATCTTAACCCAAGCAGCAGGCCTTCCAGCCACTCTTGACAGACAGGAGGAAGATATTGCCAATCTGCTGTTTTCCTGAAAGTCCCCCACCCCCACACCCTGTGTGTTTGTTGTAGGTTCGGAGGGAAGGGTTCTTGCCAGTCAGTCTGTGGAAGGACATTCTCCCTGGCTTTGAGGACAGTTGGATTCTAAGGAGAAAGGATGTCCACTGGCTGCTTCCTTGGTCCTATCAGCCAACACAAAGACACCTCTCTCCAAGGCGAGAGGCCAGCATGGCTCCTCTTGAAGGCAGAAATTGTGTTTGTGTCTATAGGCATTGGTTTACGAAGATAAGTGGAGCATGGCCTCAGGTATGGGGAGAAAAATTTGTCCCTTCAAAGAGTCCATCGTTTTTCCTTTACAGAGCAGTAGCTGGAGGTCCGTGTAGGAAAAACTCGATTTTGAGCAGTTGTAATAATTGAGAAAATAAATTGGGCAATTAGTCCTCTTTTTGAAATTTTAAAAGTTCCTTTTTTTCATCTGGTATTTTTCCGGGTACATCTGAGTTCCAATTTGGGTGCTTCTGAAATGTCTTGATGTTTTGTGCTGCTAAAATTATATGTGTCTAAAAATGTTATCAGTGATGACACTTCTATATAAGCTCACTTGGACTTATGCTAGCAAATTTCTTTGAGGTCCTCCCCCCGCCCCAACCATTCCCAGGAACATAGCATTTCAGGTAGAAGTAAGAAATAGAATAATCTAGCCTAGGTCTAGCCATCTAGTGGAGGCCTCTCTCTTGAGAACTTTGCTTCAGTTTTGTCGACGAAGAATACTGGGGTTTTGTTGCCATAGTTTCAGTGAAAAATTTGACCTTAGCTACAATAACATACAGTTAGAAAGAACTAGCTAATCGGTTTTCTAAAATTAGTGTTCTCTAGTACATAAACCAGTAGGAACAGAGTATTTAATTAAATATTATACAAGGATATAAAAGCCCAAGGGAATGCAGTCCTTGATCTGGGCAGGGGGAGGGAGGAAACCCCTAATCGTCCTTTACTGCTTTCTTGTAAGCTAGAAAAACTTTTCCTTTCTTCTTCTTCTTCTTCTTTTTTTTTTTTTTTTTAATGTTAGCTTTGACTTTATTTTCAGATCTGTCAGGGATGAATATATAAAGCTTGTTGAGAGAGCAAAACAAAACATTCAATATTATTTCCAGTTGTCCCCTACAGGGTACAAACTAACAAGGCAAGATGGGAAATGATGTTGATCGGGACCCTGACAAGGATACTTGCTGGTGATCTCGTAGCAGGCTTGGTGAGAAGGAGAGGCATTTGAAAAGTTATTTCCCATCTGAAATCTGGGTCTTTTGAACACACAGGTTCTAGATTCTTGTTCCTTTGAATGCTTAACGTGTGAATAAGGAAACAACGCCTCCTTTTTGTCCCCTTATCCCGAGTTCTGAGTACAACTGTGTTCTCCTTCCTTCAACTCCATTGTCCATTAAGTCCTTGAGCCCTGATTTAGCTCCAGGCAATGATCTGCACGTAGATTATATAAAATTTGGCTTCTCTTGTCACCTGACTATTAAGAACCCCTGCATTGACTCATCTTTTTTGATGATGGCTAAAAACGTTACCAATATTGTGTCATCCCAGAAGGTTGTGGTACCATATCTTGACTGAAGCAGGTTTCAGGACATGTATTGATACCTCTAGTTGACCTGCTTGTCTAATTTATCATCACCTGCCGTGGGTGCTGCAGAGGGGCAGTTGAGTTACTCTGTTTGCCAGGTGTCTTATAGATGGAGAACATTACCCAGGTTCTTCTGAAACCTTGTTACATCTCCTTGCTGGTTGCATCCTGGTAATTGTTCTTTCTCAATTTCACGTGTATGATTTCGGGTTTTTTCCTTTTACCTTAAAGGAATTAATTATTTAATAGGATTTGAAGTGTGGGGCATTATGCAAGGGAATATAAGCTTTCTTCACCATTTTGCATGTTTCTGTATTGGCATCTTAACTGTTGCAATGGAAAATATGTCCTTGGCAAGACTCTGAGAAACATAGTCCCAAAGGTCATTGGATTGTGCAAGCTTCTTGACTATTTATAAGGTCATCTACCTGAACAAACATAAATGGTCCCCGCTCTGAAGGAATTTGCAATCTTATGAGGAGAGATGAGTGAGATCTAGTTTGAGGATTATTCTTGGAGAATGTTGAATCCCACACATATTTTTATTCCCCTGATGTTCATTGTTTTCATCTAGTCCATCACTTCTCTGTGCCCAAATGATTTGAATTCATCTTAATAAAAGCTTAAGAAAAAATGCAGTTAGAGAGCTTGGTGGGAAAACAACAGCATGTCTTTTAAAGTACTTATGGTTGACCTGGCTTTCACTACCCATTTGTCTGCAGGCCCTTGCATTAATACAGATAATCAAGTTGATGATACTTAAGCAAATGTCATTAAAGAGGTTGGATGTGGCAGGCTGGTTCGGGGCAGGGTGATCTAGTTAGGTTCTTTATTCTGGGTGATAGCCTGCTTGAGCTAGCTTCAACAAAAAGGGGACTTTTGTTGTCTCAAACAGTCCTGGCTGGACAACTGAATTGCATGAAAGGTGGGAGGCAGCACCCACCCAGGAATAGACCTGTTTCAGGCACCGAGTACCTTTAGCAACCTATGTATGTCTCTTGTAGTTTCCTCTCTCTGCATTAGCGCTTTGCATTCTTGTCCTGTCCTCATCTGCTTTAGGGTTATACTACACTCTTAAAATGACTTGTGGAGTGTTCTCTGGTTTTCTGTTCTCTGGGAGAGTTTCTGTAGCATCGGAACTACCTGTTTGTATACCGTTTGGTGAGTGAAGCAGTCTCAGCCTTGTGCTGTCTTTATGGCACGATTAACTACTGATTTATTTTCTTTAAAGAGCTATTTCTTCAGGCTGAGTTTGGTAAAATATATGTTTCTAGAAATTTACCTAGTGTCATCTAAGTTTCCTAATCTGAATATCCTCCTAGTATGTTGTTAATTCTTCAACGATCTGGTTTGGTCCCTGTGGTGGGCTTAAGAATGCCCTCTTGACACCATGATGTCCACTTTGTAATCCCTAGAACTGGTGAGTATGTTACCTTATTTGGTAACAGGGACTTAACAAATGTGATTAAGGATCTTGAGATGGGAAGATTTTCCTGGATTTCCAAGTGTGCCTCATGTAATCACGGGGGTCCTTGTAGTAAGGAAGCAGGAGGATTAGAGTTAGTCGTGGGACATACAGGAATGGAATTAGCAATTTCGAGTGAACACAAGCAGGGCAGAGGGAGAGGGACAAGCAGATTCCCCGTTGAGCAGGGAGCCCAGTGCGGGATTTGATCTGAGGATCCTGGGATCATGACTTGGGCTGAAGAAAAGCACTTAACCAACTGAGCCACTCAGGTGTCCCAAAATGTTTTCTTATATTTGCTATTGTTTCTTGTATGTGTTATTTAGAAGTGTTTTATATGTCTGCTGCATGGAGGACTTCCACTTTTAAATTAAAAAAGTTTTACAATTTAGTTGTATGTTGATCAGATAATAACTGTCAGATCAGGTCTTGATAACTGGAGAGGCTTGCTTTATGGCTTAGCATGTGACCAATTTTCATACATGTTTCACTGTTTTTAAAAGAATGTGCATTTTCCATTTCTGGGATGCAATATCTTATACATGAAATCACTAGGGTCTTTGTTTGATCTATCGGTGGTTGAAAGACATTTGTTAAAATTTCCCACTGTTAATGTTTTGGAGTTATGAAACTTTTTTATATCCAAATTATGGTGATGGTTACATAGTACATGTATGTGTCAAAACTCATAGAACTGTATACCAAAGAAAAAAGTGAATTTAACTGTATGTAAAAATTTTTGAAAGGCCTAAAAATTTCCTGCTATGGCAGGGAATTGTAATCTTGCCTTGTAGTTTGTAAGGTTTTGGTTTTTTTTAGTTTCCTGAAGTTATGTCACAAAAGGGTAACACTTGTAAAACTGTTAACTTCCTGGTGAACTAAACATTCTCCCATTATGTGGGGAACATTTTTAATCTATTATATTGAAGTCTCTTTTGTCTACTCCTAATGTATGCACACCAGAACTGGTTTGTTAGTATAATTTTTCTTTAATGTATAATTTTTTCTTTAACGTGTGAATTGTCATTATGTTTTAGAGATATCTCACAAACATGCATAACCAGATTTTTAAAAGTATTCTTACCATCTTTGTCTGTTAATTAGAATCTTTGGTCCAGGGGTGCCTGGGTGGCTCAGCGGTTTAAGCCTCTGCCCAGCTCAGGTTATGATCTCAGGGTCCTGGGATCGAGCCCCGCATCGGGCTCTCTGCTCAGCGGGGGGGGGGGGGGCCTGCTTCCCCCTCTCTCTCTGCCTACCTCTCTGCCTGCCTCTCTGCCTACTTGTGCTCTCTATCAAATAAATAAATAAATAAATAAATCTTTAAAAAAAAAAAAAAGAATCTTTAGTCCACATACATTTGTTGTAAGTACTGATGACTTTGGACTTAGAATCTTAGTTTGTGGGTTTTCTTTTTCTTAAGATTTTATTTATTTATTTGACAGATCACAAGTAGGCAGAGCAGCAGGCAGAGAGAGGGGGAAGCAGGCTCCCTGCTGAACAGAGAGCCTGATGCGGGGCTCGATCCCAGGACCCTGAGATCATGACCTGAGCTGAAGGCAGAGGGTAACCCACTGAGCCACCCAGGCACCCCTGTGATTTTCTTTTTTACTTCAATTTTTTTTTTCATTTTTTTCCCCCTTTCTTGCCACCTTTAAGTTTCATTGAAGGTTTTGTTTATTGTTGTCCTTTCCACTTTTTTCCCTCTCCTAGCTTGAGGGTTATACTTTATATGTTTATTATAGCACTTACCCCCAGGTATTTTAATGTGTATGTTTAATTAAGCCTAATGTTAATCACTGTCATTCTTTTCTCTGCTATAAGGACCTTAGAACATTTTAAGTCCTGTCACCCTCTTAGTATATATGTTCTTGTCATTCACAATGTTAGTACTTTATTTAAATGTGTATATTAGATATGATTTTATTTACAATGTAATTTTTATGAAATTGACTTACATATTAGTATTTATCAGACCTCCTATCTGAGATGATTATCTTTCTGCCTCAGGATGTTCCTGTATAACTTAGAACATCTGTTAGTGGTAAATTCTCTTACTTTGTTTGAAAATAATCATTTTGTTTGTCTGAAGATGTTACTTTTATTTTCAAGGGGTAGATATAGAATTTAGGTGGAAAGGCACTTTCTCACAGCCTCTCTGCTTTTTTGGAGTTCCATTTTGCTGTGAAAAGTAATCGACAAGACTTGACTATCTCTCTGATTGATTTTATGATCTTCTCTTGACCTTTGATTTTCTCCATTTTTATTGGTATGAGTGCAGGTAGTGGTTTGTTTTCATGTATCCTGCATTGTATTTGTTAGATTCTTAGACTTGAGGTTGCTTTTTTTGCTAACAGTGGGAAATTCTGAGCCTTTTTCTATTGGAATACTTCCTTTCCCATTGGTTACCTGAGGAGCTTCGGGTAGGCTATGTTCCTTAATGTCTTCTTCTTTTCCATCTTTGTTCCTTATGCTGCACTCTGGGTGATTTGTTCTGCTCTATTATTCTTTATTAATTCTATTTTAATCTCTTTATTCTTTGAGAGTTTAATTTCAGTTATATTTTTAATTTTTAAAAGTTCTCTTTTTGTCTTCTAAAAATATTTGGTCATTCTCATTCTTCCATATTTTCAAGCCTCTATTTTATTTCATGTTACATAAAAACCATAGTTTAAAAATACTATGTCTAAAAATGCCAGTAGGTAAAATCTCTGCAGATGTTACTCTGTTTTCTATAGTGGTTCATTCTAATATTGGTGTCTTGTTTCCTCATGTGTTTTGTAATTTTTCTATAATGACTCATTCTAAAAATGTCTTATTTCCCTATGTGTTTTGCAATTTTGACTATTAGCTTGTATTTCTTGGAATGTCATCTGTGGGAATTCTCTGAGGCCTGTGTAAAAGCTGTGTTCCTTCAGAGAAGATTATTTGCTTTTGCCAATTGAAGTGCCACAATTCAGGAACTTTAAATCAAATTCTCTGCCTGAAATTTTCTGGACTTTTATTTTATTTTATTTTGTTTCTGCTTAAAGTTTAAAGATCTCCCACATAGCATGAATCTGGGGGGCAAACCAGTATGGAGGCCCACTTGTGGTTATACATTATTGGTGGTTTTTTGTTTTTGTTTTGTTTTTTCTGTAGCTAGTACCATACTCAAGATAGACAGGTTACCTTACCCTCCCATTTTTCAGGGTGAGCTGGTTTTTCATTGACTAAGGTATAACTACTTAGAGATTCAAACTTATGCAAGGGTGTCTTAGAAGAATTTTGACCTTGAGTAGGCTCAAAGTTTTATCTTATAAACCCAGGATAGGTATCAAAATGGGAGCTTAAGATGACCAGGTTTTCTACATAAGCGCAGGGTAAATGCCGGCTTTGGGACTGACTTAACTCCTAGGGATCTTGTTTTCACTTCATTATTGGCCTCTGGATTCCCTACTAGTTCAGTACATGGTTTAAAAATGTATTGTAGTATTTCATCTAGCCTTTTTCATGTTTTTAATTGAGGGTCTCATTCAGGATAGCTAGTTTGCCATACTGTTAAGAAATGGAAGTACATGCCTGCTACTTTTTGTCTCACTGCAAGCTCGTTTTCTTGGTGATGGAAAACATGGCTGCCAGTAACTCCTAAAATTTCTTTTTTTATAGCTTTAAAAATTGGAGAGAGATTGATTTCTGTTGTTCTAATATTCAAAAAATTCAAGAAGAGGACTTGTTGAGCTTGGGTCAGATTTTTTCCTCTGGCTCAATCTAGGGCCAAGAGTTAGGGTTATATGTGTTGACCTGGAAGCTCCTAAGAAAACCATCTGTGGTAGAATTGTTCCTAAAACAACAGGTATTGGACAAACGATCCAGGTGTCTACTGTGGTGGTAATCGGGGAGAATAGATTAACATTTGAGTCTGTTAGAAATGATTTTTGACTGAGAATAAGGGAAAAATCCATCTAAGCGTCACTTAAAACCTAAGGACATTTATTGTGAGTTAGAAATCCAAAGATTGGCAGTACCAAATATAGTGAAGGACTCGAATGTGTCCTGTCTTTTTGCTCCACATCCTCAGAGTGGATATCTATGGGCTTATCTTTTCCTGGTCTTGTCCCCTCATGGTTACAGTGGTGGTGCTCTTGGTGTTACATGGTTACAGTTACATGGTTAGAGTTACATGGTGCTCTGTGGCACCAGACATCCTGTTTGCATTCATGGCAAGAATAAAGGGGGTGGGGCAACACTGTGAGCTCTCCTCTCATTCCTATCCCTTTTATTAGGCAGCAGAAGCTTCATGTTCCCTAGCCACCTACCTTTATTTCATTGGTCAACATTGGGTTCCACAAATACTTCTAGCTGTAAGGAATTTGGGGAAGTGATACTCTATCTTTTTAGCTTCTTTATTAGGAAGCAATCAAGGAGAGGGGTATTGGAAATGGTTTGGGTAGGCACAGGATTTCTATATTGTGGTGTATTGATGACACATATAGTGATCCACATAATTTTCTTTCCGTGTAATTTTTAGTATCTGGTGATTAAAGAATGCTGGTTTTTATCACCAGTAAATAATGTAATGGACCCATCCCTGAGATGAAGCAGATATTTTTCTCAGTTAAGGTCAGCCCTGAAATGGCATCTCAAATGAATGAAAGCAACTGTATGTGTTCACCAGATGCCAGTATCCACCATTAATAGTATGACTGTTGGTGAAACAAATAATTTAATGAGTAATAGCCACTTGGTTTGTTTTATTGGCCTGCATATGAGAAGTATGCCTTAAGTTAGTAATTTCTGCTTTTGCTTTGTAATTCTTTAGTTTGGCTGGATAAGTGGGGCTAGGTGAAGAAAAGCATCTCATACACATGACTGGGTTTCCGCTGACCAAATCTGGGGGCTATCCATCTCAGTCATTTTGGAACAACACTTCCAATTCACACAGGGAAATGGAGAGTCTTAGATTTTATCTTTATCTGTCATCTGTCCTGTGTGATAGCAATGTTGAAGGGGCATTTTGTGAGCTTGCCCTTAGGTTTGTTTTGATTGGAACAGCTTCTTAAGAAACAAAAGCCCACTTGAAGCATCCAGAAGAGTTTGGTTAATAACTTTTATTCTCAAGAAGATTAAGCTTGTGAGAAAAACCTAAAATAAATTTGATGATCTATTTTAAATTCACTATTTTTTCTCTTTTCATCTTAAGAAGGAAGTAGTTTTCCTAGAAAGTGGTAGGGAAACCTTTCCATTCTTTTTCCAGTGTTTGTGTATGGAGGCTGTATATGTTATAGTCAAGAATTGGCTCTGGAAGCAAAGAAGTCAAATCCTGAGTAGTGTGTGATCTTGGGCAAAGTTTTTTTTTTTTTCCCTGTCTTGATTTCCTCATGACTAAAATGGTACCAACAACTTCAGAGGGTTTGGGAGAGTAAAGGATAGAAGAAATGTTCTTAGAGCAATGCCAAGTACATCATAGGCATGTAGCTAATTCTCAGCATTCTGGCCATGATGATGGTAATGATGGGAATGGTTTTCCCTTTTTAAATTTTTTTTTTTTAAAGATTTTTATTTATTTATTTGGCAGACAGAGATCACAAGTAGGTAGAGAGGCAGGCAGAGAGGGAGAGGAGGAAGCAGGCTCCCTGCTGAGCAGAGAGCCTGATGCGGGACTCGATCCCAGGACCCTGAGATCATGACCTGAGCTGAAGGCAGAGGCTTAACCCACTGAGCCACCCAGGCGCCCTCCCTTTTTAAATTTTTAATTGAATTTTATTTTTACTTTTTTGAGTTTTGCCTGTGAGTTGGAAAGTAATTGTCCTTTTCTTTAGAAGGATAGAGTGGAAGAGCAGAAAGTGTCTCTTCAAGGTACCATAAGAAGACATTAGGATTGCTGGTGCATTTGAGTGTGTAGATGCTCAAACCTTCCATTCACCGTTATATCATTTGGTCGTCATCTTATTTTTGTGAAGCTGACGGGTATAACCATTTTCTCACTGTGGGAAGATGACCATATAAGTTATGAGACTTGCCCAAGCTCGCAATTCTAGCAAACGGAAGCGCGAGGCTTGACCTGAACCTTTCGTCTCCAGAATTCTTGCCTCAGACCTCATGTATTGGTTTAAGCTCTCTCTAACGGTGTTCTGTTCACACAGCAGATGTGTGCTCTGCCTTCAGCCACAGAATCTGAAAAGTGTATTACACTTTTTATTGTTTCTTCTTAAACTTCAACTACTTAAAAGGATTGTGGGACAGGGGATGAGAGTGATTAGAGCATCCAGAAAGCAGTTCAGGGTTTAAGAGCTGAAGGACCTGAGTCCCAACCTTTGCTTTGTCCCTGACTTAGCAGTGTGACCTCCAAATGCTGTTGACATATCTGGGTCTTTGCTTCTTCCTCTGTGATATATGTTGGATTGGATAATGCAAAACAACAAAACCTTTATTGAAAGTCTCTACCATTTAAAGCCTGAGGTAGGCACAATTTGTGTTACAATTGTATTTATAATCTCTGAAATCACTCAGGTTCCATCTATGCCTGATGAATTTTAGTCTCTGCTTCATGAAAGATTAGGCTTAATATTTTGTTCTTATATCTTATATATAAGAACCCTCTAAGAATCCCTTGAATTTATCACCCTATATGAATAAACTCCATATAAGCATTTATTAAAATCATATGGCTAAGAATTTATAATAGTGTCTGAACTTAGCCATAAGGAAAAGCTTTAAAATTAGCCATGAAAAGACTGGTCTTCTGCCATCCCTTGTTATTGCTTCTAGACTCCCTACTTCTAGTTCCCCTTAGATGACATGGATTTGTCTCTCAAAATTGTACTCCTGTTCACTATGTCTTCAAAGGACTTTGGCATGTTGGCAGACAGGGTGGTGTGGTGGTGATACCAAAGACTGTAACACTGCTTGTGTTCAAATATTAGCTTTGCCATTTATGATGTGCTGATGTGTTTGATGCTTAGTTACTTAAGGTGTAAAGTAATACCTCTTTTAGGCACATGGTAGCTGTTAATTCCCAACTTTCTTCCTGTCCAGTTACCCTTGGGGTATAAGTCGATCATCAAATCCAAGGGGTTGAGGCTCAGATGCAATAGAATCATCTTCCTTCACCCCAAAGACACAGTGGTAGTGTAGTAAGTGGGGCATTAAACAGGATCTCAGCCCATTTCTTTGCAAGAAAGCCTTAGATACCATGTAGATCATTTTATTTTACTCTGTCGAGTTCACATATTCTTCTGTCCCCACTTAGAAACATGACTACAAGATTGGCTCAGTCTGGCTATCTGCTTGTGACAAAGTCATCCTACCTCCTTATTTCTCACGCTGAGCTACTAAGAAACCTCACTGAACTCCCATTGGCCAAGATTATGGAGGGCGATGACATGAGTACTAGCTGAGAGGTTATTAGAAAATGTCATTTAAAAAACTCCTCTAAATGGAGTCTGTCTCTAGCTCTCCTCAAATTTGTTTTTAGTGGTGGATAAAGTTAATACCACCTTAATCTGACTTAAGTGGAAAGACACTGCCAATATTGCATTGCAGTTGAATTAAAACCAATGGCGTTGAATTCAGTTAATTAAAATTGAGAATTAGGTCTCAGTTAGCATTCTTCTTCAGTTTTTCAGATTTGTTTGTGCTGCCCTCAGACACCCAGTCTGAACTGGTTACACATTTGGATTTCCTTTTCCACATTTCCTAGCTACCTTACCCAAGAACCCGTAAAGTAAAAAAGGGGTATGCGTGTGTGAGAAAGTGGGATATTCTTGACTTTCTAGCAAATTGTCTTTTATTTCTCACTTCTCTGATGGCATTTTATTTTAATTTAGTTCAACCAGTTCAGCAGCTGTTTAATTTACCTCATGCAGAAAATAAATTTCATCACCTTTCTTGAAGCCCGCATGCCTCGTTATGAAGTGTACAGGTAGCGATGAATGAGCTCTTTGTCCTGTTGACTGGAGTTGTTCCAGTGACCCTTTCCACTGGTCGTTTCAGTTATTTCAAGGTCACATGAAGCAACTTTTATTGTATGAAGAAAGAGCAGGGAATGTCTCACTTAAGTCCTGAGTTGTACTTTCAGGCATATTTTGGGGACTAATGGCTAAGTGGTCTTTAAAAGAATTTGGAAACCCACGTTACCTGTCAGAGAAACAAATTTCAAGTAAGTGTTTGGATTTTACACTTGGAGTAAAATGGTTCTAATTCTCACCTAATCCGTAAACCCTATTAAGAAAATCTGGGTTGTGTTTTAGAGGCCAGTTTAAAATGGGCCTTTCAGGGGTACCTGGGTGGCTCAGTCAGTTAAGCATCTGCCTTTGGCTCGGGTCCTGATCCCGGGGTCCTGGTATTGAGCCCTGCATGGGGCTCTCTGCTCAGTAGGGAAACTGCTTCTCCCTCTCCCCTGCCACTCCTCCTGCTTGTGCTCTCTCTCCCATGTGCATGCTCTCTCTATCTCTAAGGAATAAATAAAAATCTTTTAAGAAAATGGGCCTTTCGTGCAGAGGCTTGATTAGCACTGAGTAAAGATTGAGATACGATAAGTTAGGATTGGTGGACACAGTAAGGCGTGGATTTTGAGGTGAATGTTTTAAAGAGTCATGGGGAGTAAAGTTGTCGATGCTGTCTGTTGAAGAGTTGAACAGTTTTATTTTTTATTTAAATGATTTTCTTGGTAAAGATTTCTGGAACAAATAATAAAGTTATCTGTGACTTATCCTCTTAAACAAGAAAAAAAAAAAAAAAGAAAATCTGGGTTGTTACTCTCCCTTCTCAGCAAAAAATGACTTCTCAGAACAGAAGACTGATGTGTGTTCTCATGTTCCTAAGGAATCATGTTTCAGGAGAGCACAGCATCTTCCAAATTCTAATTTACTCTATAATAAATAGTTTAATAGTTTAAATAAATATGAAGCTTTGCTTTTTCATAGTTGGCAAAGGGACTGACAGAGCTATTTATTAATCTTCCTTTCCATTTTATCGCACAAATATTTAAAATGGAATTCAGAGGTAACTTAAAAGACTCAGCAAGGCTGTTTAAATCAGAAAGGTTTGAAATTATTTTTTTCTGGCAAAAAATTAAAATGGACTTTCAGGCTTCTAAAATCCTGACAGTTTCACCGTGAACAAAATATTAAAGTGTTTATTTCTCCTACACATCTTTCTTGAAGTTTGAGGGGTTTTATGTGTTTTGTTTGTTCAAACACCCAACATTTTGGTAACTGCCAACAGGTCATTTCCTCCCATGTGTGTTTGATACCTGTTCGATTTGAAAGTTGCAGCTGCTCTGCTCCACTATGGGCAGAGGGGAACTCTTCTGTGGCACAAACCAGGAATTGAAGTCTTTGATCCCTGATCTTGTGGTATTATCGATAGCCTTTGAATTTTTTCCCCATAACTATAACCTGGGTTGCTGAGAAGTAGCAGAGTTTCAGTGTAAGCTACTACTTTCTTTCTCTTGGCCGTGTCTCTGTGTTTTCTGCTGTGGGGTTGAGTCTCATCTGGTAACTTCTATACCATGTGGGCCCTCAGAGGAAGGAAATAGGGGGAAAAAAGGGACATGGATGTTTCTACCTACTGAAAGGTGAAGGGTAGTGTTATTCCCCCACCCCCGAGAAAATAAAACAAGATTTTCTTCTTGAGACAACTCTTCAATACCTCTGGTTTCTTTTAAGATCTGTTTTTTGCTGATGAAATCAGTGTTTGCAGCATTTCCTGTGCTTTCCATCTCTTTTTGGAAGTAAGAACATTCACCTGTCGTTGAATCTGCTAACAACTAAGCATATGCTAGAAGGAAAGCCATTCTTGGTGCTGTTGGCTTCTTGCTATGAAAAATTCCCCATAACCCTCTGAGCAGGGCCAGATTGGAGATTTCTAGTACCTGTGCTGTTTTAGACCCTGCTCCATAGGGCCACAGCAAGCTCTATCTGTATAGTAGGAACATAGTAGGTACAGATGTTCCATACACACAGGACAGCAAAAGGGCAGTGACTTGGCTATTGCACGGTGCCCATTGAACCCACTGATAAGTCGGCATCTACCTGACAGGGGTGTGACAATGATTTTATTGGCTGTTTCATAGAAACCATTTAGTGCCTGCTGTGTAATAAGTGATTGCAAACTTTGGTTTTCCTTGCACCTGGCACAGGGTTAAAAGAAAAAAAAAATCTGTGCATGCATAATTAGACCAATTGCCTTTTTTTTTTTTTTTTAGTATTTTATTTATTTATTTGACAGAGATCACAAGTAGGCAGAGAGGGAGGGGAAGCAGGCTTCCCGCTGAGCAGAGAGCCCGATGCCGGGCTCGATCCCAGGACCCTGAGATCATGACCTGAGCTGAAGGCAGAGGCCTTAACCCACTGACCCACCCAGGCACCCCAGATGAATTGTCTTTAAGTGAGGCTTCATTTATGTTTCTAGTGACATGCATTGCTGACCTGGGCTTGAAGAAATAAATAGGAAACACTGATATCTTGAAGATGATTCCACTAGGAACCCAAGTGGCTGGAGGAAAGAAGGACTGAGGGTAGAATAGTGCTGTCTGGTTTTGTGTTTCTACCTTCCACGGAACAGGCAGTTCATGTGTCTGTATGTAAGGGGGTGGTAGCTGGGAAGAGAAGGTTCCGACTGTGGCTTGTTACAGTGGAGGTTTGGAGGCCATTGATGGGGATACAGGGATGTACCTCTTCTCTGATAGGTGTTTTGTTGGCTCCATTCTAGTCTTAGTCTGCATGTAAAAGAGATAGTGTGTGCACATGCAAGCACCCAGCTGGGATCTAGAAGGGAAGAGTAATGAGAACAGGGAGAGTGTGTTAGAATCACCCCAGCATCACTGGATTTATGGAAAGGACCTTTAACTTGCCTCTAGCTGGATGGTGCTGAGATTGAGAGATGTTAAATCATGGAATGATTCAGAAATGTTTCTATAGAAAAACACTGCCTTCTGATAGCTTTGGCATGACAGAGATTTTATGAGGATAGATATTTCAGGTTTCTCAGTATTGCCAAGAAATGCCTATGCTTTATTCCATGTCTGAATTGTAAAGGGTTGAGTAGGTATTTCAGGATTGACATTGGTCCTTGCCTATAAGACAAAGTCATAAAAGAGCTATCTCCTGGCCTTGGTAAGTGTCTTAGCATCTATTCAGTAAATATTTCCTAAATTCATGTAATATGTGCCAGTTGTAGTGAGGTAGAGACAAAGACAATATTCCATAGGCAATGCTCTTAACAGTTTCTAAAAGTTCATTCTCTCATGCCCATGAGGGAGTTGAAAACGAGAGAGGTCAGTTTAAGGTTATATTGCTGGCAAGTCAAAAAGCTCTACAGACCTTATCTTGTTCTTTTTCTCCTGTTCATTTTCTTTGCTCCCTAAGACATGGTTTCTACTCTCAACCAACTCTACCTTTCTTATTTATTTATTTATTTATTTATTTATTTGACAGACAGACATCACAAGTAGGCAGAGAGGCAGGCAGAGAGAGAGGGGTAAGCAGGCTCCCTGCTGAGCAGAGAGCCTGATGCGGTGCTCGATCCCAGGACCTGGGATCATGACCTGTGCCAAAGGCAGAGGCTTTAACCCACTGAGCCACCCAGGCGCCCCAACCCACTCCACTTTTGATAGAAAAGATAATTCAGTTGCCTCCAATGAACATAATTACTAGGTGCATTCTGGAGTTACTATGTTGAAACAGACTTGCCTTCCATCTGGGTGTAAAGATAGCAAAAATAATCCTGTTTGGAGAAATTTTAAAGCCATTGATGGACTAAATAAGACATTTGGGTTTTGTTCATACTCTACTATTAAAGAAAGAAGATTTGTTATTCTCTTGCTATGTTGAATACATTATATACTTGACGTAGCAGTTGAATGATTCCCAGAAAATATATAGTGATGATATCCTGTGCATATAGATATGGAACTGATACCCATGGAGCTTAAGTAACTTAACCCAGGTCACAGAGTCCTTGTCTTTGTATTCAGGCCACTATAACAAAGCAGACTGGGTTACAAAGGAAATGTATTTTTTACAGTTGTGGAGGCTAGGAAATCCAAGATCAGGGTGACCACAAACTTGGTATCTGGTGCTCACTTTCTGGTTCGTAAACAGTGTCTTCTACATGTGTCCTCACAGTGTCTTCTGCATGGTGGAAGGGGCTACCTCCCTCAAATAGCCTTTTTTTTTTCCCCTAAGGATTTTATTTATTTGACAGAGATCACAAGTAGGCAGAGAGGCAGGCAGAGAGAGAGGGGAGAGGAAGCAGGCTCCCCACCGAGCAGAGAGCCGAATGTGGGGCTCAATCCCAGGACCCCGTGACCATGACCTGAGTGGAAGGCAGAGGCCTTAACCCACTGAGCCACCCAGGTGCCCCATCTCAAATAGCTTTTATAAGGGCACTAATTCCATTTATTGGGGCTCCGCCCTCATGACCTCATCCCCTCCTAAAGGCCCCATCTCCTAATACTATCACATTGGGGATTAAGTTTCAACATAAAATTTTAGGGGGTGGGGTCATAAACATTCAGACCATAGCAGTCCATGAGCAGCAGAGTTGGTGATAAGTATCTCCCTCACTGAAATCTGTGAGCCTAGCATTTCTCTGTGGGGGTGGGAGCAAAATATCATCCTTTCTGTCGTCAGAAGTGAGCATAGTGCTTGGCACATTGTGGGTTCTTACAGGGTTTGAGAGAATGAATTTTTGCCCAGCCACAAATGTAATCATTGTTTTTCTTTAGAAAGATTAGTTTGGTGATAGTTAACTTTTTTTTTTTTTGTGGTATGGATATATTGAATTAATGCTTGGAATTTTTAAGTTTTTTTTTTTTTTAAGTAATCTCTACCTCCAATGTGGGGCTCAAACTCAGGACCCTGAGATCAAGAGTTGTATGCTGTTCTTACCAATCAGCTAGGTGCCCCTAGTGAATTAATATTTTGATGCTTGGTGTGTGCTAGATAGTGTCACATGTTCTGGGAATGTATGATGGTGAGCTGAATGGTGGGTTGGGCCAGACACAGAGAGGTTGTACAGAGGCAGGAGGCCAGGCAGGAGGCCATGAGGGTGAGGTCGCAGGTCTCAGTAGTGCGAGGGTGGGTGGAAGATGGGCAGTAAAGGAGCCTGAGGACTGAGGTTCTGGGTCACTCAGCAGTGACCAAGAATCATGGTGGGTGTCAGTGACAGAAAGGGTGTCTCTTAGTGTTCATTGCTCAGATGATAGGACCATGACCCTGGTTTTGACACTGGAATTTCTTGTCTTCCTACTTGTGGGTAGACAAATTGGATTACATATGTCTGTGATTGATGGTATAAATCGATTTCTCATGACAATCCAGAGAAAAAGCAAAAATGGCAATAAAGAAACTGTTGCTCATATATTAATTGATAAAGCAACTCTTTTCTGTAAGAACACATGGCACCTTCTGTAAGAACACATGGGGGCTGGGAGTGAGAAGAAAGATTTTGTTACTGAGAGCATGATCTGGGGATGGAACTGTACCCACACGGAATATTTTCTATCTGACACTGGCTGTGCTTTTGAAACAATGCACCCTGTTCCATAGAGTTTCTAATAAATACTGAGCAGCATGGAGTGTTGGGAGAATGCAGTGTTTTTATTTATAGAAAGCACCAGAATCCCATAATCACAGTCAGGGTATTTGAGGGATTGGAATTGATTGGAGGGATTACTGAATGCAGCCATCTCTGACTTCTCCGTCTTTTCAGATGAGGAAAGTCTCCTTGGGTGTTGGCTGAGTTCAGTGACTTAGCTGTGGTTGGATAGTTAGGTATTAGAGAGACAGGACCAGAAACTAGGTCTTAATGGTAACTGATGGGTTTTAGCACTTGAGTGTGTATCTTTTCAGAATGTTTTCTATTTATTTGAAGGCATACGAAAATATATAAAAATATATATTGTTACAATTTTCTTAAACCTGTAATTCTTCTACAACTTGTTTTTTCTAACTGACGGTATTTCTTTAACCTTTTTTTTTTTTTTTTTTTTAACTGGGGGGTTTTTTTTTTTTTTTTTTTTTTTTTTTTTTTTAAACTCGGGTGCCTAGTTCTTTTCTACTGTTGAGGATTATTCCACAATGTGGAAGTGCCAGTTTAAGTTGCCTTTCTTCAAATGATAAGCATAAGTTGTGTTTTTATTATCACAAACAGTACTACAATTTATTTACTAAGAATTTATATAGTTCCTACTTCGTGCCAGATACTGAGCACATAGTAAGTAATGTAAGGCTTGTAACTGTCTAATGAGGCTTATCTGCCTTACAAATGAAGAAACTGAGAAAAGTTAAATACTTTGTTTAACGCCCTGTAGTTTGAAGCCAGGATTTGCACACAGTAGTTCAGCTGCAGAGCCTGTGTTCTTAACCACCGTACTGAGCTGCCTTTTAGGAATGAGTATCCTGTATATAGCTCTGTGTTCACATGTGCAGAAATTTCTGCATGCTAGGTAGCACAGAAATAGAATTATCAAAGAACCTTTCTTTATGGCATAATGGCCAAAGCATTCAGATGCAAGATGGTCTCTCAGTGTTGATAATAATCAGTGATGAACCTTTATTTCACATTTTGTTAAATGCTTCATATGCTTTCCCACAGGTGGTTCTCACTTGGCTAGGTAGGATCTCTTATTTTAAGGAAATTACAATGTGGTAAGGTTTTTATGGCCCCAGATCATTCATTCATTTATTTAGTTTTTTAGTTTTGTTGGGATGTAATTGACCTATAGCATTGTGTATGCTTAAGGCATACCTTGTGTTCTGATACATTTATGTATTATAGAATGATTATCCCCATAAGTATTAACAGCTGCCATCACCCATGATTACTGTTTGTGTGTGTGTGTGTGTGTGATGAGAACATTTAAGATTTACTCTCTAAGCAACTTTCCAGAATATAGTATTTTTAATTAGAATGATCATGCTATGCATTACATTCCCCAGAACTGATTCCTTTTATAACTGGAAGTTTATACTCTTGGACCAACTTCTTTTCTATCACCCCCTATCCCCTGGTAACTACTGTTCTCATCTGTTTCTAGGAATTGGGTTTTTTAGATTCCACATAAAAGTGATATCACACAATATTTGTCTTTGTTTGACATAATGCCTTCAAGGTCCATCCAAGTTGTTGCAAATGTCTTGCTGTCTTTATTTCTCAAGAATGAATAATACTCCACAGTACCTAACTTACCATGTTGATTTTTCTGATTATCTGGAAAAAAAAAAGTTAATATGTGTTCAAATTAGGCTTCAAAACAGGCCCCCTCTTGTATATGAGCATCATATGTCTTGAATCTCTTTTAAAAGTCCCTTTAATTAAGAATAGTTCCTTTTTCCTTTTATCATGCCATTGACTTACTGAGCAATATTTGATGTTAAAAACAAGTGCTTATAGGGGCGCCTGGGTGGCTCAGTGGGTTAAAGCCTCTGCCTTCGGCTCTGGTCGTGGTCCCAGGGTCCTGGGATCGAGCCCGGCATCAGGCTCTCTGCTCATCAGGGAGCCTGCTTCCCTTCCTCTCTTTCTCTCTGCCTACTTGTGATCTCTGTCTGTCAAATAGATAAATAAAATCTTAAAAAAAAAAAAAAGTGCTTGTAGTAATTTGCTTAAAAACTTCAAAGGGTTAAAAAAATGTATGGGTGGCTATTTTTAAAAGTCTTATGTTCTCCTTAAGCATAATGTAATAATTCCTTTTTATTTATTTTTAAGATTTTTATTTATTATTTGTATGAGAGAGAGGGCATAGCAAGGTTGTGCAGAGGGAGAGGGAGAATCTCTGTCCCAGGACCCTGAAATCATGACCTGAGTCTTCGGCAGACATTTAGTCAATGAGCCACCCAGGCACCCAAATAATTCCTGTTTAATGTCTGAGTTCAGACATCTCTAATGCAGCAGAATTTATTTATCAACTATTTTGGGCAGGTTTCTTTCCACATGAAGGTGTAAAAAAATGATTATTCTCCTTGAGAATTTAAAAAAAAATTTTATTTTATTTTTTTGTTAGAAAAGGAGAAGAGGGTGTGTGAGGGGGGAGAGGGAGAGGGAGTGAGAAAATCTTAATCTCCACACCCAGTGTGAACCCAATGCAAGGGTTGATGCCACAAGTCTTGAGATCATGACTTGAAATCAAGAGTTGGACATTCACCTGACTGAGCCACCCAGGCGCCCCTGTCCTTGAAGATTTTTGAACATCCCTGGTGAGACATTTTTGGCATATGGAATTATAATTATTTTTTAAGGTATTAGCTAATGGATTCTTTATTAGGTACCCACCACTAAGTGCTTTAAATGTATTTTATTTAATCTGTGCCCTACCCTATGAGAGAATCCTCTGTATATAGGCAAGGAACCTGAGACCCAAGGAGGTTAAGTAGCTTTGTATAGGGTGACTGAGCTAGTAAGGGACTCAGCCTGTATATGAGCAAGGTCTTTTTTTTTTTTTTTTTTCTTAAGATTTTGTTTATTTCTTTGCCAGAGAGAGAGAGAGAGAGAGAACGAGCACAAGCTGGGGGAGTGGCAGGCAGAGGACAAAACAGGCTTCCTGATGAGCAAGGAGCCCAGTGTGGAACTTGACCCTAGGACCCTGGGATCATGACCTAGGCAAAGGAAGAAGCCCAACCAACTTAGCCATTCAGGCATCCCGAGCGAGGTCTATTTTGACGCTGGATCCTGAGTCTTCATTTCTAAAGCACACAGGTTCTCCTGGCTTTGACATGTTAACCATCCTTCCTAATAGGCTGTGTTGTGTTCTGATTCATACTATGAACCGTGGAGTCAGACTACTTGATTTTAATCCTGGCTCTGATACTTGATAGCTCTGTGGCGTTGGATGAGTTAATCATTATGTGTCTCTGTTTCTTCTTTAAGATGGGGACAGTAGTCCTGTCTCATAGGTCATTATGAGAATTAAGTAACTTCCTATTTTTAAAGACCTTGGAACAGCACCTGGTACATACATTAAAAACAAATAAGTAGCTGCCACCTGGAGACACCATGGTTGGTCTATCTGTGGATGGATAGATGGATGATGGACAGATGGACAAATAAGAAAAAGTGGAAGAAGCAAGTTGTAGATGGTTTTTCTTATATTTCATCACTGAAGGGAATCCCTTAATGTAATCAGATTCTCTGTCTGATCCTGTAATACTTTGTTGTTAGATTTCTTGATGTTTTGTGTTCATGTCAATTTTCTGACTATTCCTTTTCAATTTGTTTTTCTTCAAACCCTATGAATAATCAGGAAGTGTGAAAGGTGACTATCAGGTTAAGCTTTTGGTGGAAGGAGAGAGCAGTGGTTTTGGGCTTTCCTGTCAAGGAGAAAGAAAAAAATGTTAGTCACATTATAGTACTGATAAATCTAAAAAGATTCTGGAGGAAGAGATTAAGTTGAGTGTGTGGTTAGTAGATGCAATAATTGACTCTCTGCCATGTATTCTGTCCTCAAGGTCTCAGGGAGAGAAGTACAGGTGACAGTGATTATGGTAATATGAGCTGTTAACAGTGGCAGAACTTACTTGGTTTGACCAAATTATTATTATTTTTTCAATCTTTTGAACTTTGCTGACATAAGTGGTTATGATACAGGAAGCTAGAGCAGCTTGGAGATGGCACTTTCAAATGCTTTCAAGAGGACGCTTTGTAAGCTGATGTGATTTTATTTTTTAAAAAATTTTAAAAACATTTTATTCATTTGAGAGAGAGAGAGAATGAGCAGTGGGAGGGAGAGGAGAAGCAGGGAGCCCAAAACAAGGCTCAATCCTGGGAGTTGAGGATCATGACGTGAGCCAAAGGCAGATGCTTAACTGACTGAACCACCCAGATGCCCCCTTATGTACTTTAGATGCTGTATTCTCTGTACATCTCCAGCAAAAAAAATAAGGTTTTTTGCTGGAAATGTACAGAGAATGAGGGTGACAATCTATTTAATTCCTCCTGACACGTTTTCAGCAGCTGACGTGGTTGAATGTGATTTGCTGATTACTATTGTATAACTGGTGTTAGTAAGTGTCAGGTAGTTGGGGATATAGTCTGAAAAGAAAGATGGTGATGTGTTCAGCCCGGTAAATTTTCCTGTAATTGATAATAACGTGATTGAAATTCTTTCTTAACAACTGTAGCAACTGCCCTCATTGAGAAGGAGGATGTGGAATTTTCCATTAACTACCTTTATTCTCTGAATAACATTTGGCCAATTCTGGTGACCATAATGATAAGGTGACTAAGTGGTTAATGATGGCTCCAGAAATCCTATTTAGCTAGTTAGTTTTTTTAACCATTTGAATTTGCTAATACATAATTGTTTAGAATATGAGAACTAATAACCAAAACTCATTAAAGCATGTTTCTAGGTTTAAACTTACTGGTTTTGTTGGTCCACTGGGATGAACTGACCTAAAAGGGGGAGAAAACAAGAAAGACTGTATGTTAGTTTTGTATCTGATTTTTGAATCTGGAATGGATTTGGGGACAACATAATATTTACCTAGGGATGTCTTCACTCCCCTCTTCACCAAACCCCCACTGCCTCCTCAACATGGGTATATTTTATTCATGGTTTACCTGAATGAGTTAAAGGTGTTTATTTTTTTGTTTTTTGCTTTTTTGTTTTTAAATGTGGGATAAAATAACATGAGTAATAGACCTGGCAATAACTGTTTTAAAATATAAACATAATTTTCCCATAAAGGTCACATTTAGGATTCAGAGCTCATGACCCTTAGGTTGGCTATTTTTCTTAAAATAGACAAGTTGAATTGAGTATCACCTAGGTCACTGACATTTATTTCGCTTTGTTTTTAATGCTTGCTAACTTTTTAAACATGTAAAAGATTGGAATTTAGATACCTCTTATCAAAATACCTTCATATTTTTAAAAACTCTTAATTTTTATCTTTTATAAGGAAAATTGTTAGGTTGAAATGTTAAGTTGCAACAAGTAGCTTTGCATTTTAGGTTTTAATAACCTTTAGTTTTATTAAAAGCTTGTCTTGTAGGGGGACCTCAGTGGCTCAGTTAGTTACCCATCTGACTCTTGGTTTCAGCTCAGGCAGTGATCTCGGGGTCCTGAGATTAAGCCCCATCTTGGGCTCCATGTTCAGCAGGGAGTCTGCTTGACTCTCTGCCCCTCCTAATTCTCTCTCACTCTCTTTCAAAGAAATAAATAAGTAAAATCTTAAAAAAAAAAAAAAAGCTTGTAAACAATCACAGATTTTTTTTTTGACTGATAATGTATGAAGAAAATACTGAGTGTGTGAAGCAGTTGGACTAATTGTTAAAGCTGAAAGGATATCTGACATGTTTATATTACACTAAGCAAATTGTTGATAGTAGGGATCATTTAAATATTCATTACCAATATCTTAGGTTTTAGATTTGCCAACTCTGTATGTTCAGACTTTCCAGAATCTTATAATTGGACCAGCTCATGGTTCTCCCTTTGAATAGACTTGTAGAATTTTGCACCTTTGAAGGTAGTACTTGTTTATTCAGTCACAAAAAATTACATGCCTGCAGTGCACTATGCATCATGCTAAGCACTGAAATTACCATACTGACTGAGACAAATGAAGAGTCTTCCCTCATAGAAATGACATTCTTATAGGGTAAGACAGACAGCAGGCAAGTAAACAGTAGTAAACAAGATGCCTCAGAGAGGGATAAATGCTGTGAAGAGTATAAAATCAGATGATGATATGCCGTGTGGTTGGGGTGCAGTGGCATGACCAACAGTAAATGAGGTGCTGAGACAGTCTTCTAGAGAAAGTAGGTTGATACTTAAAAGGCTCTAAGGAGCCAGCCCTATGAACCTGTGGAGGATGGGGTGCTAGGGACCTGGAAGACAAGGGTAAAAGCTGTGATGCAGGTGCCAGGAGTGTTGGAGGAACTGGAAGCATGCCAGGTGCTGGGGTGCCCATCATTGTGTCCTAACCCGTCCTCTCCATATAGAGTGGTCAAGACCATGTAAGGGGTAATTTGGCCTCTCTACATGGATACTGAGAAGTATTTCATGAATCAGGTTTCGATTAGCCACGTAAAATTGAGATGAGGAAAGTTTGGTGTCCTGACTGGTGGTAGGAGCAGGTATCCCAAGTCCTGCTGGTTGTGTAGATCTCCAGCGCCCCCTTTCCTATGGTGCTTTCTCTTTCTTTGGCAACGAGAGGAGACTACTGGATTCATTCATTCAGGATGTTTGGTGTATCTGTGAATCAACAGACCAATAGACTTGTCTTTGGGATTTGGTAGGTTAGTTGTTGTTTACTAAACAAAACTGACTTTATTTAAAGGTTGTGTTGGTTTGCTATGGCTGCCATAACACAGCAAATTGGGTGGCTTAAACAACAGAAATGTATTGTCTTACCTAAATTAAGGTGTTGGCAGCCACTTCTGACAGCTACAAGCAAGAAATCTGTCCCCAGTGTCTCTCTCCTGGCTTTTGGTGATGTGCTGACCATCACTTGGCCTTCCTTGGTTTCTGCTGCACCACCCTGGGCTCGGCCTTCTTCCTCACATAAGATACTACTCGCGCGCGCGCGCGCGTGTGTGTCCCCATCCAGATCTCCTTTTTATAAGGCAGTGGTCTTATTGGATTAGGGCTCACCTTATTCCAGCGAGACCTCATCTTAACTAATTACATCTGCAATGACCTTCTTTTCAAATAAGATCACATTCAGAGGTATTGGGGATGAGAACCTCAACATCTGAATTTGGTGAGGGGACACAGTTCAATCCATAACAGATGTGTATATAATTTGGCCAAATCATTATCTCTCACAAATGGAAAAATGGGCATTGTCTGAATATTACCTGAAGCTCTTAACCCATTTTTCAGCTTCCGTATCTGGAAGCCATGCCCCCTTTTCCGTTTTATAACAACTAGTGTTTATGGAGCACTTACTGGCCACTGGGCTGCTCTGTGCCAAGATCTTGACAGGTGTGACCCTGTGGATTCCTCATAAGCACCCTCTGGGGACAGTTCTGGAATCAGCCTCCATTGCAGTGGAGGGAACTGAGGCTTCCTTCTGTAAGGAACCTTTGGCCTTGTGATCACATCAGTTCTAGTTTGAACACTATTCTTCTCATGGATTAAACTGGTGGACTTGGTAAAGTCTTAGGAGCCTGCCATGACCACACTCCTAACCCCTCCAGGTAAAAGGAGTTTCTTTTTGTGGGGGCAGTTTCTTACCTTCTGAACTGTACTCCCTCGCATTCAGTGCCTCCCTTGGTCTTTATCCTTGTGAGATCTTGTGTCATTGTGCAGTAGTACTGTGATGATTAATTAGTTAATATCTGTGAAGCACTTTGAAGATGAAAAGCTTGTGGACACAAAGTAAAATTAAATTTTGTCTCATGGTGCCAAGGAATAAACAGTTTTTTCTTTTCTGTTTGGGATCAAAGGCTCCCCCTTATCATGCAGGAGAGCTTGCGCTAATCCTTGCAGAGAGCAGGCTGTATCGATTATCTCCCCAAGGGGAAGGTCTGAATGGTGACCAGTTCTCTTTTACCCTAGATTGGATTCTGCAAACTATTGAACATTTGACTCCCGGCTAAATAGACATGTGATTGATTCGGAGACATGGTTTAAATCTTAACTTCTAGGGATTTAAATTGAGTGCAACCCCGGAAATTTGGAGATGAATGTCACTGTAGTTTGAAAAGTGAGTCTCATGTTAGACTGAGTATATATATAAATGCCAGAAGGAATATTGATAGTTCAGGACATTAGGTTGCAATTGTTTGCTTGTCTTTTTCATTTGTAACCTTTTGGGCCTGAGGTTTGTGCCAGGACATTCAGATGTCTCACTCTTAATGAGCCTGAGTGGCATGGTGTTGGCTCAGTCTTATCCGTTGCTCTTCCTGGTACCATATCCCTGAATAGTGTGCTGTAATGTAGCCTCAAATGAACTATATAAAAGTGTATCAGGGATGGGGGAGAAGATAAACTCGTAGGACAAATCAATGTAAAAAATCATGACTTGGAAGAATGTGTGAGCCAAATTGGGAACCAGCCTGGAGATAGAATCTTAGATTTCTGAAAGGCTGTATTCTTGCCTTCTCCTCTTGGGTAGATATTTTAACACAGTGCTTTCAACTCAGGAGCTTAACAATGGCTTTTCGAAAGAACAATATATATCAGCAATATTTTCTTATGCAGGAGTTGTTTTTGCAGAATATATTGACCTTTACCTCGCCTCACCTGTGAACAAGCCTCTGTTGAATTTAGCTCCTTGAACCTCAGCTATGAATGAACGGGCACAGGAAGGAATAGATGACTCCGTTCACCCAAGACTGAGGCCAGGTGAGCTGCGTTCAGGGCCAGGTGAGAGTTAGGGGTGGAGAGAAGTAGCCAGCGGTGTTTGACCCAAGAGACCGACAGGCTCATGTACACACACACACACTCCCACACCGTAAACATGGAGGTGTTTCCCGGGTTTTCCCTGAAGGCAGCATCGATGCCTCCCACTTGCCTTCCCTGCGTTGCTCTACCTGTCTAACCCGTATGACTCTGGGTAGTAACCAACCTGTCTTGGGTTTTGGCTCCTACTACATAGTCTCCTGGCACCAAGTGCAGTCAAGAGCAGTTTTCTTTGTCTTCGATTTTCCTCGAGAGAGTTCCTTTCCTTGCCTGTGCCCCCTGCATTCCTCCTTTAGGTACCCCTCCCTTCAGTGTCTTTCTCCCGGATGTGTATCTTGAGTGAACCGCAATGTGGGTTAAGACTTCCTGAGTGTGAATTCTGGCTCAACACTTAGAACCTACATGACCCTGGGAAAGTTGCTTAGTCTCTCTTTGCCTCAGTTTCCTTGTCTGTGACATGGGGACATTAGTAATACCGACTGGGTCACAATGTTTTCAGAATTAAATGGGTTAATATATGTTAAGCTCTTAGGGTATGTTCATAATGTGTCCACTTGATGTTAATTGAAAAGGAAGGACATTTTCCTCTTTATCCCTTTCAGTTCTTATGTAGGTAACATTGGACAATCGCTGTTATTGTTTAGTTTTTCCTCTTCCTTATTCATTCTTACAACACTAGTGAGAAGGAGAAAAGACCTAATTGCTGACAGATCAATTCCTTCTTGAAGCCTTGTAATGCTTCAAGTCAGAACAATAAAGCATAAGAAGATACAGTCTTTCTTCATGCGACTTAAAGTGTAATGGGACAGGGTACTTGCCAGCAAGGGATTACAATATAGTATAGAAGGTCCTAGACCCCAAGTACAAACCAAAATTAGAGCTAGGACAAATGAAGACAATAGTCAACCATATAGAATAGGCTTGGGGGGCAGGGGTTGGTCATGGAGGGTTTCACAGAGGAGGTGACACTTAAGCTGGTTTTAAAAGGATGAAGATGCATTTTCTAGGTGCAGAGAACAGGAAGAATTCCAGGGAGAAATAAACTCACATGTGAAAGAATGAACATACAAATAGCATTCATAATGGGGCCTGGGTGGCTCGGTTGGTTAAGTGACTGGCTCTTGATTCTGGCTTAGGTTGTGATCTCACAGATGTGTGATCAAGCCCCATGTTGGGATTAAGTCCCAGGTTGGGACTGAGCCTTCTTGGATTCTCTCTCTCCCTCCCACTCCTACCCGCATGCTCATTCTCTCTCCATGAAATAAATAAATAAATCTTTCATTTCTCCTCTCCCCCCAAATAGGGGAAGCACTTGTGTGGCTCAGTTGGTTGAGCATCTGACTTCAGCTCAGCTCATGATCTCCTGGGATTGAGCCCACACTCATTGGGGAGTGTACTTGTCCCTCTGCCCCTCTCCCCCATCTTGTGCTCTCTCATTCAAATAAATCAATAAAATCTTAAAAACAAAACAAACCAAACAAACATCATTAGGAAGACTAGGCAAGAAGTTCACGATGGCCAGAGGAGGGTCTTGCTGTAGGAAAGGTGAAGCTAGATGAACAAAGGCCAGGGTCATGGGGAGTCTTGTGGGCAGTGCACACCTGGGACTTGACCTTCAGGCAGGAGTGCCATTGAAGGGCTCTAGCAAAGGAGCGAGTCTAGCACACTTGCATTTTAAGAGGAAATCTTTGCTAGCTCTGCGGATAAGGAGTGTGGTATGGAGAGGGAGTTCTTCAGAAAGCCAAAGACCAGGTGTTCTACAGTATGGGTGAGAGATGGCAAGGAACCTGGGCTGTGAGGGTGGTCGGGAGAGAAATCTAAGTACTTCGATGGCCCTTAGTTTCTGGTGGGATATGAGTGCTGATGTAGCGGGAGGCCCTGGGAACATTCCCCAAGTTTCTGCCGTGGGAGCTTGCAGGAATGGCAGCACAGTCAACCATGGTAGGGAGCATGGGAGAAGGTGAAGTGATGCTGAGGGCACCATAGGGCATGTTCAGTATCTAATAGGCAGTTAGAAAAAAAGCGTCTGGGAGTGAGATGTGGCTAAGGTTAGAGTCATGTTAAGAAAATAGTAGTGGGTAGTTAGCAGGTGACAACTATGGGAATGGAAGTGATGAATTAGAGTAAAGAAAGGCAAAAGAGTAAAAGCTAGTAATTCAAGGAGCACCAGCATTTAGGTAACAAATAAAAGGAAGGGAGAAAACACAGGGTCAGAGGCAGTTGTGGGGGCAGATAGCAGAACATGCGGGAAGGTACACCAAGCGGGGCAAGAAGTTCAGCGATGGAATGTTCGACGCCTCCAGCGCCACTGATGAGTCACTTGTGTTGAGACAGGAGAGCCACCCATTGGATTTAGCAGACGTGCGGTCCCTGGGAGTCTGTACCCTACGGCTGGTGAAGGAGCCTGAGTGCAGGAACTGAGGAGAGGAGGAGGTTAACAAACAAACAAAAAAAGTATTCTGATTATGAAGTTGGGCCACGAAGGTGACAGTTATTACTGTAGAGTTTTATAGTAAAACTTCCTGGAGCTAGTGATATTTTAGAGAAATACAGAAGACAAAAAACAGGATGTGAACTGAGACATAGTAAAAATAAGTCATCTCCTGCTGAGATCCTCACTGTCCTTCAGGACACATGCATGCTTTCATCTGCTTCTGTTTTAATTCCCCTTCCCTTGCCCTTCCTTCCTTTCCCTTCCTCCTCCTCCTCCCCCCTTCCCTTCCCCTTTCCTCCCATTCCATAGAACTTTGCTGAACACCTATTATGCGCCAGGTGCTAGGGAATTAGCGAGCTGAGTGAAGACAGTATCTGTGCCCTGGAGGTGGTCTCACCTGCTAGAGGCAGCTAGTTGTGTGAAGAACTAATGACAATGTCAAGTGTGGCCAGTGGGGTATAAGAGAGTGTGTGTGTGCTCAGGAGGGACCATGTCCTGCATGACTTGTGGGGATGGCTTTACGTTGACATAGGTCTTGCAACATGGATAGATACTGACCAGGCAGGGAAAAAGGCATTTCAGCAAAGGGAGCAGAGCCTGTAAAATCATGGAGGAAAGGCCAGAGCTTGAGTTAAGGATGGGCGAAGTTGTGTGTCTGACGTGGAGGGCAGGAGTGATTCCAGATGAGGTGGAAATGCTCCTGAGGGCAAGTGTATGGGATGAGTTTCTACTCTCTCTTCAGGGCATGTGGTAGAAGCCAGAGATTCCATGAAAATTTTTAAGCCAGAAAGTGGCTTAAAACGCATTAAATTTGGCTTTCTTTTAACAACAGAAGTTAATTCTGGGGATGGTGTGGAAGATGTTTGCTTCCATCCATTCTTTTATATAAAACTTAAAATTTGATATTTAAAACATTTAATTTCTAACATTATAACAGTGTGTATATTTTATGCATGCATATAAAAATCCCTTTCTAACAGCGTGATAATAAAGCATTATAGCAATACTTTTACAAATTTTTAAGCAAATTTTATTTTAGGTTTCTATAAATGAAGTCATCGTGACCATTGTTTTTATGAAAAAATGAATATTGATTGTCAAAGAACAGAACTTAGTGTGTGAGAACCTACAAGACAGAGGATTTCAAGCTCAGATCTCTGGTGCCTTAAAAAAATGCTTTACTTTCTTTTTGTGTATTATGGGAGATCCCAGAGCCCATGATCCAAAAACTGGGAACCAGCGATTCCAAGTGTTTACCAGCATAGGTAACGCAGCTGTTTTATAGATGGCTTTAAAAGGGTGCATGAATATTTTGATATTCAAGGAATAGGTCTTTGAGCTTGTCGTGGGAGTTGCATAGTTTTGGAAACCATTTTTTAACCTTAAACTTTGTTCACGTTGAACTCTAGAATAACTGTGGTTTCTCAAGACCAGCTGTTGAATGCATTCATGCATATTTAATTAAGGTTTTTTGAATTGCTTATTAAAGATCTGAAGGCAATTATATTCAGGTTCAAGGAAAGGACTTCCTGTGGGAATTTAATATTTTTAAACTGTTGGCTCACCAAGGACTGGTATTTACTGATATTCTTGACTTCAGGAGTCCCAAGTATAACAGCTGAGGGTTATATTGCTATTCATTTCCTCTCTTCTCCCAACTCTACAATTGAGCTACCCTTCAATTTGGAGCACTGCATATTTTCACACTCCAGCTTTGAGGCTTACTATTTCAATGTACAATACAAGTACTGTTGCTGAGAGAAAATGACAACATTTCAAGCTTGGTCAGAGGCAAGTATGAGGTTGTTAGTAAGGCTTCCTTTAATAATTCTTAAACTCCTAAGCCTCATGGTATTATCAAATTAAAAAATAGAGACAATTGACAGAGAAAGGCAAATATGATATGATTTCAGTTATATGTGGCATCTAAAAAACAAAACATAGTAACAAAGAAAAAGCAGAAACAGACATATATAGAGAACAAACTGATGGTTACCAGAGGGGAGAGGGTGGGGGTTGGGCAAACTGGGAGGAGGGCGGTGGGAGGTACAGGCTTCCAGTTCTGGAATGAGTAAGTCATGGGAATGAAAGGTACAGCATAGGGAATATAGTCAATGGTAGTGTACTAGCCTTGTATGGTGACAGATGGGAGCTACACTTGCGGTGAGCATAGCATAATGTGTAGTCTTGGAGAATCCCTATGTTGTACACCTGAAATTAAATGTAACATGGTGTGCCCCCTGTACTTCAGTTAAACAAACAAACAAATAAAAATAGACCAGCTCTAAAAGGACCCTTACAGGGGGCAAATAAAACAACCTTAGTAAAAGACCATGGCTATCCGAGCAGATAACCTTAACTTAGTACATCTACCCAAAGTACAATGTGAATTCAGCTATTCTTTTGTGGTTTGTTTGTTTTTTTTTTTGTTTGTTTGTTTGTTTGTTTTTTTAAGATTTTATTTATTTGAGAGAGAGAGCATGTGGGGGAGGGTGAGAGGGAGAAGCAGACTCCCTTCTGAGCAGGGAACCCAATGCAGGACTTGGTCCCAGGACTCCAGGATCATGACCTGAGCCGAAGGCAGTCACTTAATTAACTGAACCACCTAGGTGCCCCCACTTTTGTGGTTTGTTCTTGATTGGTGGCATTGATTTTAAAACGAAACTAAAGTTTTTGTTTCTGTTTTTCTATATGTTATGTATATCGATGTATGTATGTTATAGGTATATCATATTTTCTATTTCCAGATGGTGTTGACAATATTAATTTATAAAAGAACTCTATTTAATTGGTTTAAATAAAAGTAAGCACTTACGGGGTGCCTGGGTGGCTCGGTTAAGCAGCTGCCTTTGGTTAAGCATCTGCCTTTGGCTCAGGTTGTGACCCCTGGGTCCTGGTATCAAGTCCCGCATCAGGCTCCCTGCTCAACAGAGAGCATGCTTTTCCCTCTCTTCTCTGCTCATGCTCTCTCTTGCTATTTGTTGCTATCTCTGTCTCTTTCTCTCAAATGAATAAATAAAATCTAAAAAAAAAAAAGAAAAGCAGTTACAAAAATTAAGTATTGCAGAAATTCTCAGAAATGTAACAGAAACTAACCGAAAGGTTTTTCAAGTTCACATGATCTGAGATAATCTTTGATAAATAAACATTGGTTTTTAGTTTGCTGGTTTAATAAAAACAGGCATTAAATATAGTACAGATAAATACCTTGGTCTACCTGGGTTTACTAATCATAAAAGCTCATGCATTCTCTGTATTACAAAATTTGCCGATGAGAGAAATAAGATGATGGCTAGCCATTTAATGTGTCATCCAAGTTCTGTTGTTAAAAGCAAGTAATTTAAATGTAAATGAGATCAGTTTATACTGAGTTACAGCTAGATATTGGATGTTCATAGAAAACCTAGATTATTTCCAAATAAGATAATATATTGAGATATTGATTGCTAAACATAAAAAAGTATGGACTTAAAATATTAATTTTGTTTCATTGAGAACTTTTGCACTCATAAAATACCCAGCTCTATATTCACAATTTTTTTATCATCTATAAATAACATATATGAGTGCTATGCTAACTTGAGTTCATGTAAAATTATTCTCTAAGTAATGCTTTTGGACTGTATAACCACTCATTGAAGATGAATGAGGTTTTTTATGCTGAAAGAATAAAAGCCCGGTTCTTAAAACAAAAAGTTTGCTTTGTGACTTTTCCCCCCCCACCTGTATAGCAAATCATGAATAGAAGAATCTGAATGCCTGAGGCCAGTCAATCAAAGAAAACAATATGGAAGACTGCTTCTTTATTTTACAATAAACCTTAAAATTATAGTTAATTCTTCAGTAATTGGGAATAAATCAGCTAGGTTCTCTATCATTTAGATATTTTTGAAGCTCCATTTTTTCATTCTGTCAATTACTTTTTGTTTATGTTGGGCCATTTTTTGGGCCCAGGTTTGTCCTCACTTATCAGTGGTGATAATCAAACAGGAAATAAATTGATGAAATCCAATCTGTGTTTTTATATACAATGTATCAGTTACCTTTGTTACATAGCAATTGAAAACACATCAGGGCACGGGATAGGCGTTTATTGCTCACGTGTCTGGGGTCACTGAGGTTCTGCTGATCATGGATAAGCATACCCATGTGTCTGGGAGTTGACTCATGGTTGAATGGGGTGACTGGGTGACTTGGCTCTGCTCCACTTGTCCCTCATTGTCCAGCAATCAAGGCAGTTGCTCTAGAGAGCCAGTCTCAGTGCTCGAGCTCACGGTGCTTGCATCATGTCTGCTGACCAAAGCATGTTGCTCTGGGATGAGCCCAGTCAAGAGGCAGAAAAGGCCACCCCATCCAGGGTAGGCTGGCACCATGAAGGGCACCGCAAAAGGCATGGGTACAGGGAGGAGTGAAGAACTGGGGCCAAATGTTGCAATCCACCACATAGGACTTAGAACTTTTATTGAGAACATTTGATTTCAGGTTTTTTTTCTATTTTTAGATTTTATTTATTTATTTGACAGATAGAGATCACAAGTAGGCAGAGAGGCCGGCAGAGAGAGAGAGGAGGAAGCAGGCTCCCTGCTGAGCAGAGAGCCCGATGTGGGGCTCGATTCCAGGACCCTGAGATCATGACCTGAGCTGAAGTCAGAGGCTTAACCCACTGAGCCACCCAGGTGCCCCTTGATTTCAGTTCTTATGTACCATGTATATTTTCTCCTCTCCCTGGGATTTCATCAGTATTGTTTGGTGGTAGAGAATAGAAACCCACTCAAGTTGGCTGGAGAGTTACTGTGAACCCAATAGGCAAGCTTGCAGACAGGTAAAAGAAGACAACCTAGAGTAGATAGGTCTCACTGGGACTGATAGATGTTAGCCTTGGAGGCTGTTCTCTTTTGTCTGAGGGAGTCCATGCGGCTTCACAATGTTGCTCCCAGTTCTGCTTTTTTGCGCAGGACCCTATGTGGCCTCCTCATTCCCAGTTGCACAGGCTTTCAGTTCAAGCACCCACCGTATCTCCCTGTTTCCCAGTCCCAAATTCATGTCCCCAAATGCTAGCTCATGGATTGGTTATTCTTAGGTCTACTCTGAGTCTCCCAGGGCTGGCTTCTCAGACTTGCTCTCTTTCTTTATGTCTTCACTTACTGATCCGGTCCAGTGTCATGACTTTAAATGCTTTCCTGATGCTGACGACTCACAAATTTCTATCTCCAGCTTAGATGTGTCCCTTGAATTCTGGACTCATATATACTCCATCTTATTCCACATCACCATGTAGTATATATCTCCTAGGAATCTCAAGCTTTTATCCCATATGGGCCACTTCATTTCCCCTTTATAAACCCTCACTTCCCAGCCTTTTTTCAGTTACTGGCAGTTCTAATTTACTGTATGTTTAAACTTTAGAATCTTTTTAAGTGTAAGGGTAAGAATCTTTTTTAAGTGTTTGCTTATATATTTATTTTAAAATTATATACAGGGGCACCTGGGTGGTTCAGTTGGTTAAGCATTTGCCTCAGGCTCAGGTCATAAACCCAGGGTCCTGGGATTGAGCCCTGCATTGGGCTCCCTGCTCAGCAGGGAAACTTTTTCTCCCTCTGCCTCTGCCTGCTGCTCTCCCTGCTTGTGCTCTCTCTCTGACAAATAAATAAAATCTTAAAAAATAAAATAAAATTTATATACATATACTACAGTTCTAATATAGTACCTACATTATACAAGAAAGCAGATTTGCAAACTTAATGAGATGAAGTAAAATCAATCATAAAAGTCTAGATGCTGCATATTTTCATTTATGAATATCTTAAACACAGTAAGTACTTAAATGTGCCTTAAATTTTTTATTGTGGTAAAAACACTTAAGGTAAAATTTACCATTTTAACCTTCAAGTGTACAAGTCAGTAATGTTAAGTATATTCACATTGTTATGAAACAGATCTTCCAGAACTTCTTCATTTTGCAAGTTGGAAACTCTATACCCATTATCAACAGCTCCTATCCCTTCAGCCTATGGTAACCAGCATTCTGCTGTTTCTATGAATTTGACCAATTTAGATAACTCATATAAGTGGAATGGAACAGTATTTGTCTTTTTGTGACTGGTTTATTTTCCTTAACATATTATCCTCAAAGTTGACTCATGTTGTTGCATGTGGCAGAAATTCCTTTTTTTTAATTTTTATTTTTATTTTTTTTTAGGAATTCCTTATTTTTAGGGCTAAATAATTGTTTGGATCACGTGGTGGCTCTATTATTAACTTTCTAGAGAACTCCATACTGTTTTCCATAGCTGTTGCACAATTTTACAATCCTGTCACTGGTACTCAGGGATTCTAATTTCTTCATATGCAAGATTTAGAGTCTTTGTAACTTTTCTCTCTTAATGTAGGTCAGATTGCTCATGGAATCCATCAGCAAATGCTCTTGATTTATGTTTATAATGTATCCCCCATCTGATGGCTTCTCATCTTGTTCATCACTGTCACCTGGCCCCTAATCATCATTGGCTCTTGTCCTGACCACAGCACTCGCCCCCTACAGTCTGTTCCCCATAGAGCAACCAGAACTATAACTTAAAAACAGAAGCCAGACCTTATCACTCTGCTCAGACTCTTCTAGCGGCTCCTATCACACTGATACAAAATCCAAAGTCCCTCCCTTGATTATAATGTCCTAAAAATTCTCATTGACCTCCAGCAATGCTTTAAATACACTAAGATTGTTCCTGCCTCAGGGCCTTTATACTTGATGTACCCTCAACTGGGTGGCTTCATTCATGGACTTTTTGTTTTGTTTTGAGTTATTTATTGATTGATTTGAAAAAGAGAGTACGCAGTGGGTTGGAGGTGAGGAGCAAGAGGGGCAGGGAAAGGCAGGGGGGAAAGGATTTCAAGCAAACTCCATGCCTAGTGCAGAGTCAAGGCAGGACTGGATCTCATGTCCTTGAGATCACGACCTCAGCCAAAACCGAGAGTCGGCCCCTAAACCCACTGAGCCACCCAGGCGCCCCTATAGACTTCTTGATTCACTTCTTCCCTTAATTCTGATGTCTGCTCTTTTGTGATCTACTCAGAAAGGCCTTCCTAAACAACCCTATACAAAACGTCACTCAACTGTCAACCTTTCCCTGAGCACTTACCATTCTCAGACATTACACTGTTTACTTGTGACTTTATTATTGGCTTTTTTTTTTTCTCCAAAAGAATGTAAGCACTGTGAGTTATACCTCAGCATCTGGAAGACTGCCTTGAAACACTTAGAAGATGTTCTATTAATATTTGTTGAATGAATGAATGAATGAATGAATGCTTTGTACTCTTGTATCTCAATAGCTTTGGCCAAGGTTACAGAGATTCCTTGTGCACACATGGTGTCCTGGATAGGGGTGACTTCCAAAGAAAATACCTTTGGTGTTATCTTCCTGCTCCAGCTGGTTTCCCCAGCTCTTATTCACTTGTGGGCTGTTCTGAGATCTGTGTGAGAAAAATAGAGATGCCTCATCCAACCTCTTATTGAAAAAAATAATTCAAAGATTGATGGGGGTTGTTTGCCTCTGTCCTGTTGGCCCCAGATCACCCTTCCTAAATGAGTCTTGGCTGCTCTTAAATACCGGCAATCACATTTCCAATTGTAATGTGAGGGCAATGCCTCATTTGCACAATGAATGTTGGAAATGGGTTTTAAAGCAAAAAGCAAAGCCAGAAATTCTTCCTGCAGGGGAGATGATAGCTTGACAAGTCTGCAAATTATATAATGGGATCTCCTTTTACCTGTCCTATAAAGATGCCAAAATATCAAAAACAATGGGCTTTTCTTCCCCATTCGTTTGGGATATTCTTGGCACTCTCCTACCTGCTGTCCTGTACTTAAGGGGCTCTGGGATTAGAATTATGTGTAATAGTTTTGTTTTCCCCCAGCTGGGTTTGTGATGAAGTTATTCTGATGGAAACATTCAGTTAGTTCTAAAGGATCAGCACACACTTGCTGAGCAGAACGCTGCTACCTTAAATGGTCTTCCATGCTGTGGAAGAGAGCTTCTGATGCATCAGTTAGAGTGATAATGTCATAGACTTGGAACATTGTCTTTGTCTGCTCACAGCCTCCGAAGGCATAGAGAAGTCTATTTCAGTTTTACTGGTCAGTTAGAAACAAGGATATTTAAAATGGGTCTTGTCCACTCCTGGGGTCTATCCATTTCAAGAACTTCAAAGATGATTGCAACATAGTTTCAGATGCTCCATTTGAATGCTATTGACACAAGTGTGTTTGTTTCTGAAAATTGAGGTTCTCTACTTAGGGATTGGATACTTTTCTGTATATATGTTGCACTTCAGTAAAATAGCTTTCTGAAGAAAAGGAACCAACTATAATTCCTACTTTCAAGAAAATCTCCTGGTGAAGATATTCAAATAGATCATATTACTCAGATTAGTGCTGGGATTAAAGAAAGCATATTATGGAAGCACAAATAAAAGGGGTTGAACTCATCTTTTAAGGGGAGGATGGAGAAAAAAATCAAAGAGGAGACTTAAATGGAATTTATCACCTTTTCCTGGCTTCCTTTACACACGATCAGGATTTATATAGAGGAAACCAGAATAAGTAGGTTATAGATTCTAGTTCTGAGATGAGCATGCTTGCAAGATAAAATATCCTTGCTTAAAAAACAAAAAATTCATTAAAAGTATCTTTGCCCTCAGAGAGCTTATCTCCCCAGACCTTCCTCTCTTTTGGCATCTAGATGGGTGAATGAATAGAGTTGAAAACATGACTGTGGATTGTCCATTGATGTGTTCTGTTATTGGGAAATACTTAGTACTATTGATGGCTGGCAGTGACCCTTTATTGGAGTTGACTCATGTTGTGTGTGTGAGGGGTAGTGGGGTAGTAATTCTTTAAAAAAAAAATTGACATCACTATTTTTAAAAAATGTTGCTGTGAAAGGGTCTGATGAGATATACAAGGTTGCTCTGTTTCTTTTTATCATAATGATTGGACAGAATTGTGATAGGCAGTGATTATAAGCATTGCAAAATAATAGAAAGCTAATTTTTCTAAAACAAATGCATCGAGCTCATAGACGGAATGGATAACAAAAAATTGATGGATAGGGAATGGTTGGGCACTTTTAGTCATTACACCCAAATTGGTTTCTGAACAGTGGATTCCAAACTTGCAGGCACCGAAGAAATACCTCAGTAACAAGTTCAAAATGTAGATTCATAAGTCTTGTTCCCAGATTCCATGGGCCTGGGGGAAGCCTAGCATTATGCAGGTGTGGGTGGTTCACAGGCTGTGCTGTGAGAAGTGATGGTTGGAAATGATGTAGGGAGAGAGAGGAGGATTGGTGGAAGGCAAATGCTTGGAAGTAAAAAACGACGATGTTCAGTAAGGAGGCAAGCTAGTTCCCAAGATAGAAACAAAAAATTTGTCTAGAAGGAACAAATGTGGCAGGCTGTCTCTAGTGTTGGAAGGACTGATGTTGGGACAGATAATAGTGATTGAACCTGTTATCTGTAGAATGTATGGTCTATTTTAATATTTTTATTTGAAGGTGGCTTAAGAATGAAGTTAATATTTAAATGAAAAAATCATTCTACATGAATTTGGGTGTTCACACATTAGAGCTGGAACTGATCTCAGACAGGAACCTCTTGATCTAACCTGTCTTTTAAGATCAAAGACTCAGAGTTCCAGAGTCAGGGAAGTAACTTGTGAGGGGTAGCAGAGCTTTGGCTAAAAGTCAGAGATCTCTGATAAGTAATCATTCCACTTGTCTGGTTGTTCATCAGTTATCACTTACTAAGCTCTTATGATATGCTTGGTCCTGAGCTAGACTCTGAGACCCTACTGGGGGGATAAATTCATAGAATTCTTTTCTCTTAAAGAGTTTACAGTCTAATGAAGATATCAGTTGTAGAACAAGTACAGGAACTTCCACTGTGTGTTCTTTTACCCAGGAGGTCAGTTAAATATAGCAGGGTCATTTTACTAGGAAACAAACTGCATTACATACACCCCTACTGATTACATTTTTTTCTTTTTAAAATTAATGTTAAGTTTTAATTTTAATTTCCATTAGTTAACATGCTATGTTATTAGTTTCATGTATACAGTACAGTGATGCAACACTTCCTTCCAGTTGTCTTGTGTTCATCAAGACAACTACCCTCCTTAATCCCCACCACCTATTTAATTCTGCCACCCCCCTACTAGTTCTCTACACTTAAGAGAATCTATTTCTTCCTTCTCCCTTCCTCCCTCTCTTTCTCTCAGTCTCTCTCTTGTTTCCCCCCCTTGTCTTATTTGTTTTGTTTCTTAAATTCCACATAGGAGTGATATCATAAGGTATTTGTCTTTCTCTGACTGACTTATTTTGCTTAGCATTCTACTCTATAGCTCCATCCAAGTTGTTGCAGATGGCGGGATCTCAGTTCTTTTTAATGGCTGAATAATACTCCACTGTAGATATAGACCACATCTTCTTTATTCATCAGTTGATGGACATGGGCTGCTTCTGTATCTTGGCTATTGTAAATAATGCTGCTATAAACATAAGGGTGCATATATCCCTTTGAATTAATATTCTTGTAATTGTTGGGTAAATACCCAGTAGAGCAACTGCTGGATCCTAAGGTAGTTCTAATTTCAACTTGTTGAGTAAACTCTGTACTGTTTTCCACATTGGTTGCACCAGTTTGTGTTCCCACCAACAGTGCACGAGTGTTCATTTTCCCCCATATTCTTGCCACCACCTGTTGTTTCTTGTGTTGATTTTAGCTATTCTGACAGTGTGAGATGACACCTCTTTGTAGTTCTGATTTGTATTTCCCTGATGCCGACCGATGTTGAGGATCTTTTTATGTGTCTGTTGGCCATATGTATGTCTTCTTTGGAGAAAAGTTTGTTCATGTCATCTCCCCATTTTTTAAGTGGCTTGTTTGTGTTTGGGCTGTTGAGTTGTGTAAATTCTTTATATATTTTGGATACTAACCCTTTATCAGTTATGTCATTTACAAATAGCTCTACCCATTCTGTAGGCTGCCTTTTAGTTTCGTAGATTGTTTCCTTTGCAGTGCAGAAGGTTTTTATTTTAATGAAGTCCCAATAGTTGTTTTTCTTTTGTTTGTTTGTTTTGCTTTTGTTTCCCTTGCCTCAGGAGACCTATCTAGAAAAAAATTTGCTACAGCTGATGTCAAAGAAGTTACTGCCTGTGCTCTCTTTTAGGATTTTTATGGTTTCAGTTCTCACATTTAGATTTTTAATCCGTTTGGAACTTATTTTTGTGTTTGGTGTAGAAAGTGGTCCAGTTTCATTCCTGTTCATTTGCTGTCCAGTTTTCCCAACATCATTGTTGAAGAGACTGTCTTTCTCATTGGACATTACCAATTCCCATTGGTAATTGACCATATAATGGTGGGTTTATTTCTGGATTTTCTGTTCTGTTCTCTTAATCTATGTGACTTTTTTTGTGCGCCAGTACCATACTGTTTTGACTACTATCACTTTGTAATATAATTTGAAGTTCTTAAGTATGATGCCTCCAGCTTTTCTTTTCTTTTTCAAGATTGCTTTGGCTATTCAGGGTCCTTTTTGGTTCCATACAGATTTTAGGGTTGTTTGTTCTAGTTCTGCAAAACATGCTATTGGTATTTTTGATAGGGATTTCATTAAATGTGTAGATTGCTTTGGGTAGTATAGACATTTTAACAATAATTGTTCTTCTAATGCATGAGCTTGGAATGTCTTTCCATTTTTTTGTGTCATCTTCCATTTCTTTCATCAGTGTTTTCTAGTTTTCAGACTACAGGTCTTTCACCTCTTTGGTTAGATTTATTTCTAGGTATCTACTATTTTTGATGTGCTGATTAGATAGTTATTGAACTGGCAATCTGGACACATGATTAGCCATGCAACTTTCTACATGGCTGTATTTCTAGAGTCGCAGGTTGTGGACAGCCCTCCTCTCTTTCTTCTCTTTAATGCATGCTTCTGTGATTTATTTGAACAGTGAACAGCTCTTCTTCTTAGATTTTCCCATGCAAGGCTATCATCCAGGGTATTGTTAAAAATGCAGATTCTCTCAGAGGAAGGACTGAGGTCCAGTATTTCCATCAAACTCCTAGGGATCCTGATGCTTCTGATAGGCGGACCACACTGAATAGCAACAATCTAGAAACCTAGAGATATTAGTAGGGCTTCTGAGTCACTGATGATGATCTCCATGATAATTGGTTAGGTCAATTGATTTTTTGTTGTTGTTGTTAAGTTTGTAGTAACAAGTACAGTATAATTAGAAAAATACCTTCACTATTGAAATCCGTCTAGAAAGACAACTTCTATGATTGCAATTCTTCTTTTCTCTAACTCCTTTTAACTTCATAGAACAAATTATAACTTCATTTTGGATATAAGATGATGTCTTGAGTTTATCAGCTCTCAAAGTAGAGCAGGAAAGGCTGTAATTGCAAGTGTGACCAGTGTTATAAAGGAAATGGGAGGGATACTGGGGGTGTCTGTAACAGGGTACGGACAGAAGTCGTGTTGGTTTCTTATTCTCTGCCCGCCATCTTATCTTAGTGCGTAAGATAGTATCTTACAGACAGAAAATCTTGGAGGGTAATAACATCATTACTGGAAGCTCATCTAACAACCAATTGCTAGTGAAATTGCATTTTTCATATGTGTCTTGAAATAATAGCCCTTTTACTTCTGGCTCATAGTTTGTTTACAGCAAGCAGGAGAAAAATTACTTGTAGATTGCTGTAATGCCTAATGTTATTGGGCCTTTTAAAGGTCATAAGTGAATACATTGAGCTTTTGTGTAAACATGTTTCTTGTTTTAAATTTTAAAGAGAAAAATTCAGTTTGACCTTCTTGTTGAATTTCCTTCTATTGTGTATTGGCTTCCATGTTCAAATTAGAAATTTCCATGGCTGACAACAAGGGCATTAATCCAGTTATTCCAGGATCCTTTGCCACTTCAAGTTGTAGAACTTAACGGTGTTTGTAGGGACTCGCCTAGTACTCGCCCAGCCCAGTAATCGTGTTGTATGATGGGCTTCCTCAGCGTTTGTGTTTCCATTGTTCATACCCCCTCCCCTAAGTGCCCTCGTGTTCCGTAATCTTCTAGTCCACATTTGTGCAGGGGACTTGACCGTTGAGGGCTCTCATGATGGCCTTAACGGAGTATTTGGTTTCCAAGGAAAAACAAAAAAAAACAAAAAACATTATAAATGATTATAAATGACCAAACCTCGAAAAGGTTTTTGTTTTTGTTTTTTTGTTTTTTTTAATTGTGGATTTTTTTTAACGCTCTTTACATTTTGTCTATGTGAGCACAGAGTTCTAGAAATAGGCCAGATGAAATGTTAACAGTGACCTTGGTAGTGTCATCTAGAGGTAGGACTCAAGGGATCAAAGCATCTTTTTTTTTTTTTTTAAATCTTATAATTTTGAGCATTCTACAATTCTGACTGGAACAAAAACTTGATTGATCTTCCAATTACAACCTATCCAAATATTTCATTTGGTTTTACCTACCCAGTTGTATGAGTTAGTCTATGGCTGTCATGATGTGAATATTAAGAAATTCCATTTGAGCAGTTGACTTTGTGTGGTGGGCTTGGGATCACATTGCCTGGATTTAATTTCAATCCCCACAGCTTATCAGCCATGTGATGTTGGGGAAGATTATTTAACCTCTTCCAACCTTGGTTTTTTATTCTAAAAGATAGTTGCTTTGATGATGAAATGAGATGATATTGTAAAGTAGTTACATAATACACATTGGAAGCATTTATTACTATTTTTTAAAGATTTTTATTTTTAAGTGATCTCTACATCTAACATGGGGCTCGATCCTACAATCCTGAGATCAAGAGTTGTAGGCTCTACTGAACAAGCTAGCCAGATGCCTCTGGAAGCATTTAATAATAATAATACAATTGAGAATTTTTTGAGCTCTGTAATTATTACTTATCATAAAATGATCATACCTCATTAATATCAACATATTAGTATATTTGTTTTATATTTTTTATGTATATATGGTTTGGAATAATTAGAGGAAGCATTAGGTAGAATATGTAACTTGAGCAAGTTCTGTCTTTATTCTTTTCAGGATAAATAGTTGCGAGATGGTTGGTTGCGTTTAGAGGAAATATTGGTCAGTCACCCACTCAGTGTGTCCCTCTTTGGTGGTTTTCCTTAAAAAACAAAGTCTATTACTGATTTAGTTCTTTCTTTCTTTCTTTTTTTTTTTTTTTTAAATCCCCCAGCCCCCCTTTGGTTCTTTCTTTCTTTCTTTTTTTTTTTTTTAAGATTTTATTTATTAGAGAGAGAGAGAGAGGGAGGGTGCATGCGCACCAGCAGGGGGGAGGGGCAGAGGCAGAGGGAGAAGCAGACTCCCTGCTAAGCAGAGAGCCCAGTGCAAAACTGGATCCCAGTGGGGCGCCTGGGTGGCTCAGTGGGTTAAAGTCTCTGCTTTCAGCTCAGGTCATGATCCCAGGGTCCTGGGATCGAGCCCTGCACTGGGTTCTCCACTCAGCAGAGAGCTTGCTTCCCCCTCTCTCCCTGCCTGCCTCTCTGCCTACTTGTGATCTCTGTCTATCAAATGAATAAATAAAATCTTAAAACAAACAAACAAACAAAAACGATTCCAGGACCCTGGGATCATGACCTGACTCAAAGAAGCTTAACACAGGTGCCCCTGATTTGGTTCTTTTCTATAGGAAAGACTATATTAGACAAGGGAACTGAACTAGAATTTTTTTTTTAATGATAGAGAATTGAAAAGTGGTGTTCTCAGATGACGTAGTGGTTTTGTTGTTGTTGTTGTTGTTTATGGTGCTGAATGAAAAGAAGTTAAATACAGACTTTACGGGTAATTATTTTCTTGCATTGCTTTTTCTTTAAAGCACATCCCACTCTCAGCAGATTATAGGTATGTTTCATCTAGGTTGGATAACTAGATATAATTGCATTTTGAATGTTAAATAAAGTCTTCTTTGTAAACCATATAATTTGTTGCAAGGCTCTCTGGAGGGAGTTACAAAGCATTCAGGAGTGAGATTCACAATAGTGAAATAAGGAATTGGTTGGTTGATGGTTTTTCACAGAAATTGGTTTTTCAAACAGGCATAAGCTATTCCTTATGACCTATGTCATCCTTTCAAATAAGAGACAGAACTAGAGAACCCCACAGATTCCCCATATTTTACTTTGTGGAAACTACCACATCAAATATTCAAATCAGCATAGTTCTCTAATCTCCTGAGATCTGTGGCAGGCAGGAAGAACAAGTGTTACAGGGAGGTTATAGATGAGAAGAGTGGAGAGCTTTTCGCGTCTGTGTTCTACAGCTCACTGATAAAGCACGTGAAGGATGTGGCTTTAGCTCTGCTGTCCCACATGCTTGCTAACGCTCCCCCACAACTATCCTTATCCCCAGCCTCTCTCAGGAACAGAGTTTGCATGGCTGAGCTGATCGCAACAGACTCTGGGCAAGCCACAGGGGCTGAACTGAGCATGCCCAGCCTTCTCCAGGCCCTCCAATCATGTAATGGGACTTCTTCCCACTGTGAGGTGGGATTGCTGGGGACTGGAGAGAGGCTAGGTTAGTGTCACCCTTGGGTAGATTCCCCTACCACGGGAAACATCATGGAAGAAGAATAAAGGTTCCTAACTTGTCCCTGTAAATATTTATTGTTTCTTTTTTCTTTTAATTTAATTTTATTTTTTTATCAGTGTTCCAAAATTCATTGTTTATGCCCATACCTAGTGCTCCATGCAATATGTGCCCTCCACAGTACCCACCGCCAGGCTCATCACTCCTCCCCATCTCTCCTCAAAACCCCTCAGTTTGTTTCTCAGAATCCATAGCCTCTCATGGTTTGTCTCCCCCTCTGATTTCCCCCAACTCACTTCTCCTCTCCATCTCCCAGTGTCCTCCATGTTATTCCTTATGCTCCACAAGTAAGTGAAACCATATGATAATTGACTCTCTCTGCTTGACTTATTTCACTCAGCATAATCTCTAAATACCAAGGAGTATGTTAAGTGCTAGAGCTGTTCATTAAACTCTCTGCCTCTGGACTTCATAGCCCTTAGCTTAGGACTTAACTGTATGGACCTCAGGATATAAACCCGTTTCAAGTACCAGTAAAATTTCAAAGCGATTCTCTTAAGGAGCAACCACATAATGCCCTGATAGCCCAATCATCTTGGATAGTGTTTTTGCTGAGGCAGCATTAGGGTGAGGAAGAATGTCAAGTGGCTGTCTCTCTTGTTCTCCTGGGAGGTCCATGAGATTCTTGTCCAGAAGAGTTGCCGGTGTGGATGAAACCCATTTACTGTGTTCTGTGGGCTCATGTCCTGAGTACACTTTGTACTCAAAACTCCCAGGAAAGATTTCTTTATTGTTCCCAGACCACTGTTGTATATGTCAATTACTCTTGCATAATTTTAGGTTCCTTGCCATATTCTATATAAACCTCTTTTAGGAAAATTTAACATAGTAGTTGTAGTCTATATTGGGAACCATCCTTCTTTGGTTTAAATGAGCCCAGGACAACAAGTAACGCCTACCCCATTACAAGTTTCATATGAAGTAAACATCTATTTTTGCTTGGTGCAGACTCCACTGTATAAAGTACTAAAAATAACCAAATGCTCAGAAACCATTTGTGATACAAAAAAATGACTGTAGGGGGGAACCGTGTTGTTTTCTGCCCTGGTTTTGATTGGTTAGTATAGGCCAGAAATCATGCCCTGGAACTAGTTTTGTTAGGTCTTTCCAAGGCTTTTCTGGTGTTGAAGGCCTTGCAGTTTTCCCTGTGGACTTGAAATGTCATCTTGCCCACACAAACTGTTAAAGAAACTTAAAATAATTTAGACAGGCTTTATTTATTTATTTATTTATTTATTTTGATTGCCTAAAAGAAATGGTCTATTTGGGTTGTGAAGACTTTGTGAGTTTTTTTGTTTTTTTGGTTGTTTTTTTTTTTAGGACTTAAAAAAAAGAAATGGAAATAAACAGACCACAGGTTAGAGTAACCAGAAGGCAGAGATATTAGGCCTTTAAAAATCTTAACCATGTTCCTAATGTTGATGTTGTTTAAGCTCTGCTAGCATGAGACTTGAATATTCTTATGCTCACATGCTGGCCTGTGTCCTTTTAACAAGAAGTATATCTACCAATGTTGTCAAACTGGCATCAGCCGTGACGCTCTGAGCTCCTAAGTTGGAGGCCTCTGATTTTTTATCAAGCAGGCAGTTTCCCTCTCCCCCAGCAAATAAACAAGCTTTCCAATCCAGAAATGTTACAGCATGCCAAAGGAACAGCTGGTTATTTTAATGCCCAAAGACTGCATTCCTAATGTATCTGTAGGAAAATGCTCTTCTAGTTTGAGTATGTTCAGGATGAGCCCCGTTGACCCACTTCCCAGTGTGCCTTGAAGAATGAGTAGTCACCATCTCCTTGCCCTGCCTGCCGGCAGGTGTGCATTTAGAGGTGTTCATAGTCACGTGAGCCTCTGGATACAATTTCAGTTTGTGGTCTCGTATGTATCCACACTTTAAGGGAAGAAGAAAAGTTCGAAGATGGGAAGTGACTGGCCACACATTTTGAATTTAAAGGGACTAGCAGTTGTCTGAATGGGTGCATTTTCTCCAAGCCTTCTAACCCTTTGAGTGCATCCCTTCATGTCTGTGAAAGTGTCTTACCCTGTGTTTGGTATATTTGTGAGATGATTAGCCTTCAGGATCCTCAGTGTCTCAAGGAAAGTGAAAGCAATACTAGACTTTCTGGAAGAATTTATGGAATGTGTCATCCTTCTCACAGTGATGTGTGTGCCTAAGGGAAGCTGTCTCCTTTTCTATAAGACACCCATACTCTTTGGGCCGGTGACATATCTGAAAACTTGCTGAAGACAGTGGTGAAGTCTACATCCAAACCCTACAGAGAATCATTTTCTCTCTTTCCATTTTAGCAATTGTTCTTTCTAATATTTATTTAAATTCATCTCCAGCATGTAAGAGACTTGTGGCATAAGTGGTAGGGGAGAAAAGAATTTTTAAAAAATTAAGGCATTTTTCCTATGAGAGAGATTTGCTAAAACAGGAAATTGGATTTGAAGCTGCTTTGGAAGCAAATATATATATATATATACTTAAATAGATGTTTAAACACAAGTAGTCTCATAAATAATTTCATTTAAAAAAATGAAAATTCAGTGGGTATTCTTGTCTGTAATGATGTCTAACTGTGCTCTGTCAGAACTTTGATATAAAACTGTGTATCTTTGACATTGAACCAAAAAAAGGTTAGGGTCTGAATCGTTTCAGTTTGAGTTACGTGTTTCACAAGAGTATGTTCAGCAGCTCAGTGGGTTTGAAACTTCCTGAAAGTTTCAGTAGTTGGAATCAGTACGTTACAGGCCTCTCTTTGGCAAAGTATTCTTTCTTTTGTAGTTTCTTTGCATTTTCTTTTTGCATTTGCAATCCTTGCTAGTTGAATCGGGATACTCACATTTCTATCATCCAGCTGGCTAGTTTTAGGAAAGATAGAGCTGGAGCCTGTTCTTCCTTGGCTTTTAGCTTTCACTTGCCTTATTTGGTAAAGCTGTGGGCTTCGTTGTTCTTGGAAAGGGCTGTTTCACCAGTTTCAAGGACTCTTTCCCACTTTCATCGAGATCTGAGCTGGAAACCAGAGCTTTGCTTGCAGCTCCGTGGTGTCTGTTTTGAACTACGGCAATTGTAGGGGTTGGAGTATCCTGAAGAATTCTCAATGTATACACGGCTGATGGTGATATATCCCTCACTAATGAGTTGTTTACATGTAATATATATAGTGCAGTGTAAACTTCCCCTTGAAACTAGGACTCATGAAAGGGAGGCTGGCTCTTTTGCTTTGTCCAGGGCCTGGAAGGGGCATGTCCTTCTCGTTTTTCCCTCTATCTTGCTATCTACACCGCCTTTCCCCCAATTATTACTTCCGGTTTTGCTTTCTTGCTGTCTTTTTTGGGGCTTTTCTTATCCCATTTAAGGAATGGATAATTTTGTTCACAAGAGAGCTCCACATCCCAGGTTTTAATAGAGCTCAGGGTTTATTATTCTTAAGTACCTCTTTTGATGTTATTTATAGGAAAACTTGTTCTTAACATGTTCTGTTATATATGAAGTCATGGTCTTAGCACCCCCTTCAGCTCCCCATACCTTCTCTTAACCAAGTGAAATCTAGAATTCTGACAACACATCCTTCTCTAAGTCTCTAAGCAGCATTACTTTAAAAAGTAATTGGCATACATTTTATAAAGATGAAAAGGTGTGGCTTAGTTCTTGGAGCTTATATATTTTGTGTTTTGCCCTAAGAATGAAGTTTGTAGACCCCTGGTCCTCAGAAAGAGAGTTAGGTTCTTTCTGACAAAAGATGGGATGGAGACAGGCGGGGGGAGAGGAAGCGAGGTTGATGTAAGCCAATCCTCCACTCATTGCCAAAAGGACCGTCATTTTCTTGTTGCTTGGTGTTTTTTTTTTTTTTTTTTTAAGTAAAAGGAAGTTGGATTTATTACGGGTTCGGAGGGAGGGGGCTGAAGGAAATGTTTTTACCTCCCAGAATGCGGAGGCTGCCACTCAGTGGGAGAAGCAGCAAAGCTCCTGAACTCACTTTCACTTTCAAGGACCTGTTGGTGGAGCGTTTTTTCATCTTTGCTGCACTTCTCTCTTTGCTCTCTCTGTGTGTCACGGAGAGACTTCCTATTCTTCGTCCTTCCCCTTGCATTTCGTTTCTCATGTGTATGTGGAGTTAAGAGATGCTGGCATCATAGGGCATCCCAAAAGGCTAATGAGGAGGCACATGTGTGACATCTAGAAATTTACTGGGATGGAGGGCCTGCAGGAGAAAATCAGGACAGCCTCCAAGTGTTAAATACCAGAATTAAACTGACCTTAACCCCGTGAGAATGTATTACCTGCCTATCCAGGCCAGTGAGGAGGACCCTGGTGTAGGCTACCCTCCTCAGATACTAATTCTGTGCCATTCCCTGACCAGGCAGCTATCTTGGGCACCCAGATGCTCTGTTCATTCCTGTTAGGTTTAGGTGTCATTATTGTTACTTATTTGTAGAAAAGATTTTATTTATTTATTTGACAGAGAGAGCACAAGCAGGGGGTGCCGCAGAGGGAGAGGGAGAAGCTGAGCAGGAAGCCTGCCTGCTGTGGGGATCCATCCCAGGATGCCAGGATCATGATCTGAGCAGAAGGCAGACGTTTAACCGAGCCACCCAGGCGCCCCTAGTTTGGGTATTATTGTTTTCCTCCTTAGAAAATCACAAGTTTTAGAGATCCAGAGCTATATAGTAGGTATGTTATGGAAGTTTGCCTAATGCTGGGTTAAGTGGGTAAACCCAACCAATTATCTGTCCATATAGGGTAGACAAGAACATTTTGATTTAACGACCTGTCATTCTTCTGCACTAGAGTTTAATGACTCTTGGCTGGAGTTAGTTCCTTGGTCCTGTTTGTTATTCCTTCTTATCTGTCCTGAGGCATGTAATTCTTTGTCACACTCAGTCGAACGCTTACCATGTGCCTGGTCTGTACGGAAAGCTTTTGCCTACAGTTTGCCATTTCTTCTGCATAGCAACCCTGGGAGGCTGGTACCCGTTCTATCTTTGTGGGACTATTGAGGAAACTGAGGCTTAGGGAATTCACACGCCCACAGCAACTCAACTAGAAATGTACTTCCTTGCCAGATGCTTTGCTATACTGCCTCCTAACACTGTTTAAGTCACTGTCTGGCTGCCCGGAGCCTTGAGCATTTTGGGGGTTGAACTAGGATCTGGGCACTATGGTGCAAAGGCTCCCACCTAGACTAAATGCACCTAAGTTATTTGCTGTGATGGCTATTTCTTCGATAAGGTCACCTCTTTGCCTTGCTTTGTTGCTATGCAGTCTTTTACCCTTCTCCTCCCTTGTTCCCTTCTTGTGATTTTTCTCTGACTCAGGTTCGTTTACATTTCAGGCATCGCTGAGACCTTTGGGTCCTTTAAGGCCTTGGTTCGTGAGCTTGATTCTGCCTCAGAATCACTTGAGAGAATAAAAAAACAAATTGCTGGGCTCCATCCCTGCAGTTGAGAGAGGGCTTGGAAATATGTTTTTGTTGTTGTTTTGTTTTGTTTTGTTTTTACATTTCCCCGGAGATTTTCATGACCAGCTAGCTTGGCTCTAAGGCATTGTTTCTCAAACTTGACTGTGCAGGTGGAAGGGTGCAGTGATCTTGTTCAGATGGAGATTCTGCCTCAGTCTGCTGATTGTTGTCTACCTGCCGGAGATCCTGCCTTTCAGATAAGCACCCAGTGAGGCTGAAGCTAGTGGCTCACAGTCTTTGTTTCAGGTAGCTGGCACTTTGCCTGCACGTCTTGACCGTACGTCCCTTATTTTTCCAATTGTTGTAACGAGTAGTATCTCACCGCTGGAATTTGTGGCTTCCAACAACCTCTTGGAGGTACTTGCCTCTGGGGTAAAGTGAGAAGGAGCAAGGTAGAAACTGTGTTGGAAAAGGACTTGTTAAAAAGGCAGGCATTGTTAATTACCAGCTTTGTATCTTATCTTTGTCACTGAAGTCTGCAAATCAAGCTGCCTGGAGTCTTCTTGAAGACAGTTTCTAGCTGCAGAGGTTTTTAGCACTTCTCATCTGACTCTGCTAAATAGCCTGCTGGAATCCAAAATAGAAGCTGTGTAGGGAGACTCTCTCCTCGCATATTTCAGCTGCCAAGCATGCTCTCTTAAGCTTCAATTGATTTTTTTTCTTCTTGGTATGGAATCAGTCATACACAGTCTCAAAGCCCTCAAAGACATTTTGTTCAATCTGATATTTGATCCTGGAGTATGTTCCCTTGAGCATCCCTGCCTGGTCATACCTAGACCTGGCTGTCTATCAGAATCATTTAAGAGCTTAAACACTTGTTTTTTTCCCCACTATGGAAGAAATACCGTCTCCTAGTGAAGACTAGGAGTGAATACAGTGAAGTACTGGGGCAAAGGCTGGCCTCCTTTTGTTCTATTCCTAACCCTAGTTGACCACTATGATCAAATTGCTTCGTAACCTCTCAGATGTTTTTTCTCTGCATTTCTACTTTTTAAGCTTATTATTGAGAGTGTAGTTGACTAGTACAGTAGGTTTTTAAACCTAGTATTTAATGCCGTGATGACATCTTTTTCTCACTTGGCTTAGAGACACCCTTCCTGGCTGGTTCTCCAGAACCTGGATGTCTGCTCCTTCAGGGTCTTCCAGACCGTCTCTTCCTCTTTCTCACTTCCAAGTCTTGGTCTGGTCTAGGGCTTGGTTCCTGGCCCTCATCTCTTCTCAGTGTTCACGCCTCATGATCTCATCCAGTCCTTTGAGCTGCTGAATGTGTTTCTCCAGCCCAGGGCCATCTCCCAAGAGTTAACCACTCACACTTCCTACTTTCTAGGTGACCCTTCTACTTGAATGGACTATGAATCTGCCTCAAACTGGCTGGTTCTCCTTGGCCCAAACCTCGTCCATGGCTCCTTTTCCCCCATCTCAGTGTATGGTGATTCTTGTTGCTCACGTAAAATTCTAAATTTTCTGATTCCTCTCCGTCCTTCACATACCGCATCTTAGCCAGCTGAGTCTGCTCTGCTTTCAGTTATGTCCCAGAGCTGCCGACTTCCCACCTCCTAGTCTGCAGCCACTGTCATCTGCTCGTTGCAGGAAATATTTAATAGTGTAGTCCATCAGGCATATTCATATGTGTATAGGATTGTGTGTGTGTGTGTGTGTGTGTGTGTGTGTGTTAAACTTCTATGTGTATGTGACCAAAACAGAAGGTTCACAAAACACTACTTAACCTTTACTGTTAGAGTATGCCCTGATACTGTACTTTCTTTAACTACGTGGAAAAAAAAATAGTGGAGACCCATAAAATTGATTTCATTGACCCACTTTCATTCATGAGCTGCAGTTTAAAACACAGTAGTCTGGGGATGCTTGGGTGGCTTAGCTGGTGAAGCCTCTGCCTTTGGCTCAGATCATGATCCCAGGCACCTTGCACTGGGCTCGTTGCTCAGGAAGGAGCCTGCTTCTCCTTCTGCCTGCTGCTCGCCCTGCTCGTATGCTTTCTCTCTCTCCTTCTCTCCCTGAAAAATAATCTACACACACACACACCCCAACTGATCTGGATCCTTATTATTTAAGGTGATCCATGGAGCCAAGAACTGTGCTATTCACCTGAGCCTTTTTAGAAATACCGCTCTGCTGGCCCATTGAACCGCACTCTGCACTGAAGGAGATCCTAGGGGATTGGCCAGCACTTGAAGTTTGACTGTCATTGTCTGGAATGAATACTGTGGTTGTCCGCTAGCTGTGTTTTTTCCAGCCACGTCCCCTAGAGTCTTCCTCACTGTGTGCAGAGCTGTAGCGGTCTTTCTAAAACCATTTAGGCTAAGCAGTTCCTTTGCTTACAGGGCTTCCCACATAGAATAAAATCCTATAGGACTCTGTATCAAGCCAGGTTCTCAACTTGGCTGGCAGCCCATTAAGATCACCTGGAAGAATTGAAAAACAAACCAAAAAAGCGGTACCCAAAATGCATCACAGAATCGGATTGGAGTATCTGCCTAGGCAGCTGGCATTGAGAACTGCTGTTTGACGTGTCCTCTGACCCCTGCCTACCATTCAGAACTGACCTGTGTGTGGCCCTTCTGGCTTGCTCTGCTCTAACCACATTGGCGGCTTTCCCGTTCCTTGCACAATGGTGAACTAACATTTGCCCCAGAGCCTTTGTCCCACCTGGAATTTTCTTCTGTGCTATTGCAGGGCTCATGCCCCTGCTTCTTTTGTGTGTGGGCATAGATGTCAGCATCTCACGGAGACCTCCCCTGACCGTCCTCTCTTATTATTTTTAGCTGCTGCACCCCTTTTTGTCCCTCCACCTTGCATTATTCTCCACAGCAGTTGTTACTCCCAGCACTGTATTTAGCATTGTTGCCTTACTTATTTACTCTTTTCTCCCCTTCTGAAGTTGAAGCTATTGTGAGGACAGAGACTGTGTCTCGCTCCGTATCGTATGCCTTGTACCTAGAATAGTGCTTGGCCCACAGGAGATGCTGAATTAGCATTTATGAATGAATTAGAGTCAGTAGAGTAAGTACATGACTGTATCATGGGTTTTTTTTTTTTTTTTTTTTTTGGCTTTTTACCACTGAGTCTGCCCATGCTGTTTTAAGACCACGAGGCAGGAAGAAGGCTTCATCACTAGTAAACTGTAACTCTGGTCCGCTCCATATATTTTGATTCAGTACAGTGTTCCTTGTCTGAATGGCGGGATAACTTATTTTCCTAGAGGGATCTGAGTGTCTTCAGATCACCACATTTTTTTTTTTTTTTTAGATTTTATTTATTTGACAGAGAACACAAGTAGGCAGAGAGGCAGAGGGGAAGAGAGAGAGAGAAAGACAGAGAGAGGGAGAGGGAAGAAGGGAAGCAGGCTCCCTGCTGAGCAGAGAGCCCGATGCGGGGCTCGATCCCAGGACCCCGGGATCATGACCTGAGCTGAAGGCAGAGGCTTTAACCCACTGAGCCACCCAGGCACCCCAGAGATCACCACATCTTTACCTTGAGCTGGTTTTGCTTTGTTTGGTAGGATTTGGGAGACTTTTTCATTTAACCTGGCCTTTCCCCCCCACTTTATGAACAGAAACTTATAACTGAATAACAGAAACCTATAGCATTTAGGACTGATATCAGAGTGTTAAGTGTCAGAGGTTATTTTGGCTTGGATTTGGAGTTGGTGTGCTTAAATGATAGCTTGCTTTATCTTAGTCGAGTTCTTTTTAAGTCCTCATTTGGAACAGTGTCAGTTTAACAGAACTGACATAACTGCATTACATAATCAGGCTTTTAAAGGATGCAAATTGAAAAGTCATTGCAGTTAAGTTTTAGAACTTCTTTTATTTTATGTGCTTTGAGGGTTGGTCTTCCTGCTTTTGATCTGAGAGCCTTGATCCCTCCTTCAGTAAGTTAATTCAGAGCCAGGGTTCTAAGGAATTCTTCAACCAAAAAAAGAACACAGTGAGAGTCATATCCATGTTTAATGATCAGATGTGAGTAAAGGCAGGGGACAGTATCAGTTTTAAGAAGTGTCATTAGTACATATCTGCCGTACCATGGAATGCCAGGAAGATGCTTGACTGGCCATGGTTAAGATGCAAGAGTCAGTCTCTGTGCGCAGTGTGGACTGGCCTGTTTTAGGTTATGTGTTTGTTCACTGTTGTCTCTTAGGCACTTTGTCTTTTAGTTTTAATACTTCAGTGATTTCCTTGTACATTAAGCATTGTTTACATCAAATTTTCCCCATTACTTATTTTTTTAAAAAATTTTTAATAAAGGTTTTATTTATTTATTTGATAGAGATCACAAGTAGGCAGAGAGGCAGGCAGAGAGAGATGGGAGGGAGGCTCCCCACTGAGCAGAGAGCCCGATGCAGGGCTTGATCCCAGGACCCTAGGATCATGACCTGAGCCAAAGGCAGAAGCTTCAACCCACTGAGCCACCCAGGCCCCCATCCCCATTACTTATAACATATATAATCTTTCATCTACTGTGAGACCCAATCTGTTTGTTTAATCAAAGCAATTCTTGTTGTTTTCCCTTGATGGCCTTTATATTAGTCATGATTCTTTAGGGTGCAGACTGAGAACCCAGCTGATAGAGGAATTTGTTGGCTTGTATAGCCGGCTGGCGCAGAGGGGCGGACCTGACGTCACTGTGTTTTGACAGCCTGTACTCTGCCATTTTCTCTTTGTTTCATCTCTGCTTTCCTATGGTTGGGCCTCATTCTCAGGCAGGCTTCTCTTGGTGATGTCCATACTGTGGTATGTGACTCTGGATTTGCAGGCTCTTCAACCAAGCCAGGGGAAGGAAGGTGTGCCTTCCTAGTTTCTCCAGCTGATTTAATCCCCTCGACTCTGGGACCACAGGCTCTTAGAACTGTGGCCAGGGGACACAATCCCCTTTTCATAAAGGCTGGATCACAGTTCCACCTTTGGAGCAGGAAGGTAGAGTGAACCCCACCCAAATACAGAGACTCTGGGAGGAGGTTGATTCCATGGGGGAAATCTGAGTGGGAGGGGTTTGGTTTTAGCTGGGCGTGCTAAGAACAAACAATCAGCTTCTCTGGTATGATCATTGGAAAGTGACCTATTTTCTGATAACTCAGGACATGCTCTGTGCTAAGATGAAAACTTGCTCGGTTGGGAGACTTCCTTTGTCACTTGGTGTCATGTCTAACAATATCTGTTGTTGATGCTTTACTCAGCTTCCACATTTAGTATTAACTTGCGTGTTTTATGAACTTCGACACATCATTTTCCTTCTCTGTGTAACCATTATAATGATTATGTAAGTGGGAGGCCTATATAAGGCTACTTTCAGCTCTAAAACCTTGTGATATCATTTAGGCCACTCTCCTTTCTCAGAGTAATAATGTGCGACTCCATGTGCCACAGCCAGTGGCAGCGTCCGGGTTGCATTTTATATTTTATCTTAGAGCTGACACCGGAAAGAAGTGAAGACAACAGCCAGGGTGCTGGTGATGGTATTCGTTTTCCCCTTACAGCCTTGAAGTTGATTCAGCAATAAAAACTTAATAATTGTGTGCAAAGTTCTGATGCTAGTTCCTTTGGAGATTACAGAAGTGGATAGGATGTTTCCCTGCAGTCATGTAGAATACTGTAGAAGAGAAAGGCTAGTTTATTCTACTACATTTTTATTATAAGGCATGAGAAAATCAATACTAAGCAGACTCATGTCCTAAACCAGGAGAGCCTGGAGCAGAAGTTGAAGATCATATGCAGGATGAGGGGAGAGCTAAAGCTGGAAATGTGGATTGAAGCCCCTTGAACTTGGGTGCTGGCCTAAGGAGCTCAGTCCTTCATTTTGGCAATGAGAGCCTCTGAAGATGTCTGCATAAGGAAGGATACGGGCAACAAGTGTTTAAGAAAACCAACTCTAGTGGAGAGGCGGAATACAGCAGCCAAAGAGGTTATGGGGAGAGTCCCTATGGGAGAAGATGGGACCAAAAACCAAGACAGAGGCAGCACAGAAGGGGGGTGGCCATGAGTGTAAGGTAGATTCACTAGAACCTGCTCACGACCTTTGGGAGATAAGTAGGAGAGATAGCAGTTGGGATAATTTAAGCATTCTTTCCTGATTTACCAGGAGGTTAGTGGTACCAGTAATCAAGACAGTGGTTAGAAGAAAGGATGGATTTAGGGTAGGAACAGGGACAGAGAATGAGTTGACACTGGTTCATGTCACATGGCCATGGCCATGGTGGGAGGCCTATGTGAGGCTACCCATATTTTCAGAGAAGCCAGATGAGGTATGAACAATTGTGGAGACACGTATCAGGCACTTCATATCTGGCCCACAGTTTAGGACAGCCATTAGAGATGGAGATGCAAGGGCGGATGTCTTTAGCGGAGAAATTGCATCACTCGGGACTGGGTCTGGCTATTACAGAACAGAAATACAAATTGCAGGCACTTAAACCAAATGGACATTGTAGTAGCTGCTATTGCTGCTCTGCCTGCTCCCTTGGCATCCCCATGTGCTCCTCCTGGGTTTTGTGAGCAATTGCCTCCTACAGTCTGAGCGCTCGCCTCACCATCAGAAGAGAGTGCCTTTGGGCTCTGGAGGAGACTTTGCTTTAAAACATGGACAGCCAGGGGCACAGTCCAGGGTGGCTCAGTCAGCTAAGTGTCTGCCTTCAGCTCAGGTCATGATCCCAGGGTCCTGGGACTGAGTCCCGCATCAGGCTTCTTGCTCAGCGGGGAGCCTGCTTCTCCCTCTGCCTGCTGCTCCCCATGCTTGTGCGTGCTCTCTTACTCTCTCTCTCTGACAAAGAAATACATAAAATCTTGAAAAATGAAAGTGAAAACATGAGAGCCCAAAGTGCCAGGGAGTCTCTATCATTCTCCACCCTAGCCTGGGACTGGCTGATGCAGAAGAATGAAAACCCAGCACCTGAGCCTCAGGTTAGGATAATAGGAGGCATCCTTTATACTCCAGAGTTCTTCATAAGCTGGTCTTCTGTAAATTCTGCCTAGAAGTCCACCTTGACGGGGCTTCTCTCTCCTCTCTTATGCTTTCTTTGCCTCTCTCTAGGTCTGTCCTGGGTGCATTTTCTTAATAAATCATTGGTACATGAATTTTTAATTCATTTTCCCCTTCTGGGGGACTCCGCCTAAGATAGGTCTTTACCTCAGATAAAAAGAAGTCAAGATACAGTATCCTGGGTCTGATGTGGCAGTTGCATGGTTAATGAGAACTGGATCCCTTGTCTCTGTCTGCTCTCCTTTCCCTACCATGTGCCTTCGCTTAGGTTGTCTCTTTATCATACGATGGCTAGTTTAGCTCCAGCCGTCCTGTTCGCCTTCCAGGGTGTGGGAACAGGGACGGGGCACAAGGGTGCACCTACCCACTGATTGAGCCTCCTTTAAACGCCTTGGCCAAAAGCCCTTCCCCGTAGCCATCTTACTGGGAGGCTGGGATGTGTGTGTTTGTGTGTGTGTGTTTAAAGCCAGTCCCATTGCCACCACCGACGATAAAGTGTTCTGTTCGGACAAAGGGGAATGGGCACTGAGTAAGCAGCAAACAGTGTCGGCCACGGAGGTTAAAATCAAAACTAAGCATGCAGCTGGTAGTGCTCATGGAAGCCTGTGTGAGGTGGAGAAAGTAGAGCATAGTGTTAAGGAAATTGTCTCTGGACTTAGACCTGGTTTTAAAACCCCTCCCTTGCTCTCATGTTTACCTGATATATGTAACTTGGGCCGACTGCTAAGCCTCTGGTTCCTCATCTGAAAAATGAGGATGGTAATAATAACTGGACCTAGCTCAAAAAGTAGTCGTGTGAATTATTAAGGTAGACATTGTATATGAAACGCAGTGCGATACCTCGTATACGTTACAGTCGGTTTGGACCTTTACAGATGAGGATGTTTTCAAGAGCAGAGAAAGAGCAGGTAGTGAGGAGACCTCAAGAGGGACAGTGAGGCAGAGAGGGAGCTTGGAAATTGACGGGGAGGGTAACAGAGAGTATCAGATGGCACCAAGATTAGGGAGAATGCCATCTGGAAAGGCAGTTCAGTTTTTAGCATTTAGGTCATTGGTGACCTTTGAGAGAATTTTGGTGGTGTGGCTGGGGCAGAATGTTTCTGTGAAATCAGAAAGGCCAGGTATGACCGTCACTTCGTAGGTGGACAACTATGGTATATGTTTGTTTTCTCTTTGGAGTTTGCCTGAGCACACCCCCGCAACCCCCGCCATCCCCTGCCCTGCCCCCACCGCGCCTCCCCATTCCCCCCAACCCCCACCTAATCGATTAAGGTGAAACCAGACATTAAATCTAGATACCTTGCTTATGAAGGCCTTGCTGTGAAGGCTAGCAGCATTTACAGAAGAGTGATAAGCCCAAATTATAGATAAATGTTGTTCTAAAAGGTCCACATTTCAGAAAGCTCACTAAGCTTGAATTGGGATGTTTTTCAGGTAAGCCTCTAACAGTAAAACTATCAGCCAAGAATTGAGAAAAAGTGCTGTGATGTTGGAAGGGGTGCGTTTATGGTTGAAAACTAAGTCCTTAAACAGACGAACTCTTTCCATGAGTTTTCTTTCCTGGTTTTTAAGTATTAGTTTTTAATAATGGTTGTTGTGCCTGTCCTGTATTTAGTCCCAAGCCTTGAACTTAGGGGTTGAGCAAAATAATAGTCTGTTGTTTGTGTAAAGTGGTGTCTATGCTCTGCTGATCCCTTGTTTACAGGTGGCAGATGTGGAATGTGGGGTTTATTTATGATCTGGAGGGTTTAGTAAGTGGTCACAGATAAGTTTTCAGTTCTCTGAACCTGGTTGTTATTGCAATGAAGGTGTGAAGTGTCACCTTTCCAGTTTGGGGTTATGTGGATCAAATGACTACCTTTTTGCTAGAATCCTTTTTGTTCTCATCCGTGGAAATCTCTCTCCTCCCTAAAATCTTAGACAACTTCTTAGGATCAGAAGTCCTCGTTAGCTGCTCTGTCTTTTCATAATCCCCTTCATTTGTTTACCCTGTTAGTATTTAAAGCCAGCAACTACTCCATGACGTAGGAAAAGGCACAAGGCACCCTAAGAGGGAGTAGGAATGTGGTTGTAATTCACATGAAAACAAGTTGACTTTATCTTGTTTCTCTGGGTCAATAAAAGTGTGTCATCTCTTAGAAGCTGATGTTCTCATGTATCGATAGGTCAACAGTGGTTTGGGGCTAACTCATTTTTCAGCAAACATGGGTTAGAAGAGTGAGGAATGAGTAAATTAGCTCAGAGAGACCCAGGCAAATGAGAAAACAAGTATATGTCTTGTCTACAGGGGTCCTCTCCCTGGCCTCCTGCTGTCTCTGCTGCCATGCAGAACTAAGAGCCAGCGTTGCCAGTTCCTGGTTTTGTCTGTCTTCTAATGAGAAGTTGGATAGGTGGATTTTAATGTGAAATTGATTACTTTTACATAGTGGCAGTTAGATATCAGTCTGTTCAAAACATTGTGCAGGCCAGATAGAACATTGTCTATGAGCTGGATTTGGCCCTAAGCCCACCAGCTAGCAACTCTGGCTTGAGATAATAACATTTTTAAGTGAAGCTCCTATTCATTCAGTCAATGTATCCACACGCACAGAGGGAGATTTTGTGGGGCTGGGAGGGTCTGTGTAGGTGACGATGGTGTCCCTCAAGCCCTCCCGTGGAGCTGCTGTCTATGGTGCAGTGGACAAATGAGATAGCAATCTGGCCATGCATGAGCAGTTTAGTAAGAGAGGAGGGGTTTCCAGGTTGGAGAGATGACTTGTGGCGGGTGTCCCCGAGGAAGGGTACATTGAGGTGCACCGTGAAGGCAATCGGGCACAAGGGGGCAGAGTGGTGAAGCTGTGGAAGTGAGACCTAGCATGTGCATTTAGGGAACGGTCAATGACCTGCTTGGGCTCGAAGTAAAGTACCAGCTCACTTTGGGCCAGAGATTCTGCTCTGGTGTGACGTGTGATCCCGTTCAGCTGCTGTTCATCACAGGCCCCCCGTCCTAGCTTGGCAGGCCATTCCTGGCTGTCCACTTGGCATGTAAATTTCATGGAGTCAGTGGTCTCCTATCTCATGTTAATCCTCACACGTGGATCTGCAAACACCCACAGAGACTCATGCATTGAGAGGCTAGTAGTGTTGGAAGACTGCGGGAGCCTGAGTGCTGGGTTGTGAAACCATCCTAGAGCTCACCTGCTGTGTGGTTCTGTGGTGCCCCCTTCCATCTACCTGTTGGGGAAGGAGGCGCACAAGGCATGAGGCTTATGCACCCAACTAAGTTCTGTATGACCTCGTGCAGTTCTGGATAGCGAGTCCTGCTGAGCTTATGTCCTTCTCCCAGTTAGGGTTTATTCCTGGTCTTCTCACTGCCCCTGGTTGCAAGGAAGCAAGTCTTCCCTTTGGTGACTTGTCATTACTCATTTCTGGACATAACCTATGGTAGATCTCTAACTGTGACATGACTCTTGACAGCAACAAGAAGGTCTTCTTCCTTCCCTGGGTATGTTTCAAGAAACCCTAGTTTGACCAAAGAATTAAAAAAATAAAAGCAGAACACTTAGGAAACACAATTAATTACTACATCCACTTTTAAGATGGTCATAAAACATGGGAGTTATGTTAAAGTCTCCATCCAGTCTTACAATAAAGTAGTTTTAGCTTTGTTCAGATGCCTACCTTTCCTCCCAGAACATTGTGAAGTCCACTGGATGTCCTGGTTCCTCTTTCTGGCTGAGATGCAGTTTGTTCATGTCTCCTAGTGGCTTTCAAAATGAAAGAGCATATTCTGTGTGTGTTCTCTTTAGTGTACTGGATCATGACTAATTTTTTTTTCCTGGCCGTTATATTTCGGTGCCACGTAACCCTGACACATTCTATTCCCATCACTCAGACACCTTCCCAAGACAATTTTCCCTGTGTCTTACTCAGGAAATGAGTTTGTTCTGTGTTCGAGTGTGGTAAGGTTGGTTCTGTCCCCTTCTCTGGCTTGTTGAAACCCGTTTGCTGCTCTACAGTGTTCTTATGAGCGCTCCAAGCTACAAGCCATCTGCAGCTTCAACACAAAAGAGAAAACTGTTTTTGGTGAGATCTATTGAAGCGAGGCAGGCTCTCATTTGGATACTAGTATTGGTAATATTTACTGTAGGTTTTCCATGTGTAGAACATTTCATCTTTACTACAACCTTCAGATGTGGGTCCTGTCTTGTGAGCTCTGTGTTGCTGGTGAGGATATGGGATCTTAGAGAGCTCGGGTTTGTTACCTAAGGTCATGGAGCCAGAAGTTACAGAGCTGGTCCTGAACCCAGAGCCTGTATTCTGAGCTTTGTGGGTAGTTGCAAATCAGCACCCCATAGGCAAGCTGCTGCTCACCCTTTTTTGTTTAACCCACACGTTGTTTTAAAAAATTGAGTAACTTGCTTCACCTTTAAGATTTTCAGATTTGACATGAAAAGACAAATTTTTTGGCTTTTTGGGAAAATTCATATCTAGCCCCATTGGATTAGCATTCCCAGATGGCAACATTTGTCAGAAAATGAGTAGCAGCTTTCCCCTTTTCTCAGGGGAAGTGCTCTACAGTTTGCTCACATTCCTCTGTTTCCTGTGGCCTTCCCTTAAAATTCTGGAGTGGCTACTGCAGCCAGTTGGGTTTGTGACGCTGTGCTTGATCCATTAAAAACTGGAAATAAGAGAAGTAGTGAATTCTAAAAGCGAAAATTCCTTAACAAAATTAATTGGCTGAAATTAATTAATCCGTACCCACCTAGACAGTGGCAGTGGTTTTTCACTTGGATTCCTTGGGGCCTCGACTTTACTTCCCTGGCATCAGCATGAGTCGGATCTGCTCTGTGCTGAATCAGTCTTGGACTAGACAGTATCAGGTTGGCATGTCATTTTATAGAGTTTTAAGGTTGTGGATATAGTTCCGTGGTGGTTTTAAATAGCTTTATTGAGGTGTCATTGACATACAGTGTATCCCACATTTTAAAAATGTACCATTTTGATAAGTTTGGACATGTGTGTTCCTGTGAAACCATCACCACCATTATGATAATGAAGATAGTCACTACCCCCCAAGTCTTATCTTGCCCCTTCATAATCCCTATTCCCTCTTTGCTACAACTACCCCGACCCCCAAGCCCTGCCCCCAGGAACCCTGATCTGCTTCATCACTATATATTAGTTTGCATTTCCTATAATTTTTTATTTAAAGGAAATCATACAGTGTATACTCTGTTGTTTGACCTCTTTCACGAAGCATACTTCCGTTAAGTTTCAATCCCATTATTGGGTCTGTCAATAGTCTGGTCTTTTTTTTTTTTTAACTGCTGAGCATGGTCCATTGCATACCTTAGTTTGTTTATCCATTTGAGGCAGATTTGGGGACATTAGGGCCCTAGTTTCTGCCTACTCATTATGCTCCCTCAAATTCTTCCCATGGGTTAGAATTGAAATTGAGGATTTCAAGATTTTTTTTTTTTTTAGGATTTTATTTATTTATTTGACAGAGAGAGATCACAAGTAGGCAGAGAGGCAGGCAGAGAGAGAAAGGGAAGCAGGCTCCCTGCTGAGCAGAGAGTCTGATGTGGGGCTCGATCCCAGCACCCTGGGATCATGACCTGAGGCGAAGACAGAGACTTTAACCCACTGAGCCATCCCGGTGCCCCGAGGATTTCAAGATCTTAAATGATTTTGTGACTCTACAGAAATACTAGCCACAGGTCTTATTGTAGATGGTTTTACTGGGGAGTGTGCACATGGGCTTTTGGAAGGTCCCCAGCCTAGAAGGAATGCCATCTTTGCATGTCTTCCTGTCGTGTGTGTGTGTGTGTGTGTGTGTGTGTGTGTGTGTGTGTGTGGTGAAGAGTCTAAAAAGCTTTAATTTTTAGCTTCTAAATTGAGAATGCTTTCCTGGCATTTGTCAAATATATGTGAATGTTTATGTGTCTTCTATGTAAAATGATAGTCTGTGGGCTGTTTAGAAATTATAATGTGGAGATTATGGTGTGAAGAGTGGTATTCTGGGAATTTAAAGTTAATGGTGGTAGATACATTCCTTGGAAAAAGGTCAAGATTGTGTCATACAAGTTAATTTCTATGACTTCCCCTCTAAGATTTACTTGCTTCCCAAAGGAAGGTTCCACAGAACATCCATAGCCTTCATAACAAAGGAATGGAGAAATAAAAATATCAACTCCATTGAATTTCTTGGTTGGGTAGTACAGCTCATGAAACTACATCATAATTTTGTGGTTTTCACAGAAATCCATTCACGTTATAAGTTGCATTTATTCCTGGAAGAGAACTTGGTCAAAGCTAAGTTGACCAAATATGGTGTCACATCCATAGTTTAAGAATCAATGAAACAAGATGGGATTGGGAGGGAGACAAGCCATAAGTGACTCTTAATCTCACAAAACAAACTGAGGGTTGCTGGGGGGAGGTGGTTTGGGAGAAGGGGGTGGGATTATGGACATTGGGGAGGGTATGTGCTTTGGTGAGTGCTGTGAAGTGTGTAAACCTGGTGATTCACAGACCTGTACCCCTGGGGATAAAAATATATGTTTATAAAAAATAAAAAATTAAAAAAATAAAAAAAAAAATAAAAAGATCAAAATATTAAAAAAAAAATCACTGATTGTAAAGAAAATTTGCCAGGGAATAGCATCTCACACTGTCTTTTATGTCAACAAGACCCCATTTGGAAGGCATTCTTTCATCTTACTACATTTCAAATGCTGGGTTTTCAAGACCCAAGTCTTATATTCTTACATACTAGAATGTATTATAGATGGTACATTGTTGTTGTTCCATTATGCTGATGTTGTTCCATTATGCTGTGTTTAACTTTTAGAGAAATTATGCTAATTATACTTTTCAACAGTCTTTAATTATATTTGTAGGCTTTCTTGTGAAATTCCAGAACAACTTTTTGAAGTAAATTTTTTTTTCCTGTTGTTAAGAGTTGAGCATGGAAAAGTTTGCTGGACATTAATTACCTGCTAGAAGTGAAAGAGAAGGAAATGCATAATTTATACTCATTTCACTTGCAATACGTATCCAAGACAGTTAGGTGGGGAAAATAGTAATTTCAACAGGTGATGTGGGGGCAAGTGGATTTTCACACGTTGGACTCCTACTTCACATCATAAACAAAAGTGAATGTGAAGGTTCAAAGATCTAAATATAAGAGCTTAAACTATAACCTGGAAGAAAACATAGGTATAATTCTTCATGACTTTGGATCAGGCCATAGTTTCATGATATAACACTAAAAGCATATGCAGTAAAAGAAAAAAAAATTGGACTTAATGAAACATGAAAACTTTTGTGTTTCATAGGGTAGTATCAAGAAAGGGAGGAAACAACTCAAAGAAGGGAAGAAAATATTTGCAAATCACTTTTTCTAGTAAGGGAGTAGTATCTAGGGTATATAAAGAACACTTACAACTTACAATTAAAAAATAAATATTCCATTTTAAAAATGGGCTAAGGCCTTAAATAGGCCCTTCTCCAAAGGAAATGTATAGTTGCCCAATAAGCACATGAAAGGATGTGCTATATCATTAGCCATTAGGGAAATACAGAGGTGCACCACTAGGATGACTAGAGTCAAAGGTGGAAGTAATAAGTGTTGGTGAGGATTGGAGAAATTGGAACTTTCATTCTGCTGGGATCATGAAATTATGTAATCACTTTGCAAAACAGTTTGGTAGTTTCTCAGAAGGTTAAACATAGTTATGACATGACCAGCAATTCCACTTTTAGTATATACACAAGAGAATTGAAAACATATCTGCATAGAAACTTGTACACAAGTGTTCATAGCAGCGATATTCCTGATAGCTAAAGAATGGAAACAACTCAAATGTCCATCAACTGATACATGGAGAAATGAAATGTAGTCTCTCCATACAGTGGGACATTATTCAACCATAAAAAGGAATGCCATTACGTGGATAAACCTTACAAACACTATGCTAAAGGAAAGAAGCCAGTCACAACAGACCATGTATTCTGTGATTCCATTTATGTGAAATGTCCAGGATCCATAAAAGCAGAAAGCAAAGTAGGAGTTGCTAGTTGTTGAGGGTCTGGAGAATGGGGAAGGACTGCTAATGGGCCTGAGGTTTCTTTTTGAGGTGATGCACATGTTCTGGAATTAGATAGTGGTAATAGTTAAACCAACTCTGAATTTCCAAAAAACCTACTGAATTGTATAGTTTAAAAGTGTGAATTTTGTTGGATATGAATGAAATCTCAATTTAAAAAATGAGTAGAAATGAAGCTTACTGCTAACAAAACATGAAAGTGAATCACACATAAAATACCAGTTTTTGACTAAAACTACAAGTGGAAAAAGAGGTAAAAGGGAATGAAATAAGGCATGGTCTATTTATTTATTATTATTATTATTATTATTTTTTAATTTTAATTTTTTTAAAAAGATCTTATTTATTTATTTATTTATTTATTTGACAGACAGAGATCACAAGTAGGCAGAGAGGCAGGCAGAGAAAGAGGAGGAAGCAGGCTCCCTGCCGAGCAGAGAGCCCAATGTGGGGCTCGATTCCAGGACCCTGGGATCATGACCCGAGCCGAAAGCAGAGGCTTTAACCCACTGAGCCACCCAGGCACCCCTATTTATTTATTATTTTTATTTTATTTATTTATTTACTTATTTATTTGCCCCAGGGTTACACAGGTCTGTGAATCATCAGGCTTACACATTTCACAGCACTCTCCATAGCACATACCCTCCCCCATGTCCATAACGCAGCCACCCTATCCCTGCCAACCCCCAGCAACCCTCAGTTTGTTTCAGGAGGAAGACCTCTTTTTTTAGATGACAGTTTTCGATTGTATTTGTAGATATATTCTAGTGGGGGGAGCATTACAATGAGGATCAACTGCAATAACATTACAAGTAAATGTAGTCCCTGGTCCTCACTGGATCTTGAACTGGAGTGGGGAAAGTGCTAGAAAGGCTATTGCTGGATCAGATGACAAGGTAGATGTGGACTACAGGTTAGATAGAAGTATAAGATCAATGTTAAATGTACCGAAAATGATAATGTGCTGAGATCATGTTAGAGGATATTGTTGTTCTTAGAAAATGGACATTGGAAGAGGTGCGAAGGGCATAATGTAATGCAACTTACTCTGGGATGGTTCAGGAAATTATTTCATATGTGACTCATATATATCATGCCTATGAAATATTCTGTATTCTATATGTGTACATAAGAGAGAATAGGAATGATAAAGTAAATGGGCAGAATGTTAACAAAAGGTGACTTTGGGTAGAGAATAGTTTATGTATTACTACTCTTTCAACTTTTCTGTAAGTTTGCAATTATTTATAAATAAAAATCTAAGAAAAATTGTCCAATGACTGGAAAAGTCAACTGTAGCATCTGTCATCTAAGTCTGGGGTATGAAGCTGACTTGATACCTCCAGCCAAGTAGCAACTTTGCTGCCCTTCTTCCCACATCTCCTGCCACTACCCAGATGGGATCCAAAGTAAAGTAGGCAAGTCAGGAGTAGGGTGGGGAGGATGGAGGCACAAGACGGGGATTGGGAAGAGTGGAATCTTAGCTCCAAATAATATTGGGAACTTTGATCGTTAAATGGGTCTAGATACTTGTAATTTCTGAATTGGCAGTATTTGCAATCTAGGATAGTTAATGTCTTGCTGTTGTTAGTATCTTACCCAATGTGTTTTTTTTAATCCAGGGAGATAAAAGAACCTTTTCTACTGAATACATTTTAAAACGGTGTTAGATGTTTTGGAATTAAATCACAAGTCCACACACTGATTACACAGACAAGTCATGAGGCAGTCCTAGAGTGAAGGTACTGTTTGGGATCCTGGGGGTGGGAACAATGATCCTGTGTGGTAGGGAGGGTAGGATGGAGGACACACACGTCTTCTCTGGGGAGCTGAACTTTGAGGTGAACCTAAAGCACAATAGACGAAGAGTGGCCTGGGCAGAAAATGACGGTATTGTTGATTGAGATGCTGGCATGGGAAGATGATTTCTGGCAGAGGGAACAACTTGGTAGAGATACAGAAGAGTGACATATGGCACATGTTTGTGAGAATTGTAAGTAGTTTGGAATGGCCAAAGTGGGACTTTGGTGGAGTGCTATGCAGAAGTGGAGCTGGAGATGGACCATAAGAAGGGCCACGCATTCCTGGCTACCATTCTTTCTACCACGCCTGAACCTTTGAACCTTTCTTTGCTAAGCTCTTTGATATATGTACCTATAGGACTTGGGGATACAAGTTGCTGGCCGTCTCTGGAGTCTATTAAAACCCTGCTAGGCAGAGTGGTCCCCAGATCAGCAATTCTCATTACCTGGGAGTTTGTTAGAAATGCAGAATTCCACATCCCTCCTCAGAGCTGCCAAATTAGTGCCTGCATTTTAACAAGATACTTAGATGATTTGTCTGTATATTAAAGTTCGAGAAGTGCTGTTTTTAGAATTCATTTATTCTGTAGGCCACTGTTTCTAAGAGTGTGATTGGGGGCCATTCACATTAGAAGCACCTGGAGAAGTTGGTAAAAATGAGGATTTGTAGATCCCACTCTCCCTCCAGACATCAATATGTTAGTAAAATCCCCTGGCGATAATGCCCTACCCCTGTTTGAGCACACCACTACCATGTGAAGTCCTGAAGGAGCTCTTCTCAGTGGAAATCTCCTGGGGAGTTTGGTTGGAAAACCTTGCTCGGGACCTTCAGACCCGCGAATTCAATCTGTTAGGGAGGGGCCAGAGCTGTGTATTATTTTGAAAGCCCTCCACATGACTCTGAGGACTAAACCGGCCCAGAGAATTATAACCCTGCAGGCTCTTAGGCAGGACAGTCACTTACAGAGAGAGAATTCCAGCTGTCAAGTAGAATTTCAAGTGTAGCAAACAAAACAGCTGCTTCTGAGACAAAATTTGTAAGGGTCTAGAATGCTTTTTGCCTCTCTCTGCTGTCTTTATCTGTCCTTCTTGTCACTTTTGGTAACTTGAGGGCACTGATTCTCAGGAAGGATAGGAAGGCAGTTTAATCCTGTGGTTCTCAGTGAGGGGTGATTTTGCCCCAGCCAGAGGATATTTGGCAACATCTGGAGACATTTTTGGATCATAAGAAACTGGGGGATGGGTCACTTCTGACAACTGAAGAGTACAGGCCAGGGGTGCTGCTAATAATCCTACAGTGCTCGGGACAGCCCCCCACAACAAATAATTACAGGTGACGGCCACAACTGTCAATAATGGTGTTCAGAAACCCTGGTATAACCACCTTGTTTGGGGGTTTTCATTTCAGAGGTGCTTCTTGGAGAACCTCTGTTATAGCAAGGCACCTTTCTGGGCGGCAATGTATATCTTTCAGATAGGTGTTTTGGGGAGAGAAAAAGTTTAGTTACCCTCATTCATGGCAAATATTTTGACTTCAAGAAGCTGCTTGTTGGTAGTCTGTGTTTGCAAAGGTAAAAATAAAGTGTAAGTAAAGGAAACCTAGGTCGTGAAATTTAGGAGTGACTTTTCTCTTCGTTTAGGAAAGTAAATGACCTCTTTGACTCTTGATTCGTTTGGGTAATTCCTTTTTGATGGATTAGAGTCAGTGAATGGGCCACTTGGGAAGGCCTCTCTTTACTGATGGTATGAATAATAAGTAAAAAGTCAAAAACATGTGGAGGAGAGGCCCTGCTCACAAATGGTGGGGGCTGACTGGGAAATCCTCACATTGGGGAGAAATACTGAGGGGGCTCTGCATTGGGTTTCTGGGTCTTCAGTGGAAACCAATAAGGAAAAGACCAGAGCGAGACAAATCAGGTCATATCTTCTCTTGCTTGTTGGTGTCTACTCACCCTCTTATCTCTGTGTGAAGAGATGGATGCAAACCAGCAATGACAGGTTTGTGCTTTCTTGAACACCAGGTGGAGAGCCAGTGAAGAAGACACAGTGTTGAGGTTTGTAGGTAGGGGAGTGTAGGAGTTGGTAGGAGCAAGCTGATGGTATCAGCCTTTCTCGTTGTGAACTGTGGGCCATATCAGGAGGTCTGGCCCACATCACAGAGTAAGTTAATTCTGGGCTAATATGCTACACATAATGCAACAGATTTCTCATTCTTTCTGTATTGTCGGTCCCTCTTCCTGCCCTGCCCATTGACTGCAGTGGTAGATCCTGCAAAGCTCCGTTGAGGGACCTTCTCTCACAGACTCTCCCGTCTCTCTCCACATGGGATTAGGTGACCTTCTGCTCCATATACTATAGAGTTATCGGTTGGCTCCCCCCTCTCCCTGAGGACATTCAAGACCAGATTTTACTGACCCTTTATCTCTAGTACACAGGCGCTTAAGAAATGTTTGTTGAATGAAGGAGAAATCCAATTACTTTGAGACAGCATACATTTCCTTTGTGTAATGGGAATTTCTAATGGTAAAAGTATTTTTCCAGGAGGATCCCAGGATGACCAGTCCAATAGCTTATGTAACTCCTTTCAGGCTAGATGTTCCAGACCTTCTGAATGCCCTTTTGTAGAAGATTTGACATATTCTCAGAGGTTCACAAGTGCTGTAGTTGTTTAAATAGCCAGAGCTGTTTAACTCTGAGAGGTGCCAAGGATGTAGAGTTCTCTTAGAGCAAAGCTTTCCAAAGTCCATGGAATTATATGGTATTCACAGATCTTTTTTTTTTTTTTTAAAGATTTATTTTCTTATTTATTTGACAGAGAGAGAGAGAGAGAGAGAGAGTGTGTGTGTGTGTGTGTGTGTGTGTGTTTGTGTGCACGCGCGCACAAGGAGGGGAAGCAGCACGGGCACAGGGAGAAACAGAATACCTGCTGAGCAAGGAACCTGATGGTGGGCTCGATCCCAGGACCCTGGGATCATGACCTGAGCCAAAGGCACCCCTTCACAGATCTAACTTAGAGCTGGGCATCCTGTAATTTTGGGGTGCACTTCAGTTTATTGTATTTCCTTTTTTCCTTTTTTTAAAGATTTATTTATTTATTTTATAGAGAGAGCACAAAAGTGCATTACAGAGGGGGAGGGGCAGAAGGAGAGAATGTCAAGCAGACTCCATGCTCAGTGTGGACCTCCCACACAGGAGCTTGAGCTCACGACCCTGAGGTCATGACCTGAGCTGAAACCAAGAGTCTGATGCTCCACTGACTGAGCCACTCAGGCGCCACTGTCTTTCTTATCTGACCAGTCCCTCCATCTATTTCTTCCTTTACAGAATATATTGGTTTTCAGGTAGATTGGCAAACTGGACCAGGTTGGTTTGTTTATATATTTTTTATATATACATATATGTATATGTGTGTATACATATACATATGTGTGTGTGTGTAATAAACGGGGTTTCCTTCTTTCTCTCCTTCCTTCCTTTTAACTTAAAAACAACCTTGTTTTGGACCTGGTGAATACTTGTGTGGTTTTTATAAAAATTTCATACTTGAAATTTCACAGATGATTTTATTAAATAAAGATTTAAGCTTATATTAGCTGAGAGAATAGTGGTATAATGAACCTCCATGTACTGAAACCCAAACTTTAACAGTTAACCAACTCATGGCCAATCTTATTTCATCTATATCCTTTATTCCCCTTTTCCTGATTATTTAGAAGCAAATAGACATCCTAGCATTTTGTTGCAGATTGCATTTTTAAACTGCTGCCTATTAATGGTATTATATTTGGATAATACAGGGAGTCAGCAGAGAAAAGCCTCCCTCGGTCACAGTCCCTCTGGGTATTAGGCTTTGGGCCAGGGAATGCTCATTGCCCAGGGTATCCTGCAAGTAACGCAAATAACCAAGGCCATTTGGGGAGTCAGTGATGTAATCTCTGTTGCGCCTTTCCTCCTCTCCATTATAAACCAGCAAATGCCCAACCCAAAACCCTGACAAAACAAAGCATGTTTTCCCAGCAGTGGAAATCAGACACTATTGTTAACCTTTCACATAAAGGGAAAATGTGTTTAATCCTCCTTTGTAGGAGAACAGCTATTTCATTTTTATCTTTTATTGCGGTATTACGCACACACGAACACTCACACACGTACCTGAAATGCAGATCTCATTGAAGTTTTACACACACACATACACACCTGAAATGCAGATCTAATTGAAGTTTTTTTTTTTTTTAAAGATTTTATTTATCCATTTGACAGAGAGAAATCACAAGTAGTCGGAGAGGCAGGCAGAGAGAGAGAGAGAGGGAAGCAGGCTCCCCGCCGAGCAGAGAGCCCGATGCGGGACTCGATCCCAGGACCCCGAGATCATGACCTGAGCCGAAGGCAGCGGCTTAACCCACTGAGCCACCCAGGCGCCCCTCTAATTGAAGTTTTAAACACACACACATACATCCATGTGTACCTTAAATGCAGATCTCATTGAAGTTTTACACACACACACACACACACAGTCTCTCTCTCTCTCATGACCCCTACCCACATTGAGGTAGAGACCACTTCCAGCACCTCAGAAGGTACCCCTTCTCAGGAAATATCACCCCCAACAAAGATAACCAGTATTCAGACTCTATAGTTTCGCTTATTCTTGAGTTCATATAAATGAGTTTATTAAGTATGAATTGATTTTTTTTTTTTTTTGCTTTTGACGTCCTTCACTCAGAATAATTTGTGAAATCCATCCATGTTGTCGTGTATGACAATATGTGGTTATCTGTTACGGTGTACCCTCCCAGCTTCGCAGTGCAGAATGAATATGCAGTTTGTTCATCCATTCTATCACGGGGCGAATATTTATTGAGTGTTTTCTCTATGTCAGGATCTGTACTGTTTTAAACGAAGTAGTTCATTTCATCTTCTAAGTTAGTTTGTAGTTCGCTCTTGTGGTTATTGCCCTTTTATAGGCAAGAGACAAAAACCTGTGGAGATGAGATGATTTACTCCAAGATCATACAGCTAACATGATAGAGCTAAGGTTTAAACCCAGTCAGCTAGATTGCAGAGCAGTGTACACAGACGTCCAAGTCTGGATTTTCTGTGACTGACCTGACCTGAAATACACACTTCCACCTACTCCATCCTGTGTCAAGGCTCTGTGGTCCCTTAGGGACGACTTGTTTGCTATAGGAAGAGAACTGTAAAAACCTGGGCAACACTGCTCCACTAGTGAGGGGTGGGACCAGGGCGGGAACACCCAACTTCCCAGATTTGCTATCTCTTACTTTTTGGCATTCTCTTTGGTGATGGTAAAAGCCTTTGTTTATTTCCATTGCCAGCAGAGTGCTGTGGTTTTTCATCTAGGACTCTTGGTTGTAAACAACAGAAACTAAGATAAGCCAAGGAAACCAACTGCTGGAAGAATATTGGGTAGCTCACAAAATCAGTAGGGAGGCAACCAGGCTCAGGCACTAAGGGAGCTATAGAGGCACAGCAAGGTTCTTGCTTGGGAACACTTCTGGCAGGGAGGCGGCTGCCTCTGTTGCAGTGACCCATCGCTCCTCACTGATAACACTCTGCATATTGCTCCTGGACATCTGACCCTGCTGTCAAAGTGATCTTTAAGTGGCTCTGGGTCTCTGCCTCTGTCTGTCGGGTGCAGAGGGCAGGACTTCTGACATTCCAGTGGTTGGCAGATGCCTGTGTGGAGGCTGCAGCTGGAGGAACTTGTGTGCACTTTTGTCTTGTAGAGTAGGAAGAGGTCTTGCTTTTATAACTTAGTAGTTTTTTTTCCCTTTCTATCTTTGGGTTAAAGCTGACCCATTTTCAGTAGTGCATGCAAGTAAGTAAGTAAAAATTTACTTGGTTGAGCTAAAGTAAATCAAAAAGGCATTTTTACCTGCATTTCCACTTTATTACTGTGTTTGTGAATGATGGCACTATAACCAGGAAAGATGATCAAGGTAGAAGATAACAGCCTTGCTTGTAGTCAGCTTGAGTTTTTTTGTTTGTGGGGTTTTTTTGGTATTGAATTTTTAAAAATTGAAATATATTTGACATTGTATAAACTTAAAGAGTACAACTTGATAATTTGATACGTTTGCATGTTGTAATATGATTGCCATTGTAGCAATAATTAGAATCTCTATCACATTACATAATTATCCTTTTTTATTGTTTAGAATAATTAAGTTCTGTCTCTTAGCAGATTTGATGATTATGATGTATACTACTGTTGTTTACATTCACAGGCTTGTGCATTAGATCTCTAGGGCTTATCTACTACTTGTAAGTTTGTACTCTCACATGGTGTCTGTCCTGAGTTTTCTACTCCGAAAAAGCACCTGGTTGCCTAAATGGGAAAATATTATCTCGTTTTCTTTGGTCTCTTAATAACAATGTGTATATATTTTTTTCAGACAGGTAATGGAAGGTTTATTTGGCAGTCCCAATTGGAAAATGTCATTTAACTTCGAAGGGCTCTGTCATGACTTGGGAAATGTGATTAGCAAGCAACAGACCCAACAATGTGTTGTACTGGTTTCCTCTTTTAGTGAGCTGCAGTTAATTGCTTGTACATGGACAGCTTCTGTTGGAATTAAGAGTAGGTTTCACTTATGTGAACTGCCGTTTTCGAGTATTCTTCCGCCTTGAGTATCCATTTGTTCCTTGGCCCAACATTTTACTGAATGCAGTGGGGACAGAATGATGAATAAGGCAGGTTCGTCCTGCCCTTGTGAAACTTTCAGTGCAGTAAAGTTGAATTGGGAGAATAGTTAAAATACTGGACTGTTTTGTATTCCCCTTTCAACACCTCTTTTTAAATCTTAACTCCCTTACTAGGGGATTAACACTCTGCCTTTTCTTTTTTAATCATGTTGTCTTTTCTTTTGAAATTTTTATTCCTCTTTCTCTTCTTTTCAAAAGAAGGCAATATATGAATGATCAACACTTAAATTTTTCATACTTGTAACTTAAATAACTCTCCCCTTGATTCTTCCCATATAAAGTTGCATTTATATATGATGGATGAATAAAGAATTTTGTTTAAAAATGTCAGATTATTGATTATTTGTGGTTTTTGGTCATTGAAATAGGTTTGAAGAGCTCAAATTCTGTGAGAGAAGGGACTATTTTTGTCTCATTCATTGCTACACCACCAGCTGGTGGATGGTGGTAAGAGGGTGAAATGGATTGTTGGCATTCTGAAGGACAGAGAGCCGTTGAGTCTGGCTAAATACCCAGCAAACGCCTTCTTCTTCCTGGGCATGCGGCTGAAGTACATTTTTTAGCTCCTTGTAGCATGGTGAGATCAGGTGATGGGTGATCACTGATGACTGGTGATACAGGATTTGTGTTGCTCTCAAGCCAGTACAGTTAAGAGCAGGTGTGCCTTCTCAGGCTCTCTTCCCTAGAACCTTCTCCTTCAAGTGGAAGTGGGAGACCCAGGGCCAGTGAGACATGTCTTTGGGTGTCTGCCCAGTAGCAGAATTGCTGGATTACACGTTACAGGCTGTGTGTAGCTACAGAACTTGACTCAACCCTAGTAGCCACGCTAGTCTGTGTACCCATCACCATTGCAGAAGGGTTTTGTATCCCTGCTGATCTGTGATATTATCCAGCTTGCTGCCTTTTGTCACTTCTTTGCAGAGTGGTAACTCAGTAGGAACTGAGATGCCTTTGACTACAAAAAGGTTGTTAAAAAAGTTAAACATTTTCACTGATTGGTACACATTCTTTAAAAAGTGAAATATGGGGGGTTGGGAATAAACATCGTAGATATGGGGCTTTCTTTGGTGGGTGATGAAAGTGTTTTGGAACTAGGTAGAGGTAGTGGTTGTCCAACCTTGTACTAAATGCTACTGCACCATTTACCTTAAAATGGTTTATTTTTATGTTATGTGAATTTTGCCTCAAAGAAGTTCAAATATTGATAAAATGCAGAATAAAAATAACAGTCCTATGTCTGACGCCTCCTGCCTCCCACTTTCCAGAGGCAACAATTTAGAATATTTTAACATTTTCTACTGGCATTTACCCCTGTATTTCTAGATGATGTGTATCTCTTGATGTCTGTAGATGAACCTATTATAAATATCTTCTGCTGACTTCCTGTTATTATAGATGAGCCTGCCTTTCCGACACTCCGGGCTCCTCTTCCGTCCTCCCATTAGAGTTGTACCACTTCTTTTTGGCTAGACAAATAATATTCAGTCTCGGGTTTTTATGACTACGTAAATATTGTTCACTGTTGAGCTACCAACATACCGGATTTTAATGTGCAGCTTTCCTGTGGAGTTAGCAATAATCTCATTTTTCTTTGTTTACATAACATTTTCATAGCATGTGCTGAGTCTTCTCTGCCTCTGGAAGCTTCAGTATGTTTCCATGTGGCAGGGGGATGGAATCCCCGGTCGTTCCTGCTTCTCATGCTCAGCCCCTGGAGCCCTTTGTCCTTGCTCCGGGTTGGGCAGTGATGTGCCCCGCACAGTGTCATCCTGGGTTCCCGAGCTCTTCCAGGGTTCCACTGGGAAAATTGGCTTCCTTCTCCCTGGTCCCCGTCTGCAGACACTCAGGCTTCACTTCTCCCTACTTGGGAAGATTGAACTGAGTTTCATAGAGGATGGATTTGGGTTTTTCTGTTTTCTTTTGGGAGGAAGGAAAGGGGGAGGAGTGGTCTTTTTTCTGCCCTCCCTAGTCACAGGTGGGTAGCTAGATTCTCTTTGTAATGCTGACTTCCTTGACGTTTCTCCTCTTGAGCATCCCCATCCTTCTTCGCTGCGCCCCCACCCACCCCGCACCCTCACTCCTGAAATAACTACTGTATTTCCAACCTGCTAGTTGATGGATGGCTTACTCAACATTTCAGCTTGGATGTTTCATAGGCATCTCAAACGAAGCATAGTTAAAATTACTGATTTCTACTTTTCTCCCCCAATTCACTCCTCCCTTAGCCTTTCCTTTCTTAGTAGGCACCAACACCAAAAATCAAGGTTCCCTTCCGAGGTTCTTTGTTTAAAGCCCTTTGGTAGCTTCTCACTGCTTTTAAAATAAGAATTCCCTGCCTCACCAGGGTCTACACCCCCTGGGTGAAGCAGTGTCTGCTTGCTTCTCTGGCCATATCTCGTAAGTCACCCTGTTGCCCATTACCTTCTGGGCCATTCTTTCATTCTTTCTTTCTTTCCTTTTTTTTTTTTTTTTTTAAACCTTTTCAAAATTTCTTTCACTTAAGGGCCTTTGGACTTGCTAGTCCTTTTGGCTGGAAAGCTTTGCCTTCGGATGTTTATCAAGGTGGCTCCCTCACACCCTTCAGCCGTCTGTCAAATGCCACTGTCCTGGAGGGGCCCATCCTGACGACCCCGTGTAAACGCCACATCTCCGCCGCATCTCCGCAGTGGCCACACTGTGGCAGTATAGAATTCATTCCTCCACAGTACTTTTGACTTTAATGCCATTCAACTTGTGTCTTGAGTTTTTTGCTGTCGTTAAGAAACGTGTGAGCTGGTTTCAGCGTTGTATTCTCAGCACCCTGTACTGCACCCAGCCCACAGTAGGCACGTTAGTGAATGGTAACTGAGTCAGTGAAGAGATTCCCAGGGCCTTAGACTTGGAGGTGTCTTGAGAAGACATACCTGTCATCACTTGGGGAGTTATAGAGACGACAGCACAACGTAGTCACTAACTTAGCAACTATCGCTGCGCTCCTTTGGGACTTCTAGGCCCTGGTTTATGAGTGCATGCCAAACAGACAAAATGTCTGCACTCAGGAACCCATTGTTCTAGAGTTCAAAATTCTACGGATGTGGGTGGAAAATGGTATGGAGGGAGTGGGCTTTTGGCTGTTCTTCTGGCAGCCTTTATTATCCCTAAGGTGTTACCCCCCAACCCCCCACAGAGGGCTTCTTTGCTTTCACCCCCAGGGACCCGGTCGCAGAGGACTCCATGAACACCTGTGGCTCCTCTTGACTTCTCCTTCTTTCTGTTTTGTTTTTGTTTCTCAATGTGGGGCTTGAACTCATGACCTGAGATCATGGCCACGATCAGGAACCTGACACTTAACCACCTGAGCCACCCAAGTGCCCCCATGACTTCCTCTTTTAATTGTGCACCACAAATGCTCATTTCACAGTTAATGCATCTTCAAGCATTTGACCCTTCTCCTTCCAGCCAAGCTCTGGGATGCCGTTTAAACCACAGAAGATCTCGCATGGCCTGTTGAATTTGGGTTCCAGCCCACTCAGCCCTTCAGCACCTAACCCAACCCTCTATTCAGCTGACAACTTCTGTGTTAGCCCAGTATGGCATCTGTGAAAGCTTAGGAATATTCAGGAGTAATTTTTTGAAAGCTTAGTTTAGTTTATTCTTCAAAGGCCTAAAATAACATTTGTCACATAAGGTATTCTTTGTGGCATTTCTTTGGGGTGAGATCAGATCACTGTGTATGTGCACATGCGCGCACGTGTGTGTGTGTATATATACACACACACGTGCACGCACACACACATGCATACACACACACGTACTTCTTTCTCTCAAATATGTATTATATATATTCTCCTACTGGATTTCCTGTATTTGTGTATTCTGTACTTAGCACAGTATTAGAATCCAACGGAACTTCAATTTTGCCCTGCTGTGCCATCCACATAGAAAAGGGCAATGTGGAGCCGCTGACTTGCAGAATTTTGGAAGGCTAGTTTAACATCACATTTGAATTGCTTAATTTAATTTTCTCTTTGAATCAGTTGCTAAGCAACTGGGAAGACAGGACAAAATCAGCAAGGCTAATTTGGTTCTGTTACTAGTTTGTTAGCATCTCTTATATTTACATAGCTGGTTGGTTGTAAATATGCTTCACCCAATGCAGTGCTTTGTTTTGTCCAAGGAAAGTAGTCAGTGTGGAAGTTACGGCAAGGCTTTGGTTGGATTGTTAGTACTTAAATTGACACTCTCATCCTAGATGAAGGTGAAGTCACCTGAAGTTTTGAGCCTGTGTTGTGGCCCATTTATTTAAGTGGGGCGTTGGACTTGGCTGTCCCATGAACACTTGTCGGATGGTACTTTCCATTGCATGTTAATCCCTTGGCATTATGATTCCAGCCTGATTGTTCCTAGAACCAACTTAAATTCTTTTGTTTGCAATTCATACCATGTAGCTATTATCATATGAAGTGGGTTGGAGGAAAAAATGCAGACCATTTTACTCTTACTATTGATGAAGTTTGAAATTGTTCACCCTATTTGGCCCATAAAGTGAGTTCTGTGTCAAATATTAATACTGATGGCATTCATGTTTTGAATGTCCTTTCAGTCACATGATTATCAAGGATGTCACCCTTGTCCAGCCCACCTCTGTCCACCACCAAAGCTGGGACCTTTAAAGGTGACCAGTGGTCTCACGGTTGTGTGTTCTTGTTCATGGTGTAAATAGTGTGTGGGGGGGGGATTCACATAGGTGAAACTGGTGGGGATAGTGTTTTAATGATGTCATTAAGTTGCCACTAATACAGTAAATGACAGTGACCTGTGGCTTTCATAAGAGTTGAGGATAAAAGCTCTATCTTTTAATAGGTTACCTGAGGTGTCCTTTGTTTTCTATCTAGATGGCATCTTTCCTATGCCCTAATGATTACTTTGAGTAATGGGTTAAGGATTATGTTCTTGATAAGGGTGGATATCTATGCTTTCATATTTACTTTGTAACTGCTTGTGATTAGGTAGAAATATTTAGTGAAGAAGATGATTATGGAAAGGGGGGAAGTACTTTTTAGTTTTACAATTAAATGATCTTTTTTGTTTGTTTGTTTCCTGAACAGTGTCAAGTGATTGTGCAGTACTTTGTAAAAATTCACTGATCCTAACTAGAAGAGACAGTGACTGGAATTAGAGCAAAGCCATTGTGTCTACCTACTTGATAGCAAATGAATTTTTGTTGCTTTGAGAGAGTTATTTGGTGTAAACTATAATTAGGTATTTTCCTATTTGAGGTCCTTTAAGAGAATCTGTTAAAGTGAACAGATAAGAATAAGTGTGTGGTTATTAGATTGAATATCCTTGAGACGTTTGTTCTGAAATATTTTAGGGTATACTTTTTCCAAACCTAGGTTTTCATCCCAGAGTAACTAATCTTACTCTATAAATACTTAACCTCTTGAAAACCTAATTATGTCAAAATGTAAACTTCTCAAGGAATAGTGTCAATTTTTGTGCTAGTTTTTTAGAGTATCTATTTCTAAACTTTTTTGGTGGCATGTCCCTATCAAAAATTTGACAAGTATACTCCTAAACTATGTCTATGTATATATTTGAAAGTTCTGAATATCTGTTACTATACTAATATATTGTATATATTATAAAAACAAGCAGGAAAGTGAACATTGATGAAAATATTAAGATTAAACAGTATAGTATCCTGTCTATCAGGATTATCCTATTATGATTATCCTGTTGGGAGGCCCAGAGGTGCTATAGGATTAGGCTCATCATTAGAGACAATGCTTTAAATGGTTTTATTAGGCTTATTATCTAGGCGATTTCAAATTTCCTTTTTTTTTGGATCATCATTATTTTCCCCGTCTAGTGGCTCACAAAGGGAATGCAACAAGAGTTGATTGTGCCTTTTTCTTACTTGCTCAGTTTGCATTACCATTATCTTTGCTGGTTGGACTTCTTTGGAGAAATACTTTGAAGCCAATAGTCTGTTGTGTGAGGGCCAGTTCTACCTACTCTCTAAGACAGTATATGAAGTTGTATGAGTCCAGGCACACCCACATGGAAGCACATCGTGACGCACTGACACTGAGGGGAAAGGGCTTGTGCTGTTTTGCTGTTTCTCTCCAAGCCCCAGATATTTTATTCCTGCCCCCAAGAATCATTTTGTATATGGTGCTCAAGAGACCGCTGCACTAGGAGGTCCCTATAAAAAAGCTTCTCTAGTGTTTATTTCTAAGTAGATTCCATGCCCAGTGTAGAGCCCAACATAGAGCATGAACTCACAACTCTTGAGATCAAGACCGAGACAACATTTAATGAATTGACTGACTTTCTGAAAGCCTCAGTTTCCTCACCTGGCACTTCACATTGTGGTGGCATAGATTAAAGGTCAGAGGAGAAGTTCCTAAAAGGGCCTTGTAAGTTTATATTTAAGAGAATGTTTTTTCATAGGTTGCATGCGTATACTTCCTCAAAAACATTCTTATTTGTTTCACTTCTAGATTGCCTCTTTAAGCTATGTCCCATGAATCGCTACTCTGCCCAGAAGCAGTTCTGGAAAGCTGCCAAGCCAGGGGCCAACAGCACAACAGATGCCGTATTGCTCAACAAATTGCACGTACGTATTGCGAGGGACCTATCTGTGACAAGGGTCTTAGGAACGCCCACTTGGATTGTGTCTGAGTGAAATGGATTAGCTTTGCAACCCTCCAGCTCTGGGCACAGGCTTTCCTATGTTCTTTGATAAAGGGGTAAAAGGGAGCTGACTCTAAGGAGAGATGGGTCAGAGACACCCTTGAGATCATAGTCCCCCTGGGATCCCTTGAGAGGCACTGTTTTCTTAGGCATTCCGTTTTGGGGATAACTCTAGCTACAGTGCTGGTTATGAGCACAGGCTCTGGAAGCAAACTCACTCAGTGCTGATCTTGGGAAGGTTAATCAGTCCTTTGGAGCCTTTGTTACCTGCTTATAAAATGGGAATAGGAATAATATCCACATCAAGAGATTATTGTGAGAATTCTATGAAATGACACATGAAAGGCACATGAACAGTGCCTGCAACATACAATAAGTGCTTAATAAATTTTATCACTGTTTTATCTTGACTGCTGGTTGGCATATAAGCTTATTCCACTGCTGATGTGCTCTGTGACCAGGAGCAAGTTTTTGAGCCTCTCGGAGTGTATTTCTCTGTCTGTAAAACAGTGACATCGTTTTCTAGTGTCCAGTATCTAGATGACCTGATTCTTCTGTGAGGCTAATTTGTGTGGAACTACTTGGAGATGTTTAGAAGAAGGACATGACATACACCCAATGTAGTAGTATTAAAATTGCAACCCATTCACTGTCCCCCTTTCTTGCTTTATTTTTCTCAGTGTCATTTATCATAATCTTTCTAATGTATTTTACCAGCTGGCTACCCCCCACTCATGTCAACGGACTACTTGCAGGCACAGATTTGTGTCAGGTTTGTACACTGCTGTGTCTCTCATGCCTACAAGACATGGTAGGCACTCAGATACTTGCTACCGGAATGAAAAACAAAGGTCTCTCTTGAGACTTAGTGATAATAGTTAAAGACACAGTGTATCTGTGAGCCCCATGGAGCTTACTCGGTCATCTGTCACACTGACTCCCCTTGAGTAATAGGCGGCAAAGTCACGACCAGCCGCATTTGGTAAAGGAAGGCTCACATGGAGGGCCTTATTGATCCCGTGCACACCGTGTTGGATGGGGGTTAGGTGCTCTAGTCTGATGAAAAGACCTGGTTCCTAACCTCAGGGAGCTTGTGCAGGGTGAGAACACACCGGCAGTCACTGCCATTGCACTTACAATGAAATCCAGATGTTGTCCTTGCTGGATCTTGCTTTCATCTCTGAGCCTTTTGATCTGCACGTACTCTGCTGCAGTAGCTTTATCTCATTTCATTTTTTTGAGCACCATAGTCTCTTAACAATTTTGCTACCTTTGTGTGCTTTCAGTTTGTCAGTTTAGAACATTCTTCTCCTGATTCTTCCTAAGTGAAGACTTTTGCCGCCTTCATATCTCTGTTGAAGCGTTATCTTAGCGAGGTCTCTCCTCATCTCCTTATCTCAGTGATGCCCTGCTGGCTTTCCTCCACTGCAGCACAGTCTCTGTTTTTCTCAGCACTGATGAGAGTCTGCAATTATATTTAGTACTTCCCTTAATTATCCTCTTTCATCATTAGGATGGCAGCCCCACAAGATGAAAAGGAATGGCTGGCTTGATCACCACTGTGTGCCCCCTGCCTGTGATAGTATCTGGCACATAGTAGATGCTCAAGAAATATTTGTTGATTGAAGGAGCACTGTGCTAGGTAATCAGGATAAAACTGACAGTGTCTGAACCCTCTGGGAGCTCAAGAGTTAATAAGGAATAAAGAGGTGGTGACAAGACGGTATGGCAAGTACTATTACAGGTGATCCTAAAAGCACCTGGGAGGTTGCGGGAATACCTAGAAGGAGCACCCAAATCCATCTCTGTGAATAAGTATGAGTAGTCAGGGAGGGCTTCCTGGAGGAAAAAGAAGTGCCAAGCCTCCGTCTGAGGCATCTGTGGGAGTCAGAGGTTAGGAGAAGAAGAGAGAACAGAAACAAATAGGTTGCTTTGAATACTTCAGGAACTGTGTCATTATTTTCATGATTTTAGGGCAGTCATTCTCAACCTCAGTAGACTCCCTCTTAGTAGAAAATACTGTGTAACTCTATAAACAGGAAATAACATTCGTACATCATACAACCTCTGAAGACACCACATTTTTAAAAAATGAATTATAAAGAAGAAATAAGAGGAAAGTAATAAATCTTATAATTGTATGCTTTAGTTAATGCTTGGGCAGGATTACTCAAGGGGATTTAAGGAAGTAAATGCTCGCTCATATTTGTATAAACTCTGAATGAGGCATCCAAAGACTATGACTCAGGTAGGTGTGTAGTACTGCCACTAAAAAGCAATTTTTTTTGTAAGTAATTTTCCAAAATGGGCAGCAGATCTTGTTAGTGTTACAAAGAATGCAAAGTACATTCCTTCCCTTATTAAACAGCACTTGCATTTTAGGTAAATGTGTTAGTGGTAACTAAACCCTATCAAACTATGCTTTGTGTTGATACGCTAAGTGGAGTTAGGAGCTAGACCCAGAAATTGCAGACAGCCTGTTAATCCATGTAAATGTCAGACATGCAACTATACAGGATGAATGATGTTTTGTCCTTAGACGGGATTGTACCACACATCTCGGGGAATCCAGCATCCCTGGCTTCTGTGCACTGAATATCAGTAGCAACCCCCACCTCCCCCAACCATTGTGATGACCCAGGATCCTCCTGACATTTATGCTGGGACTGTGGCAATCTAGTTGAATGGGTTGGGCAAGACTGTTTAATTTTGCACATCTCTCTCAGTAGCTATTGAGTGCTTATGCCTATGGGGTTATCTTGGAAGAAGTACATCTTTAGTAGTTTGACTTTTCTTTTTCTGATAGGAAAGTCATTCAGTTCTATCAGATCTTATTAGTACCTCTCAAAAACCTTCCTTTTCCTATGCTTTTTACAGCAGAAGTTGGAAATTCAGATTCCTCTTGACAATGCAGGAAGCTAACTGGAATAAAAGGAACTTGGTGGGCCTGGTTGCTAAGTTGAGTGTGCATGTATGGGTCCAGAGCAGGGCAGTTCCGTGCCACTGCTGTTGGTGTGTGGGAACATGGGCCCAGAGCTGCTGCCACATCTTATACTTTTTCAAGAGAAGCTAAAAATTCATGCTTTCTATCTAATATCTCAATTTTTCAAGAGACGTTGGCACCTAATTCAATTAAAGTTTAAAGCACCCATTCAGTACAATAATGTCTCAAGCTGGATGGGGTTCTTTAGCCACCCGTTTGCAACCTGTAATGAACTGTCATTTTTTCTTTCAATGAAAGTTCCTTTCAGGGCTCCTTCTCATGAATGAACTGTGAAAAAAACTGCATAGTTGAACAAAAATGCAATCTTGAAGGTGATCAAGAACTCTGAACACATTTGAAAAGAAAGAAAGAAAGCAAAAGAAAGAAAATGAAATAGCTCTTTCATGCTGTTGGTTCTTTAAAACATTTTTTAAAAAGGAAACTAGTACTTTCCCCCTATTTAGGGTTGCTGATGTGACTTGGAGGTTGACTTCGTGCATTTCCTACTTTGCTGCTTATTTGGACTTTTTTTCCCCTCTAGTGTCTGGAAGTCGTGTACGTGTTTTAGTACAGTCATTAAAATGTTGTATTTTGGGCAGCTGCTTACTTTTCGGGGTTGATGGCAAGTCTCCAGTGGGTTTTCATTTTTATTTTTGTCAACTACTGTGCAGCACCCCAATCAAAGGTCAGATTATTTTAAATTAATGCCATTTAAGGAATTAGTTGTCTAGACCACTTGACTTCCTTTTCACTAGGATAAGCAACATATAAACAGCGTTCTGAGGGAGAATGACATCTAGTGGCTGGTTACTGTGTGTTCATTCCCTCCGCAGGACTAATTGGATTGTGACTCTTCTTGTCATGATTTATCAAAAGTCTTTTGGCAAAATGAGCTTTTCCCACCCACAAATCAAATAATGTGTTCAAAGGCTTTGACTACTGTTTGCCAACAGCATTTTGACCTGTTCTGTTTTGGTTCTGAGAAACTTGTCAATTACAATAAGTCATAGTCTTGACAAACTAGGAAAAGCCAGAGGAGTGACGAGTCTCTTGTCTCCCGAAGCTTGGGTCCTATATTGCTTGTTTTCAGAAACCTTAACTCCATATTGTATTATACATTGTAGAGCTTGTTGACCTTAAATAACCTTTCCCCATGTTCCAGTGACCTTTCTATAGTAACTGAAGAATGGTTTCTCTATTTTTCTGACATAAGCTAACAGGTGGCTACGATAAGATTGACCTTCATGTCACTTAGGGAGCATGGTAATATCCAGGGTGAACCATGGTGATAGAGACCATAGCATTAAGTGTGATTTTTTTCCTGGGAAATTCAACCCAGTGTTTAAGAGAGAAGAGCAACAGGTGTTTAAATTACAAGGTTTTAAATTTTGAAAACATAACACACTTAAGATGAATTTTAAAAATCCAGGCTGTCACAGAGGTATGATGAGGTTTTTGAAGAAATAATACACATGAGTATTACAGAAAAAGAATTTCAAAATATATGAGTAAGAAAAAGAAAAAAAATACAATCCCTAAATCTTACTCCTCAAATATAGCCTTGGTTTATATTTGGCACCCCCCACCGCTGTATATTCCTGTATTTCTACATTTTGAAGTATCAATGGGAACATACGGCTGTCTTCTCTTTCTTTAACTCACTTTTTTTCACTTAATATAAGAATAAGAATCTTTTATTTTCCTGTTTAGTGGCCACATGGCCACTTCCTCTGTTATATGTCAACACTGTGTTTTACATAGTCCTTGTGGGGTGGGCGGTATTCACAATCTTGGCAGTTTTTACAGGACTGAAACTAGCTGTTATGGACCTGTTTGTATGCAAGATTATCTTTTTAGGAGAAATTTCTGTAAACAAAATCGCCAAATCGAAGTGGCGCCCATTGAAAATCCTTGAGAGATATGGCCAGATAATCCTTCAGAAAGATTTGTCAGTTCACCGTTTCACAGCATGGGCCATTCCTTAGAATGTACTTGAGGGATTGAACAGACCAAGTTGTGTTCTGTTCAAGGCCAAAACAACCTCAATCAGAGGGCCCAGGCGTAGTTAGTACCTGACTCCCTTTTTATCGATCTGTGCCTCACCTATTGAAACACAAAGGTCATGAAGATGGTTTTGTCTAAGGCTGGAATTTGGCTTTGTAGAGGAAGTTATCTAAGGAACAATGGGTGAATTCAAGTGAACACATTTGGCATTTATGTATTTAGTAAAAAGTAAAATGAATTGGAGAGTTTTCTCCTTAAGCAAAGTATGCTTATCCTTATAGGAAAAGTGAAGTCTTCAAATAGTCCATGAGGTTGATGCATTGAATGTTCTTATATATAATTATATAGGCTTGGTTATCATTAAACCTTTCAACGGTATTTCCGATGAGACAGTCAGCATTTTAAGAGAGGTTCTTGGGTATTTGTTCTCTAATATTTTCTAATTTTACCTTTTATATCTTTTTAAACAAATACTCTTTAATATGTAGAGCTGGTGGCATTTAATTTTTAATACGGACTATATGCCTTCTTGATGACTGACTTGATGTTTCTTTTTAGACATGCCAGCAAACGCTGAGTTGCCACATCTGTACTTCATCTAAGTGTAGGTAGGAACTTAATATTTTAGATGAGTGCTTCTTAAATGGAGGCCACTGGAAATTGAGAGTAAGAGGAGTGCCCATGAGAGTTTTTTCTCTTAAACTGTAACCTTTATATCATTTATTTATGTATTTATTTATTTTTTAAGATTTATTTATTTTAAAGAGAGGCAAAGGAAGAGGGACAGAGAGAATCTCAAGCAGACTCCTGGCTGAGCACAGAGCCTGACACCGGGCTCAGTCTCACAATCCTGAGATTGTGACCTGAGCTAAAATCAAGAGCCAGTGGCTTAACTGACAGCCACCTAGGTGCCTTTATATCATTAAGTTCAAGAAACACTGCCTTGTGAATTACTAAAGATGAGTCCTTTCAGTAGGAGGTTTTGAGTATAGGAAAAACTGTATTTATTGGAAAACGTTGTGTCTTATTTTATTGAATGTATGATTTTTCCCACTTGGACATTTTTTTCTTTCTTGAATGTTCTGTCCATATTAACAGAGACAGCGACTTAGCAGAAAGAACAAATGCCTCTCTAAGAAGTCTAAACCTTCCTTCCAAGTGCATTCAGTCCAGTGCTGTGTTTGGGAGACTACCTGTAGAATGTGTGGGGTACTCATAGATCTCTGGAGGGGTGCAGCCCAGGCAGGAAACGAGGGAGAACAGAAGGTGGGAGGAAATGTAGGGAGGTTGTGGATAGAGGGGAAGGAAGAGCTAAGCTCGGTGCTGAGGGCAGTTCAGATGCCTGGGACGGTCATGTTGTCCGTCCTGGTATTATTTCTGGATGTGTCTTGAACCCAGTGGATTTTTATCCTTGGGTAACTGAGAGAAGCCGACTGGTACCCGATTCCAGGAGAAAGAGGGAGGGACGTCTCTGAACAGACCATTGTTTTACAGGGCTGAGACAGATGGGAGAGACTTAACAGTGATCGGCACCATCAGAGGCAGGTCATTTCATCCTGTAACGTGGTTTCTTTTTGGTTTAGGATTGCTTTCTGCAACTTATTTTTGTCAGAAGATGTACCTTCCTAAAAATACCTACACTGAAGGTAGAGATGGAGCAGATGCTGAATTTGAAGGAAATGGAAATATTTTTTTACCACCCAGACACCCAGTTCACCAGTGGAAGTTCTCATCATTAGAACACTAGAACATTTCTTAACTTTCGTGATGTGGTATAATAGTGTTAGAATTTATTGAATGCCTATTATATATCAGGCATACTTTTTCTCTGATCTCCCGTGCATTGTCCCCATTTTGTGAACAAGAATGCTGAGTTGCGCTTGGGAAGATTAAGTAACTTGGCCAAGATGGTAAAGCTGGTATGTGGTGGAACCAGGGCCAAACCCAGAATGTCCTATAAGAATAGAGACCGTTCTTAGGAAAGAGACCCATTTTCTCATTGGCATCTGGGGACATCTGGCCTCAAGGAGAGGGAAACTCTGGGAAGAAAACAATGGGAACTATTCTGAAACGCACAGCTGGTCACCAGGGTTTTATTATCCATCAGATTAGATACTGATTTCTTCCTGCTAATTTATTTCTGTTTGACCCAGTCTAGGTTTGGGGGACAGAGGTTGGAACAACAATGTCTTTATTGCCTAGAACAAAGCTAGTTCCCCTTCAGCTCTGTTATAATATGATAACAGTACTTTCTGAGGTGTACAAGTAAATGAATAAAAATGCCTGTTCCGGTTGATGGCCCTGGCAGACTCTTCTGGAACCCGGTCTTCAGTTTTCCCAGGTTCCCGAGCATGCCAAATTTGGACTAGTAATGACTGCTGGCCCCTTTTGTACCTATAGATTTGCAGTTAACCCAAATGTGGGTTTGAGGATTATCCCTGCTACTTAATAGATGTGATTTTTTAAAAAAATATCCAGCATCATTATATTTTATTTATTTTTGAATTGAAGCGTAGTTGGCACACAACGTTAAATTAGTTTCAGGTGTAAAAATAGTGACTGGGCACGTTCATAGGTTATTCTGTGCTCACCAGAAGTGGGGCTACCATCTGTCACCATATAACACTGTCACAGCATCGTTGACTCTCTTCGCTATGCAGTGCCTTTCATCCCCATGGCTTATTTATCCCGTAACTGGAAGCCTACGCCTCCCGCTCCACTGCCTCTTTGCCCCCTCCCTTCTAGCACCTACCAGTTTGTTGTCATTATATATTGGTCTGTTTCTGCTCTTTTGTTTGTCCATTTTTTTTAAACGTGGGTTTTGAACTCACGGTCCTGAGATTGTGACCTGAGCTGAGATCAAGAGTTGGATGCTTAGCTGAAGGAGCCACCCAGACACCCCTTGCTGGTTGATTTGTTTTGTTTTTTAGGTTCCACATGTAAGTGAAATCATTAGGTATTTGTCTTTGTCTGACTTCCTTCACTTAGCATAATACCCTCAGGTTCATCCATGTTGTCACAAATGGCAAGATTTCATTCTTTTAATGGCTGAGTAATACTCGTGTGTGTGTGTGTGTGTGTGTGTGTGTGTGTGCGCGCGCGCGCACGCGCGTGCTCACCTAGCACAGTACAGATGTGGGTTTTTTGTTTTAAGATTTTATCTATTTATTTGAGAGAGAGAGCGAGAGCGCATAAGCAGGGGGCAAAACAGGCAGAGGGCAAAGGAGAAGTAGGCTCCCCGTTGAGCAAGGAGCCCCATGCAGGACTTGATCCTAGGACCCTGAGATCATGACCTGAGCTAAAGTAAGACCTTAACCAACTGAGCCACCCAAGTACCCCAAAATAAGACATTATTAAACAAATTTTAAGTATACACAGAAGTAGATATTATTAACAATTTCCTTGTGTACCTACTATCCAACTAATTATAGTGTCGAGTAAACCTTTCAATCTCTGAGTCTATGTTTTTTCTTTTTAAAATGGCGATAACAACCCCCCCCTCAAGGAGCTACTATAAAAATTAAATAAATGGGGCACCAGGGTGGCTCAGAAGGTTAAAGCCTTCAGCTCAGGTCATGATCCCAGGGTCCTGGGATCGAGTCCCGCATCAGGCTCTCTGCTCAGTGAGGAGCCTGCTTCCCCCTCCCTATCTCTACCTGCCTCTGGGCGTATTTGTGATCTCTGTCAAATAAACAAATAAAATCTTTAAAAAATTTAAATAAATTTTAATAATGTCTAATAATAATAAACAGCATTCCATTAAAAGCTGCAGTGACCAGGCACTATGGTACATGAGTATAGGTACTATTTTTATCCTCATTTTACAAAAGTAGAAACTAAGGCTCAGGAATTACCCAGAACAGAGAACCAAAAGTCACCCAAAATCAGCATTTAAATTCAGTTTTATTTTATTCCAAAACCTTAAAAGAGGACTTTTACAAATCATAAAAGAGTTATGCAAATTTTCTCCCACCCCTACCCTATTTTCCTCAAAAATACATAAGCTTTTGACGTAATCTTAACCTAAGCAGATGTCCATGAATGGCTGAAAGAAAAGAAAACATTTTTAAAAAAGCCAAGAAGGGCAGAGTGGGATGGCTTCCTGAACCCCTTGCTCATTTTGCTTACGTATTTGCTTATTTCTGCATTTCTCGTATGAACTGGTGACATGGGTTTTGCATCACTGTGGAGAAACACAAGCCATTGTTGTCTCTTTGTGATCAGTCTTCCTTCTCCATGTACAGCATGCTGCAGACTTGGAAAAGAAACAGAATGAGACAGAAAACAGGAAATTGCTGGGGACCGTAATCCAGTATGGCAACGTGATCCAGGTAGGTCATGACCACTCTTCTCTTCTGGAGCTGGAGTGTTACAAAGAACAAAGCTGAAAAATAAACACATAAGATTGGGTTTGGACAGCTTTCTAACAGGGCTCCCATGGAGACAGCCGGTCTGGTGCAAAAGGTCTAGCATTTCTTCTTATATGGGTTGAATTCTTGGGCTTTTGAGTTGGCTCTCTCAGTGCAAGAAGCCACTACTCTACCCTCTGGTTGGTAATTTAAGTTCTGTGCAAATATTTGAAGTGGGAAGTTCCCTATCTGGAAATGAGCCTGACGGCTGCACTTTTGTTTCACTTGCCTTCCTTGAAAGTTCTCTCTATTGGGTAAAAATTGGCTTCCCTGTACCTTTTATCTGTTGGTTCAAGAGCTGGTCATGGGGCAATCACTGCAATTCAGTACCTTCAGGTAGAATATTTGTTGACAGGTTTCACGTCTTGTCTCATAGATTGTGAGGTTCACTTGTTTATCCCTTGTGCCTTTAAAGTTGGCATGGGGTTAAATCACACTTTAGGAAATAGCTATTGTGGGGTTTGCTAAGAAAATCTATCTGGGTCTTTCCTTGCAGAAAATAGTGTGAGAGGAGGTCCAGTGCTAAACGTAGCCTTTCCTTTTCTTCTTTTTAAAGATTTTATTTATGTATTTATTTTAGAGAGAGAGCTGGTGTCTGCATGAGTGGGGGTGGGCGGAGGGGAGGAGCAGAGGGGGAAGGAGAGGGAGGGGACAAATCTCAAGCAGACTCCCCACTGAGTTCGGAACCCAATCAGAGGCTCCATCTAGAGACCCTGATACTGACCTGAGCCAAAACCCAAGTCCAAGGCTTTACTGGCAGAGCCACCCAGATACCCCTGTAGCCTTTTTCTACTTACCTAGTTGCCGGGTCATTTTGATAGAGACACAAAGGGTAATATTTACTAACTTTTGAAGACCTGACCCATCTGGTTATCCTGCTCTATTATTTACCTTTTGGAAAGATAGCGCTTGCCATTTAAACTTGACTGGATACAAAGGAATTCTTTCCTGTTGTTATTTGTGAAGCAGTGATAATCCAGCGCATGAGAAAAGTAGAATTGCCACATTGGTAATAGCAACCTTTTATGTTTAAATGGGTTATTATTATTTGGCTTTTTGCAATAGTAAAGTAGCTTTAAAATCTGTGTGAAGATATGTCCTGCCAGTCCCCCTTGACCATCCTTTCAAGTTCTGTCCAACTGAGAAAGGACACAAGGGGCCAGGTGGGTCCAGAGTTCAATATCTGCTTTATTACTGGGTCAGTCCAGTGCCTTCAAATTCTGGACTCCCTCCTGTGGTTAGATCAGAGAATATGGCTTGAACTAAAGATGGAAGGTAGGCACAGGGGCTAAGAATATAAACTCTCCCATATATTCCAATTCAGATTTTGTGACTTAATAACTATGAGATTTGGGGTGAGAAATGTTCCCATGCCTCAGTTTGCTCACTAGCAAAAATGGGAATAATAATGGTACTAGTTTTCTAGAATGATTGAGAGGTACCTGTCCCAGAGTAGGCTCTGAATATATTTTAGCTGATATTACTTACTATTACTTCTTTGAACCCTGGATCTTGGGATCTGTCTCCATCTCTATGTAATGTCAGTTTATAAACCAACTGAGTCCAGCACCTGGACAGCTATGTGGAGGATTAGGGGCCACTCACCAGAGTAATGATGAGACTTAAGAGGGCATTGCCTACCCCTTGTGTATAATGACCAAGGCATGCCAGGGACTCACAAATCAGACTCATGATCCATGACCCATGACCCTAAAAGCATTGATAGAATGCTGTTGAATTGCTAGAAGAATGTGGACCTCCTAGGAATGTTCTAGAAAGTGTACCTATTGACATGTGAAAAAGGGATATTGGCAGTTGGCAATGCAGTTTCATACTGGTCTTAATATTTCTCCAGGATTTGGGCAATCTTTCATCTACCCTTCCATCTTCTCTTATAGCCTGTTAATTTGGGAGGCATTAATCAGTGCTTCCTGGTGTAGACCTACTATGAGACAAGTTGTTTCCTATTTAGATCTTTGGTTTTCCCAAGAATCAAGAATAAAGTACTTAGCAGTTGGAGGTGGAAATTTACAGCAGCCATGTTATTCCACATGAAATGACTACTCCTTATAGGGTCATCTCTTCAACTATTTCTTGTGCTCAAAAGTGCCTTCCCTCAGCTCCGTGTTCAGGTCAGCAGTGTTCGGATTGCAATTCCTCAGCTTCTTTACATGGGATTAGGCTCCTACTTGTTAAAAGATGGTATGCTCATCCTTGCTGATGGTGCACTTGACCTGAACAACTACCATCTTGTCCATGGCCATGTTGGGGGTGGGGAATAAAATATTTCTTCTTCCCTCTGCTTCTTCCTTTGCTCTTCCTTATTTTCCAATTATGCCCTGCCTCAGATACGTTGATGATTTTCTAACTTTAAAGTTAGCTCAGGGGTGGAAGGAATATTTGAAACATATTTTGTGACTGAAGACATCACAGAGATTCAGAGACCTGCTGGCACTCACCTTATTTCCTCTGGGTTTTCAGCTCCTGCATTTGAAAAGTAATAAATACCTAACTGTGAATAAGAGGCTTCCGGCTCTGCTGGAGAAGAACGCCATGAGAGTGACTTTGGACGAGGCGGGAAACGAAGGGTCCTGGTTTTATATTCAGCCGTTTTACAAGCTGCGATCCATCGGAGACAGCGTAAGTGCAAATTCGCAGCCTGGGGAGTGCCCCATGCCAAGTCTCCAGCCCTAACTGTATATACAAGTCAATGGGGAGAATTTTATAGTTGGAACCAGAGGCTCATCCTGGATGAAGAGAAGGGAGTCACTATGGAAACCAATGTTTGGGAAACAGGGAAATTTGGAGAGAAGTGTGACCTAAATACAGTAGCTGTGTTTTTCCTACTGAGTTTCTGAAAAAATTGGATGAATAGCCCATTACCTCAGTAACTTCACCATGAAAACAGCTATCCTATATAAATGTCCTGGGCAGTGTCCCTGTCATTCTAGATCACTTGTGGAATGGAAACGCCTCTCTATGTTGGAAATACAGTTAGTAGAGAAGGAGAAGAGAAGATAACTAGATACAGTAGGAAGGGAGAGTGGATTTTAGGATGATGCTTCAGTTGTTCCTTTATCAGTAAGCTGGCAGATTCTCCATCTCCTGTCAGTGACTGGGGTTGGTCCTCAGCTGGCTCCTCTGCTTGGGGGGTATAAAGCCACCAAAATCCTTGTCCGTGTGACTCAGAGCATTCTGGTAGTTGTCAGCTGCATTAGTACGTCATTATGTGGGCATCGACTTGACAACAAATATGTTTAAATGCTATTAAGCTGTTTTTCTGACCTTGTTAGGATTTGACAATAGTAGCTTCTTACTAACACAAAATGTGTTCCTTAAACAGTTTGAAATCTGGTCAAAATGCTCAGCTAGCTTTAATCTCAAACTGAGTTTTGCCGTTTTTCATATTGCTATTTCAGTTTGCAAGCTTTGGGCAGTGAAGTATTCATTTATATGCTGGGGTATGTATTAAGTTATACGCTGTATCCTAGAAGCAGGTAGAAACAGACCACACCTTCCCAGATGGTGTGTAGTAAATATTGATCCTCCACTGAGGAGAGAAGAACAAGTCCAGTAGAGCTTAGTTTTCACCATAGGTTTTGGTTTTTTGAGGTCCATATCTCTCTCTATCTATATCTATCTATCTTTCTATGTGTGTGTGTGTGTATGTGTATTTATTTGGAGTTAGGGAACATTTAATTGTATGCCCTCCCCAAATGTAGCAAACTGAAAATAGATGAGTTTTACCTCTTAGGAAGCCATCAATTAGGTTTTCCTTCCCTCTACCCTCATAATAAAAGAGCAAGATGCTCTGTCCTGAAATTCGTATTTGGCAAATCCTTGACCTTCTTTAAACTTATCTGTTTAGTTGTTCCTTAGTTGAGAAGGTATGATGGCATGGAAAGGTTGATTATCCTTTGTAGGATAGTGTTTTACAAACATGTGTTGATCTATTTGTGGACTCCCATCGGTTTAGTGGCTTGTGACTATCATTTTAGAAAGTGGAGAATAGATAGTATCAGGCTGTCCTAAACATAATGAGGATAACTATTGTTTTAAGGAGGTAACTTCTGTTTTAGGTAAATATAGATATGTATATCTATATATGTACACCCACATACATATATATATATATATATATATATATATACACACACACACACATATGTGCACATAAGTAGGTATGAACTGGAATATAATAGAAATGCATTTCTTATTCTGGCTTGTACAAAAAGAGTATGAAAGTCATTACTTTAGATATAGATGATTATAGCTTTATTCATTTAAAAATAGACTTCCTTCAGGCAATGTTCTGCTTCTATTCCTAATACTCTGAGCTTTTTTATAGATCTCTGTTAACATAGGAAAGGGGGGATATTCACATTTGGCAGCGGTGTCCCATGCTAGTCTTGGTATTTCTCCAGGGACTGGACGGGGATTGTGGGACTTCACTGCTTGGCCTGTGTTTGGCTGTGATGGGTGAGGATGTACCATATCCAAGGGTGTGGTCTAAACATCCCCACCTGCTCTCCATGAGGACGTCGGACCCTTTTTTTAAAAGCTCTGTTGGTCTCTTCCTTTCCAGGTGGTCATTGGTGACAAGGTTGTACTGAACCCCGTCAATGCCGGCCAGCCTCTACATGCCAGCAGCCATCAGCTGGTGGATAACCCGGGCTGCAACGAGGTAAGGGAAACCGCGTGATGGCTTGTGGGCAAGGAGAGGCTGCAGGAGCGGGGCTTCTGGGGGCCACAGCAGGTGCGTGATGAAAGTGACCTTATTAGTGACTCGGGGCGGCATACCTGTTCTGGAGGGGAGTAACCAAGGCCCAGAATCAGGGTTGGGGGAGGGCTAATAGCTCCCCCTATGACTCAGTATACTAAGCCTCCTATAATTGGGAGATTGTTGCCTAATTTGTTAAGCCAGAGAAGGGCCTCTTCTTCACATTTTTCTGGCTACATGGGCACCTTTTTCTAGTTTGTTTGCCTTGGGTGAATGTCTTTGGCTGCTTATTCCGACGGGTGTGCTACAGGCCATCAGTGGCCCGGCAACGGGGATTTGTTGACTTTGGCAAAACATCTCCTTGGCCTCCAATTTGGCAATTCCAGGACCAAAGGACCGTAACTTGACTGTGACATAAATATTTGTCTATGGGTCAAGATCACAAGATCTTGTCCACATTTCCAGGCTAGTTACCGTACATGTCCCTAATCTCCCTGTGCACTAGTTTTCCTGTCTGAAATAGGTGTGATGGTCCTTACCACTTTTCAGCGTGTTGCTAAGGACTGAATGTAGTCGTGAATATTAGTGCTTTGCCCAGTGCCTGGCATGTGTTTAGTGTACCAGCGGTGGCTGCTGTTGCCAGTGATTATCATTCACATTTTAGAATGTGTTCACTGCAGTCTTTGTACCTGTACATTTCTCGGTCCTTGTTTCTACTGAGCTTTTTACTTTTTGGCTGCAGAGCAGGAGAGTTGCAGAAGGAAGGCTGTGAAGAAGGTACCCTTAGTCATTTTGAGCATACATGTTGATGGGCAGAAATGCACCCTTTATTACCCAACATGTCTGCCAGGCCAGTTCATTTGGCAGTTCTGTGATCTTAATTGTATGAATTGGTAGGATTTTGGAGCGGAAGCACAGCCCTGCCTCTTAGGCAGTAATGTGGAGTTTTGGGGCTGGAAAACTCCCTACTGGAAAACAGTGGGGAGGGACGTGTGAAAAAACAACTGTATTTGTTTTTCAGGTCAATTCTGTCAACTGCAATACAAGCTGGAAAATAGTCCTTTTCATGAAATGGAGTGACAACAAAGACGACATCCTGAAGGGGGTGAGTTTGGTACTTCCCAGGCTGGCTGCACTTGGCTCTTCGTGGGGCAGTAGCTAAGTTCTCTGGTAAGATTCATGGTCCTTAAACCCTCCATGTGCTGACTTTTTAGGGTGATGTGGTAAGGCTGTTCCATGCAGAACAGGAGAAGTTTCTCACCTGCGATGAGCACAGGAAGAAACAGCATGTCTTTCTGAGAACCACTGGCCGGCAGTCCGCCACATCTGCCACGAGTTCAAAAGCCCTGTGGGAAGTGGAGGTAAGGGTGGGGACTGGAGAGGGAGAGAGAACATTCGGGGGTCTGTGAAGTGCTTAAGCTCACCTCTTTCTGAAAATGGGTTGGGATGACAGATGAATAAGCGCATCGTGCCACATCCGGAGGATGTTGGGTGCACTTGTGGGGAAAAATGATGTCGACTTGGGAAGCAAACTCTCAAGTGAAGTTGGAAGTTTCTTACTCTTGAATCATTGTTTCCTTCCACGTCTTCCTCGACCGTGCTCATATGTCCCAACGATATGTAACTGAGTGTCTATTCTGCAGGGTACCTCGGTGACTCATGTCAGGGATGGGATAGAGAGACATCCAGATCACTGGATGGCGATGTGGCCAGAGACCCTTTCCTCTTGCTCTGGGGATGGAGGTGAGGGAGGGAGAAGTTCAGGTTGGGTGAAGAACGTGGCATCTGGGCTGGTATGGAACGAGACGGCGTGTATTTCTGAAGGTAGAGATGCATAGAGCGTTGGTCACTTCATGTCAGATGGTGGCATGCAGTTGGGACTATGAGGCAGCAATGAGGTGAGGCTCAGCATCCCAGTTCAGCGGGGAGCAGAGGATGGGCACGGAAGGGAAAGAGAAACTGGGCTTGGAGTCTGGAGCCTGAAGGGCACCTATCCAAGCTGTGAGGAGTTCGGATTTAAGTCATAGGCCGAAGGGGCGTTTGGAGAGGAGTTTTGAGCAGGAGAGTAAAGTATTCAGTATGCTACTTACGGAGATAAAGGATTCTGCTACTTGAGGAAATAAATAATTCTGCCTGTCATTTATTGAGAGGAGGTGGAAAGAGACTAGAATGGTGGGACCCCCAGACAATGGCATGAGTGCTTGGTGACAGAGGGGATGAGAGCCTGAGCCGCAGGACTTAGCCTCTCCCCAAAGCCCTTCTCTCCGTGTAACTGCAGCTGTTAGGGTACATGCATTTCTCTGTCTTGGCCTGCCTCCTCTCCTCTTCCTCCCTTGCTCTAATGGTTTCATGTTTTTACTGAGGTATAGCAGACAGGTCAAAAGTATACAAGTTGATGAGTTTTTACATACACACACAGTCACACGACCAGCACCCAATCAGGAAGTAGAAGATTAGAAGCAACTAGAAGGCTCCCTTGAACTTCTTTCCAGCACCATCTTTCTTTCCTCCTAGAGAAGTCGCCAGTGGTTGGACTTCCATCTTCCTTCTCCACCGTTAGGTGTTCTCTGTTCTTGAACTTGGTATAAATGGAGTCAGAGAGTGTATAATCTTGATTGGGTCTTTTTTTTTTTACTCAGCATGATTATTTTGAGGTTCATTCATGTTGTTGCACATGTCAGTAGTTCATTCCTTTCTGTTGGTGAGGAATGTTTCCCCATGAGGTACACCACAATTTGTCTCTTCACCTGTGGATGGACCTTTGAGCTGATCCCAACATTTGGCTGTTAGAACTACAGCTTTGGAAGGCATTACAAATGTGCGCAAGTCTCTTCATGGTTGTGAACTTTAATTTCTCTTGGCTGACTATCTAGAAATGGAACAGCTGGATCATATGGTGGGTGTATGTTTAAAAAACAAAACAAAACTACTGAACTATTTCCAGAAGTGTTCATATCATCTAATGTTCCTCCCAGCAGGGTATGGGAGTTCTAGTTCTTCCACATCATCACCAACACTTGGTATGGTTTGTCCTTTCCACGCTAGCCATTTTAGTAGGTGCATCATGGGATTTCTTAGTGCTTTTAATCTGCATTTCCCTGATGGTTAATGATAGTGAGCATTTTTTCATGTCTTTATCTGCCATCAGTGTATTATCTTCAGGGAAGTGTCTTTTGCAATATTTTGCCCATTTAAAAAATTGTCTTATGTTTCTTTTAACATGAATGTTGCAGTGCTTAGGTTTATCTTGACTGTTGTATAGAATAATTTCTACAGTTTTCATAATGAAAGGACTCTGCATAGAGTTTTCAATTTCTGCCTTCTTCTTACTCTTTTTCTCCTTCTCTCCATACCCAGAGCACTTGTTGGGAATTTTTTAGTCAGTGCCTACATAGAGACCCTGTCAGTCCTGTTAGATTAGAAACCCCTTGTGAGCTAGACCTTTGTCATTGTTCCCTGATGTCACCACTGTACTCAGCACAGCCAAAACGTCTTTCAGAACTACTTTTCACATGATTTGGATACTACTGCCAAAAAACAAAAAACCCCAAATCAAAAAAACTTCTCAAGTGAATTTAAAGTAGTAAGTAGAAACTAAGAGAAAACTGAAAATACAGGAAAAAAGGAAGAAGCAATCCATCATTTCATTAACTTAATGTACCCATTTCATTGGAGCTGTTTGTTCTGTGAGCAGGTTGTTTTGCACAGTTGACATCACTTTGTCAAGTGATGACAAACATTTTTGCATCTTGCTTTAACATGTTGTCATAACTCCCACACCCCAAAGCAAGCCCGAGCCCTGCAGAAGTCACCAAGGCTGACTTGAGTAAACTTACAAGCAGGTACCATCATGTCTTACTCATTTCTACATCGGTAGAAATGAGTTAAAGATCACAAGTTTTTGTGGAGAGTGTTTAAGGTCTGGACTTTAAAAACTTCAGATACTTAACTCAGAAATCCATTTCAGAACATCTTCTCCCTCTCTCTTTTTTCTTCTGAGAAGAAACAGCTGTCTAATTCTTATTCCCTAAAAAATTGTTTCCTGCTGGTTTTTCCCTGCATATCCTAGGAAAACATTGAGGGTTCCCCCCTTTTTTGTCTCCCCCTTTTTAATATTTTTCTTGCAGATTCTGGAATCATTAGTGCTCCTTTTTAAAAAAAGGAAGCCAATACCATGTATAGCATTTCTTGTACCTGTTAGTGACCAATTCTCTTGCTCTCACTTGAAAATGAGGAAACATATTTCACCTTCATTTTAAAAATCTTTTTTTTTTTTAAATAAATAATAGCTTCACTGAGCCACAACTCCTGCATTTAAAGTGTACAATTTAATGGTTTGACTTAGGTCTGTAGAGTTTGGCCACCATCACCACAGTGAAGTTTAGAACATGTTCATTACTCCAAGAGGAACCCCGTATCCCTAGTGATCACGCCTTGTTTCTCCTCAAACCACTCCCCTCTGGCAATCAGTTTCTTGTCTCTATAGAATTATCTATGCTGGACATTTCCTGTAAGTGGTATACTACACTATGTGACCCTTCGAATCGGACTTCTTTCACTTCTTTCAGAGTGTTTTCAAAGTTCAGCCATTTTGCCACGTGACTCAATACTTCATTCCTTTTTATTGCCAAATAATATTCCATTGTATGGATACACCATACTTTCTTACTTGATGGCATTTGAATTGTTTCTGCTTCTGGGCTCTTCTGAATAATGCTTCTGTGAACATTCACCTACCAAGTTTTTGTGAGGATACAGGTTTTTCAGTTCTCTTAGGGGTGCAATTGTGGGTCCTGTGGTAACACTGTTTAACTTTGTGAGGAACTGCCAGATAGCACTAGTTGATACTCCCACTGTGGTATATTAAGGTTCCAGTTTCTCCACATGGCCTTTGTTTATGAAGGCTATTTTTGATGGATGCAGAATTCTAAGTAGACGGTTTTTTTCTTTCTGTACTTAAAAGTTGTGCATCCCTTGTCATCTTGTGTGCATTGTTTCTGATGTGAATTCAGTGGTTTCTTACCTTTGTTCTCTGTATAGAGGTTTTTTTTTTTTTTTTCCTGACTGCTTTTTTAAGAAAATTTTTTATTTTATTGTGTTATGTTGGTCACCAGACAGTACGTCATTAGTTTTTGATGTATGTATAACACGCAGTGCTCCATGCAATCTGTGCCCTCCTTTAATACCCACCACCAGGCTCACCCATTTCCCTTCTAAAACCCTCAGTTTGTTTCCCGGAGTCCACAGTCTCTCATGGTTCTTCCCCCTTCTGATCTCTCCCGCTTCATTTTCCCCTTCTTTCTCCTAATGTCTCCTCCATGCTATTCCTGGCTACTTTTACAATTTTTCTTGATATTTCTGATTTACATTAATCTAATTATGATTTGCCTTGGGTATGTGTGTGTGTGTGTGTAGGTATGTATATGTGTGTGTGTGTTTTCCTGCTTTGAGTTCATTGAGTTTCTTGAATCTGTATGTATGTATCAAAATGGTAAAATTTGGGTTCATTCTGTCTCAGATATGTTTCCTCCCCCCACCAACCCACACAGAAATGCTGGATCATTTGATATTGTCTGACAGGTTGCTGAGTTTGTGGGTCACATTCTCCTGCTTCTCATCTGTCCAGTGCTTCATGATTATATGCTGAACATTGTGGTGCTATTTTATGGAGTACCTATATTCTGTTACCTTCCTTTAAAGAATTTTGAGTTCTGTTTTGTCACACAGTAATGTTACTTATGTATCAGATTGATGCTTTGGAGGCTTATTTTAAAGCTTTGCTAAGTCAAGTGTGCTACAGTCTTTTCTCTTTGGGGGGCTGGCTTGGCCCCATCACTAAGATGTAATTCTTCTGACATTTTATAGAATGTCCAAGGTGTTCCATGGAATCTGTCAGAACATCTCCCAGCCCCAAATGAACTATGAGAACAATGGACTCACAGCTTTCCTATCATTCTTCACTGGGCCTTGTGTGGTCTCCCCTTACACATATGCAACTTGGTATTCAACCAAAAGCTCAAGGGGGCTCCTGTGTAGTTGTCTGGAGCTTTTTCTCTGGGTAGCTCTGTATTCTGGCCCCATAAATTGATGCCACTTTAGTCTCCCTAAATTCTGATGTATCTCCTCAACTCAGATTGGTGTATTCTGCTTGGATTCTTCTTCCCAGTGCTACCGTCCAGAGAGGACCCTTAAGGCAGAAAGCTGGAATAATCATGAAGATCACTTTGTTTGTTTCCCCTTTCTCAGAGATCACAGTTGTCTAACAGCGTTGTCTAACAGCGGAACACAGTTGTTTCCTGTATTTTATGCAGTTTTCTAGTCGTCTGTAGCAAGTTCATGTATTTTGTGCAGTGTTTAATTGTTCATGGCACCAACTGCCAGTTACTCCATCATGACCAGAAGTTGAACTTACATGTATTTTTATGGTAAATTGGCCCAGGCTCTGTGAGTTTCAAGTTCAGAGCACTGGCTTATCTGTGTGTTTCAGCACGCGAGTACAAGTACAGAATTCTTTCGGTTTCCTCTGAAATTTAGTTTTATTTGTCATGCCTTTTATGGATGCATTGTAGAATCTTAACTTCTACTTTATTATTATTTTCTACTTTCTATGATTAAAGCAAATAATCTGAAAGCCATTCAACTTTTTGCTGGAACCATTTCATATGAACTGGGAGACTATTTCTTCTTTGGAAAAAAATAACACTTCCGTATGTTTGTGCTCTGACATTACATGTGATACTTGCAGTGGCTTTGTTGGAAGATACTCATTTTTTTCAGCTAGTAAATATCACTCCTGAACTATGACTTAGGAGTGAAGTGCTGTCTTCCTAAGGGTTGACATTTTTTCCACTTCTGGTAATCATTCCTCCTCTTATAGGTAGTTCAACATGACCCATGTCGGGGCGGAGCAGGATATTGGAACAGCCTCTTCCGTTTCAAGCATCTTGCTACAGGGCATTACTTAGCAGCAGAGGTAAGTAATAGCCTCTGTGTCTTTCTCTTTCAAGGCTGACACGTTCCTTTTTTTTTTTTTTTTTTTTCCATTTATCTGTGGCCATTGGGAAGTTAGATGCTCAGTCACCTTGCCTTTCCTTCGGCTTTTCTGTTTCTGCCTGCCTCATTTCTCTGCTTATAGATGAGAAAAGGTAAAGATGATTAACACATTTTAGTACTTCACAGGGATTTGATCAAGATGTGGGGAGAAAATAAGTTAGAAAATAATACTGACATGGGAATGCAATGTACAGCATGATGACTGTAGTTAATTATATTGTATATTTGAAAGTTGCTAAGAGAGCAGATTTAAAAAAAAAAAAAAAAGGAAAGAATGCTTCTCTGGGATTTAGGATTATAAAATTTTTGCTCTTACGTTTTGATCTCCCCATGTCTTATCTACCCACTCTGCTCCTAACATGAATGTCCAAGACTCAGCTGTGGTGAAACATGGTTGTAAAGCTGGAAGCGTTAAGACACATAAAGAATTAGACAACTTTACCAAGTATTCTGGTTTTCAGAGCACTGCTGGAATAGACAGGGTCTTATCTTTACTTGTAGGAATGCCAAAAATCAAAGACATTAACTTTTCCTTAAATGTCTGTAAAGGGTTTTTGAGGAAAGGCAAGACTCAGTACTGAACAGGAGGAATTGACTTTTTAATTTTTGTGCTCAATTAAGGAGCCATCCTACCGTGTGGCAGATGCTGAGTTTTACTCTGATCTGCTGGAAGATGTACGATACATATTTATATCAGATTCTTGTCGTACATCAAAAGATACCTCCCGCTGGTCCGATTCCACTGTGGGACGGCTCAGAGATCTTCAGGGTGATTCAGTATTGCCTCTGCTGCTGACCCCAAAGAAGGCTGAATCGAAATGTACTGAGCCCCTCATCCTGGAGATGCCTGATACTTGGAAGAAATGGTGATTTCAAAATACTTAACGAACCAAAAGTCAAGACCAAGTTGAAATTTAAAATGAAGCCGTAAGGAGTTACAGACCCAGCCAGCCAGCTGTGAGAAATGTTGATTCCAAGTTTTGCCAAAGATCAGTGGTGGTTGCATTATTTGTTATGTTCTGAAGTGAGTGTAAGTCTTGCCGGAGGCTATAAAATTTTTATTTCTGTCTAAAACTAAGCAGGATTATCAATGACTGGATACTCCTCTTTAATTTATCTCAGGGTTGTAACTGTTGCCTTGCTAGTAAACTCATTGTGTTCTTCTGTCGACACTTGAGAGCCATCTTTTGGTGACTGGTCGATCGTTCCCTGTGTGTTGTATTCATGTGATATGTCTTGTGGCATGCTGGTCTCATGAGCAGAGGGAAGGGCCGAGTTTTTAGCTGTTCAGAGATGTTCACAGGCCTTGAAGTCTCCTGCAAGTGGGGCCGAGTCCTGGAGAAATCAATGGATGTTTTAATTTCCTAATGATTCTTTTTCATCAGGTAGACCCTGACTTTGAGGAAGAATGCCTGGAGTTTCAGCCCTCAGTAAGTATGAGCAAGAGCCTTCTTGTCTCCATCTGGTAGGGTGAGGCCAAATGATCTGGAACCCCATTTAAGAACTTCCATTTGTCATTGAGTGATGGGGAAGGGGAAACCATAGGATGCCTTAAAAGAGGGTCTTCTTCTGTGCTTCCCTTGAGGGCAGTCATATCTTCCTGTGTTCTGATTGGTCCAGGACTAGCAGTGATGGTGCTCCTTCTGTGTGCTTAGTCAAAGGGTTTCCACCTTTAAGTTGCAGAAGTTGATGCTCTCTTGGAATGCCCCTCGGTAAGAGACAGAGATGGCCCCTTAAGAATGAATATCCGATTGCTGTTGACCTCAATCTATGATTCGCCCAGATTTTTTCAGGGAATGAGTGTGTGAGATGGATAGTGTCATTTAGAGGATGGAGGTCATACCTGAGGCAAGGTGCTCCTGACATTGGAGTAGACACTCGATTGTCTGACCATCTGTCCTTGCTTTCTGCAGACTCAGGAGTAGACTTTATAATGTAGTTTGGAATTTAATGCCAACAGAATCCTTCTTTAGAAGCCATGCAACCAATTAATGCTGATTTGGGGGCACTTGGGGGTTGAATTGTCCACAAATATGTGTTAAAGAGGACAGTGGTACTGTTCTATGGAAATGACGGCTCTCAATAAAGCCCTTCTCTTATACAGTGCTTCATTCTGGTTTAGGATTTTAAAAAAATGCAAGTGGTTGCTACTCTGACATGGTTTGTTCATGTGATCATCTCTGGTGAATATAGTACGTGGTCCTGAGCTTGCTTCTTTTTGACTCGGGGCGGGGCATAAAATTCTGGAAGAGCTCACAGGTTTTAAAGTGGATCCATGGATAAAGGGGTTTGAGCTGGAGATGACAGAATGCAGTTGTCTCTGGAAAGTCCAAATTCTGTGGAAAGGATGAACCTTGCAGTTACGCTTGGATGCAATATTAGCTCTGAAAGGAGTGAAGAGACGTGCTAGCTGAGGGACTCATGTCGTGAGTTCCTGGACTTGCCGCAGGAGATTATGTCTTTCCCAGTTCTTGAGGGGGCCGCTGCAGGTCCTGCTCCTTCCTTTTATCTTCCTTACTCTTACTCCCAGAGCTCATTTTGAGAGCTGCCTGTCTCATTGCCCGGCAGGTTGAGAACACTGACCTGGTCTGACTTCTTGCCAGCGTGCAGTAAAGTCTTTGCCCAACATTGGTGTGTAGTGTTCACGTGGCTGGTCTTCAGAGGCTTGGACTGGTGGGGGTGCCATGTTCCATAGGGCACTTCTTGTCACTGCACCTTCTTTACTTTGAGAGACCCTGTGGGACTTGCCTCTAATGGCATTAGCACCACCATTTGGGCTGAAACACAGAGTAATTATTATCCTCTCTGAGATGACTTCGAAGGAGAGCTGTGGCTTCTGCCCGTGAGACCTGACCCCCATTTGAACATTGAGCTGTATGAAGAATGGGGCTGCCCTCCTGGCCTGTTGATGGGTGTGGGGAGGTCGGGCATTTGTAGCACAGGAGGAAGAATGTAGTGATCCAAAAGCAGGGCAGGAAGAGAGGCAGAATTGGGTTTAAATAGCAGACCCTCCAGTTGCTTGAGCTGTGGGACTGAAGGAGCTACATTTTCCTCTCTGGCCCTCACTTCCCTCCTCTGTAAAAGTGGCGGAACTGCTTGTTATAATGCCCAAGTGAGCTGTGGTACCCAAGACGCAGCCCAAAGTAAGCGCTCAGCATGGAGCATTTGTGTAGGTTGGACAAGATCTTTAGCATTTTTAGTGCCTTTACATCCATCCATGAGTTCATCTGGACTGCGCAGCAGCTGTGTGAAAGGAGTTAGGGGAGATTTGATGATGTTTGTTGGACCGATGAGGAACCAGAGCATGGTTCTAACTCGTCAGACCGGTCTTGGTTCAATCAGAGTTCAGTCATCTTTCTATTTTCTCCTGCTTCTCCATGCCCCGGTGGTGGAATGTGCCAGCAGGCATGGGTGCAGATCTAGACCGCATTGCTTTGGTTGCTTTGGATGTTGCCTTGGTGCCGGTCTTCATTTGGAGATCTGCCCCCAGGAGCCCAGTGGCCCATATGGACACCCTGAGCCACGCGGCCCAGCTCCTGCCTCTCTGGGGAAGGTGTTAGCATTAGGAGAGTCCTATACCCCTCACCTTCTTGTAGGCTGGGAAACTTGAGCAGGAAAGCTGGAGTTGGGAAAGCATGGGAGAGGAAACTTTGTTCTGCTCGTGGGTCACGTACATCCCCGAGACTGGCATCCAGTGCCTATAGGAATCTCTGCCTAGAATCTTACTTAACTTGTTGAGCTTGTTCTTCTCAATTTAGCAGCACCCATGAGCTGCATTCTTGACGCCAGAGGGAGAGAAAGGACAATCCCAGGCTGGCTCTCGTCTTGCAGCCTGCTGTACATGTGCCTTTCCTCCCACTAGGTGGCAAACGCCGACTGCACACAAAGAATGTGAAGCCGCTGTCTTGCGGTTCCAAGTCCAGATACAGGCACTCCATGCAATTTTAATTTTTCTTCAGTGTTCCAGCAGGTCTGAAATCGAACTGCCAGCCTGTAGCTGAGCTGTGTGTCGCAAGCCAAAATCAGGTCAGGGCTTATTTTAAAGTGGTATGTGGAAGACCTTGCGGGTCAGAGTGGTTAGATGAGGGCAGAGCTTTTCCTTGAACTGGGGTAGTTGGTGCTCTCCAGTAGATTCATCCTCGAGGGTAGAACCAACAATGAATTGCGGCTTTGTTTGGACGGTGCTATAAGGTATTAGAGGAGAGGGCATGGGGAGGAAGACACAGAGCTTCTGCGTAGTAAAGGAAACCTTTGTATTTCCTTTCTCCCTCCCTCTCCCCTCATTCTCCCTCCATTCCCTTGGTCATTTTCGCAAACAAGAGCTGGGGCTGCCCGATGAGCTAGAACAGACCATTGCCTGCAATCTTAGATGTCAGGCCCTGGAATTAACTTCTCTCATCCTCTCTCCTTGGCGTGTTAAACCTGATTTCCTTTTACCCGTTCCCTAGTTGGAAAAGAGTCCGTGCCTCAGCCCAAGCCAAGCACGTTAGTGACAAAGAAAATGTGATTTTCCCCAGTAGATACAAGTGGATGTTGTCTTCTTGCAAGCATGTTGAAAATTAAAAATAATCCCACATAGAGTCTCAGTGCCGGGAGCCACGTAGCAAAGCCTATGCGAGGACGTGACCGTCGAAGCATAATGCTTAAATCCACTCAGGCAGATGGGCTCTGGGGCCTACAGTGTGTTTTTATAGTTTCTCAGGAAAGCTTTCGTCATTGTTCATTAGTCTTAACTGTCAGAGATTTTCTTCAGCCTCCACCAAATCCCTTACATAGCAAGAGAGGCCCCCTTTCCCCTGAATTGTCGTCGGCAGTGCTCCTTGATTAATTATGAACTTTTTTTCAGGGCTAGTCTGACTTCTCAAATATTTTTCTTGGCCACCCTGGGATCTCTGCTTACGAACTCTTGGATGCAGGCTTATTTTATCTCACTTTTTCTCCCGGGAAGTAGATGTATCATATTATTGCTAGCCCATTTAACTGTAGCTTAACACAATGACCCATAACCAAAGCCACAGGATGAGTTTTTCTCAAAGTGCTTCTTCTCTCTCCAACTACTGCAGACGGATGTACCCTGTGGACTTCATCACCTCTCTAGCACTCTTTCCGTGGACATCTGTTACTGTAACCCTGCATTGTTTAAACATTTTTTTTGCAACACAAGGAGGTAGAGTGTAAATATTCTTGGCGTGGGTGGCCGACTGTCCTCTTTCATGACTGCTCTGAAACTGTGGTTCTTTTCCTGCCAACTGCTAATGTTTCTTCCCTGTTCCTGTGGACTGTGCAGTGATTGTAGTGAGGGAAGGTCTGGTGTGCAGAATCCATGACTTGATGACTTTTCCTCCTCAGGTGGACCCTGATCAGGACGCCTCTCGAAGCAGGTTGCGAAATGCCCAAGAAAAGATGGTGTACTCCCTGGTTTCTGTGCCGGAAGGCAACGACATCTCCTCCATTTTTGAGCTAGACCCCACCACTCTCCGTGGAGGTGATAGCCTTGTTCCAAGGTATGATTCTAAAATGGCTTATCCTGAGTGGGTCAGAGCTGATATATGTGACCTGGTTGGGCTTCTTGGAATCCGAATCATCATTGCCTTTCTTGAAGCTTTTGTAAAGGATTTGTTCTGGTTGCCCATTGGAATGGTGGCTGGTTTGTTTATGGCTCATTAGTTTTAAGTTCTCAAGAACCTAATTTATTTTTATTTATTTAATTTACTTTATTTAGGTGTACAAGTCAAATCCTAAGCCTCAGTAGCTCCATATGTCTGATTTCCTCTACTTGTGTCCTCATTTCCCAACTTGAGAGATCCCCTAAGTCAACTGAATAAACAGTCGTAAAGAAATTCTGGGAAATGGAATATTTGTAGTTCATTGAGTATGTAGTGGAATACGAGAAGTCAGACCAGTGTTGTTTGGTTATTTTGTTAAATTTGACTCTTGGTTTAGTTGCACAAGGATGCATTTTGGTGGAGGGAATAACTGGACTCAAGTGGGATGAAAACTTGTGCTTAATACCCAAATCAGCCGCACTATTATCAATGATGGCTTACATTTACTGAGTGCTGATTACATGCCATGTAATCATGCCAAGTGCTTTTATTTCTGTTACGTGATTTGATCGTCACAAACCCGTCCCTCCCCTCGCCCCCAGCTGTGAGCTACGTGTTACTACTTGCCCTTCTACCGTAGACGCCGAAGCTCAGAGAGTTTAAGCAACTCATCACACATCAGCCAGTCCCTTTGCAGAGCCCCAAATCTTAAACACCGAAGACAGACAGGGTTTTGGGGGACAGTTCTCACTCTTTAGCACAGCATTGGTTAGCGGCAATCTCCTTGGCATCTGTAGGTTTTACACATGGCTCCTCTGACTACCACTCTGTGTTTTGTTATTCGTGTACGTCATTGCCGTGTCACCGTTCAATCTGCTGGTGAAACAGTAATGCCAGGTGGGTGCTCTCAGCAGTAGCAGAGAAGCTTCTCTTGTGCTGTTGGATTGATGAAACAAGGACAGTGTCCACATAGAAGAGATTTTACAGTGCAAGGAGGCCTTCCATGGCCATCCAGTTAAAGGGTTGCTTCGTTCTTAAACTCTGTTGGGTTGTTAGTTTTTTGAGAATTGGGGGGAAAGCTAGGATGTTCCTCTAGAAAATCTTAAGTATGTGCACAGCTTTGCATTCTCCAGGGTTGGAACTCCTGATTTAGATTGCCTTTTTCTTTTCTTTCTTTCTTCTTTTTTTTTTTTTAAATAACAGATTTGTTGAGATCTAAGTCATATTCTATACAGTTCACCTAACATGCTCAGTTCAGTGGTTTTTAGGGGATGAGCAGAATCGGGCGGCTGTCATCACAGTTTTAGAACATTTTTCCCAAAAAAGAACACCATATCCTTTCTCCATCACTCTCATTTCCCCATGTTCCACGTCCAGTCTTAGACTCAGCTGCGTCCTGTCTTTAGTGATCTTCCTGTTCCGGACATTTCATGTAAATGTAACCTGGGATCTTTAGTGACTGGCTTATTTTACTTTCCTCCATATTATAGCATGTATTAGTACTTCATTTTATCTTATTGTTGAATAACATTCCATTATGCAGTTTTATCCCATTGTATTTATCCACTTATTTTTCATATTTTTCTAAAAGAAGGTTTAATGCCCATTCTCTAAAACAAACAAACAAACAAAATGCTATTGGGGCACCTGGGTGGCTCAGTGGGTTAAAGCCTCTGCCTTCTGCTCAGGTCATGATCCCTGGGTCCTGGGATCGAGCCCCACATTAGGCTCTCTGCTCAGCAGGGAGCCTGTTTCCTCCTCTCTCTCTCTCTCTCTGCCTGCCTCTCTGCCTACTTGTGATCTCTATCTGTCAACATTTTTTTTTTTTAAGATTTTATTTATTTATCTATTTGTTTGTTTAAAGTAATCTCTGTGCCCAACATGGGGCCCAAGCTCACGACCCCGGGATCAAGAATTGCTTGCCCTACTGACTGAGCCAGCCAGGCACCCCATATTTATCCGCTTATTACCTGATGGTCATTTGGGTTGTCTGCCCTTTTTGGCTAATATGCTGCTGTGAACATTTGTTGTACACATTATTGGGGAGGGAACATAAGGCTTCCTTCTCTTGGGTATAGATCTAGAAGTGGAAGAAGAGTATGTTATATGGTAGCTATCTAACCTTCTGAGGAACTGCTAGGCTGTTTCTCAACGCAGATGCACCATTTTACATTCCCACCACCTGTGTGCGTGGGTTTTGATTTCTCTACGTTCTCTCTCTCCAGTACTTGTTACTGTCTTTTTATGTGAGCCGTCCTGGTAAGTGTGAAGTGGCACTTCACTGTGGTTTTGATGTGAATTTCTTTGAGGCCTAATAAGGTTCATTATCTTTTCATGAGCTTGTTGGCCACTCATGTATCATCTGAGAAGATTTTTTTTCCATTTGAAAAATTGCATTGTCTTTTTATTACGGAATTTTAAGTGTTCTTTATTCTAGATATAGACCTCTTACTAGGTATATGATTTGCAAGAATTTTCTCCCATTCTCTGGATTTTTTCACTTTCTAGATGGTATCTTTTGAATTAGAATGGTTTTAAATTTTGTTGAAGTCCAGTTTACCTATTTTTTCTTTGATTGCTTAAGTTTCTAGTTTCTTAAGAAAACCATTGCCCATTTCAAGGTCAAAAACAATTATGCCGATGTTTTCTTCTAAGAGTTTTATAGTTTTTGCTCTCTACTCTTAAGGTCTTTGACCCATTTTGAGGTCCCTTTAAAATATGGTTTATAGTATAGTACATTGATTTTTATGTTTAAGATTTTATTTATTTTGAGAGAGAGAGTGTGTATGGGGGAGGGGCAGAGGCAGAAGGAGACAGAGAATCCCAAGTGGACTCCACGCTGAGCACAGAAACCCCACACTGGGCTCAATTTCATGACCCTGAGCTGGAATCAAAAGTCAGATGCTCAACAGACTGAGCCACGCAGGCACCCCAGTAGATTGCTTTTTAAAAGCTTTCTTTCTCATTGACTTGTTAACTAGATGAATACAGGTCTGTAGAACCCAATTGCATTTTAGTTTAAGTAAGTTTCCATATGTTGTGTCCTCTGTTCTGGTAGTGATTTAATGAATTTGGTTAAGTTCCCAGGAGATGAGGGAATGACATTTATATTACATGCTAAACGTTTTAGTTTGCAAGGGATAGCGAAGAACAGGACCCTGTGATTTGTGATTTGACATTATTTTATTAGAAGGTGTCTCGTGACATTCCCTTGGCATGGGGAGTAAGGTGCTAGCTAGTTGACCATATTCCCCAATGGGTTGAAAATCCACATGATCCTGTAGGAAGGGGGAAGTTGAGTCTAAGCTTTTAGGTCAGATGGCCAAGCAGCTTTGGCTGGTTAGAGACTGTGCTTCTATATCCACTTCAATTTATTTCTGTTTCTCTGTTGGAAAACTCTTGGTGGATAGTTGTCCATAGGTAGATGGATTCTAAACTCTTAAATGAGGGAAGTCTTGTATTCACCATGGAAAAGTGTCCAGTATGGTCTACCAGTGTTAGTTAGCAGTTATGATCTTGGACTTGGTCTTAGCTTTAAAAGTCTTTATCCATTTTTGCCTTTGACCAACAACCCAAGAGCCAGAATTGAATGGGCTCCTTATGCATTATTCCTGTGGAGAGGTAAAAAGCCTTAGGGGTAGTTTACTCATTTCCCTGCATCTTAAAGCTGTGCTAAATATTGCTTGTTGGAAGATCAGGAAGTCTAAAGTAGATAAATGAATGTCTCTGAAATGATGTTAGCAAAGGAATTTTTGGGGTAGTCACTGGTTAAAAGAATCTTTCCAAGCCAAAATGAAAAGGATAATGGCAAATTCTGGATATACTAAACAAGATAATAAAATTACAATCTATGTAAATTAGATGAATTAAATGAACTTTGGGAGAACATCCAACTTTGTGGCTGTTTTGTAACTGTCCCGATCTCATGGCTTTTGAGTTAAGGATTGGGAATGAGACTTGGGATGAACGGATATAATGCTCTTTGTGTCTTAAATATAATTTGGCCTAGAGCTTTATAGAATGTAATCATCCAATTAAAAGCTAAGCTCCAAGCTTTGGTTATACTTTGAAACTAAGAAAATGAGTCCAAGCCACTCAGAAGAAAAAGAACTGAAAATCTCTGTCAGATTTCTTGTTCATGTTGTTTCATGTATATTCATTTTAGTTTACATAAAATTCGCTAGGGTTGCCCTTACTTATAGTGTTCAGGGCAGTTCGAATGAGGGAAAGCAGAAGGCAGAGAGGATGTCCTAAAGACAGTTGTCTGGTTTGATGCTGTCCCTGCCCTCACCTCTTTTCCATGTGTGTACCATTGCTGTAAATTCCTCTTAATGCAAGTGATGTCTGTGGTCCCTTATCTGCCCAGCCCCAACAGTGTTCAAAGTTCCAACTCAGGGTTTCTGTAACAAAAAACAATCATGATTTTCTGAAGCCTCAATGATATCTTCTAAAAGTCCTTCAGTACTTACCTTGACTGTCTCCCAACTTAATGCTTTTTAATGTGCATTTCCCATTACTTGCTTTTGTTTGGTATTCATTGATCTTGTCTCACTAATGTGTTAGGTTCTTGATGTAAGAATTATGCCACTATTTCTACAACTTTCTTAAAGCAGATGGAGAAACACTGTAGAATTATCCATGCTCACTATAAAAAGCAAAAACAAAAATGTGTTAATGTCACAGAGAGCAAATAAGCAAATAAAAATTACATAAAATTTAAGTATTGAGAGATAATCACTGTTAACATTTATGGTTTATTAGGGTTATAGTTTGAGACAGGTCTCTGGGCACAGAGCTAACATGTATATAATTTATCATAAATAGAATTATAAACTATTTTTAACATTTTTTATTGGGGATGTTCTGTACATATTTCCAAGTATATACGGATTATAATCACTTTACCTTGTTAGTATTCTACTGCATGTGCTACACAGTTAACTAGTCCACTGTTGAGACTTTGGATTGTTTGCAGTTTTTCACTCTTGTAAGTATTGTTTTGTTAAATGTTTCCATGCCCCACTTTGTACTTGGGCTGTCATTTTAAGTGAAAAAAAATCTAAAAATGGCATTGCTGGGTGAAAAGGTAGATACATTTTACTTGTTTTATAAAGTGCCAGACTCCCTTCCAGAGTTTTACCTGTTTACACTCTCACCAGGAGTGTGAGGAGAAGTTATTTCCCTAAGCTCTGGTATATACTGGGTTATCTCAGTCTCCAAGATTTCTGGACTGTGGTAGAGTAAAGTGATACATAGTTTTAATTTATATGAATTGTATACTAAGGAGATTGAGTGTATACTTTCAAGTTTATTGTCCATTTATGCAGCATTATTATATTACTGGCTTATGTCCTAGTCTCATTTTCATTTCCAGTATTTATGTTCTTACTCATTTTAAAGATCTCTTTATAAATGCAGATGAATAACCTTTTTAGGCTATGTGGTATTCTCTCATTTTCCCAGGTTGTCCTTTTTCTATCAGCTGTTCCTGATTTTTTTTTGTTTGTTCTTTTTTTGCTTTACAGAAGATAAAAAATTTAAACTGTATTATAAGATGTATCCATCTTTGACTTTTAAAACTTACAAAACTTTTATATTCCTATGTGCTTTAGGGGCTTTCCCTACCACAAGATTATTAAATATTAACTCATATTTTATCCTAGTAATTTTATTTTTTTTGTCTTTTATTCCATATGAAAATTTCAAATGTTGCTTTATCAACTCTCATGATCTGCATTAATATATACTCAGGAAGGACTTGTTGTTACTCTGTCTCCTACTCAGTTTGTTCTGAGATACTCATTTAGAAGAATGATCTTAAAGATTTTTTTTTTTTTTAAATTTGAGAGAGAGAGTGAGAGCGAGAGCATGAGAGGGGAGAAGGTCAGAGGGAGAAGCAGACTCCCCATGGAGCCGGGAGCCCCATGTGGGACTCGATCCCGGGACTCCGGGATCATGACCTGAGCCGAAGGCAGTCGCCCAACCAACTGAGCCACCCAGGCGCCCCAGAAGAATGATCTTATATTTAAAGATACAAATATCCCAATGTTAGAATCCTTAGGAATGATTTCTTTCTTTCTTTCTTTTTTTTTTTTTTTTTTTACTATCATTTTAAAAACTACTAACATTATGGACTTTGGGGAGGGCATGTGCTATCGTGAGTGCTGTGAATTGTGTAAGACTGATGATTCACAGACCTGTACCCCTGAAGTGAGCAAAGGAATGATTTCTTATTATAAATATATCAGAATATATCTCAGTAGCCATTTGCTTCTCAGTCTATATTTTCTAGTGTATGTAACAAAAACCATTTGGATACCTTTTTATTTTGATAGAATATATTCTAGGCCAGTGGCTATAGAGAACCTAAAAATTCCTATGCCGCAAATCCTTTTTTATTCCCCCCTTTAGAAACTCCTATGTCCGGCTCAGACACCTGTGCACTAATACCTGGGTTCACAGCACAAATATCCCCATCGACAAGGAAGAAGAGAAACCCGTGATGCTGAAAGTAAGTCCTGGAACTTGGCTGCCTCCTTTGGTCTTGTGTTCCCTAATGAAAGGGCTCCTTTGAGAACTGATGGAAGGGTAGAGGCTGCGTTTTTTTGGTTTGGCCAGTGTGTGGTCATGGACAAACTTGAATGCAGTGAAAGAATTCTCTCCAAGGGAACTGGCTAAAGCAAGCCCAGGCTTTTTGAAATAAACAGAACTTTTTTAAATTCCATGGCTTTTGCCCTAAAGGTTGAGCAATTGTCTGGATTTCACGTTGGTCTGAAGGATCATTTTTGGCTGGGGGAATGTTTGCTTGTGCCTTGAGGCACATCCGATACCTAGTCAGTTTTCCCCAATCTTTATTATTTCTTTATCTCTCTGTGTACTTAAATATACTTTTATTTTTTGAAAGTTCTCTCAGCCCCTTTAATTTCTCTCACTGAATCCCCCTCCCTTTCACTACCTTCTCCAGGGTCATAGAGCATAAATTCACAAACACGGACTTTGTTTTTAAAAAATGAAATGATACTCTCATTTTTTAAAAAAGATTTTATTTATTTATTTGACAGACAGAGATCACAAGTAGGCAGAGAGGCAGGCAGAGAGAGAGAGAGAGGGAAGCAGGCTCTCTGCTGAGCAGGGAGCCCGATGTGGGGCTTGATCCCAGGACCCCGGTATTATGACCTGAGCCGAAGGCAGAGGCTTAACCCACTGAGCCACACAGGTGCCCCTGGTACATTGTCTACCCTTATAATACTCAGAGTAAATAATTACCATTTTGCTCATTTGCTTTTTCCTTATGTGTTTATAAGCATATTTTTAAGTTACAGCAGTCTTAATATGCTTCCTTTAACAAATAAAGGTATAAATCGATACCAGAGCCCATTTTCTGCCTCACACTTACCCACAGTAAGAATCTCCAGAGGTAACAACTGTTAATGATTTGGGGTACTTCCTTCCAGATGTTTGTCTATGTCTAGTTAATTTTAAATGCAAGATAGCTTCAGCTCTTTGGATAGCCCAGTGTCCCATAAATATAGTGTTTTGTTCTTTGGGGTTTTTTTTTTTTCATTTTATTTTATCTTATTTATTTATTTGACAGATAGAGATCACAAGTAGGCAGAAAGGCAGGTAGAGGAAGCAGGTTCCCTGCTGAGCAGAGAGCCCGATATGGGGCTCGATCCCAGGACCCTGGGATCATGACCTGAGCCAAAGACAGAGGCTAACCCACTGAGCCACCCAGGTGCCCCAGTATAGTGTTTGATTAATGTGTTCCTCTCTCAATCCAAGAGACAGTTCCATAAAAACATTCTGCTTTTCAGATCGGCACCTCCCCTGTGAAAGAGGATAAGGAAGCATTTGCCATAGTTCCAGTTTCCCCTGCAGAGGTTCGGGACCTGGATTTTGCCAATGATGCCAGCAAGGTGCTGGGTTCCATAGCTGGGAAGCTGGAGAAGGGCACCATCACCCAGAATGAAAGAAGGTAGGGCTTCAGCAAGAGCCAGACGCACTCATCCTCAGCCACTGTGGACTTTTTAAATCCCTTGCTTGCAGAAAGAGAAAAATGCCAACTCTGAACAACCTTGTATGAGAGGAGCAGGCCTTAGCATTTATATGTGGCTTCAACTTGTGGTTTTCAAAAACCACATTCACTTCTTTGAAAGTCTCTAAAGTTGAAAAGACCGGTCTATCTCCAGTTTGGGGCCAGTGTTACTCTGAAATGAAATTTGATGGCTCCTATTTTATGAAGATGGTTAGCCTTTTGTAGACGATAGTGTGCTCTGTGTATTTTACTCTTTCTGGTAATTGGTTGTCACTCGCAGGGAAATTGGGAAGAATGGATCCACTTGGGTTTAACTACCTCATTAGGCCTGAGTCTCCCAAGGTGACGCTTCCAACCTATTGGACGTTAAACATTTCCCATCTCTAATTGCTTCTTTACCCCTAAGGTCTGTAACCAAGCTGCTGGAAGACTTGGTTTACTTTGTCACCGGTGGCACTAACTCTGGTCAAGATGTACTTGAAGTGGTCTTCTCCAAGCCTAACAGAGAACGGCAGAAGCTGATGAGAGAACAGAATATCCTCAAGCAGGTTTGTGAGATGCGAGGTACTGGGATCTTTGTAAGACATCGGTGAGATCCCTGCTCTTACACAGGGATGTGTGTGGTTCCCACCTGGAAGGCTTGATCAACTGACTTTTGGAGAAAACAGACTTGATGCTTGTAGAGCGGTTTTGAGTTCAGAACAGTAGCGAGCGGAAAGCACACAGTACACACTGCCGGTCCACACACATGCATAGCTGTACCCATCATTCACATGTGCCACTGCAGCGGTCCATCTCTTACAGTTGGTGGACCTGCATTGACGCATCCTAGTCCCCCCAGATCTGTAGTTTACATTAGGATTCACTCTTGGGTGTCACATACTCACTCTTAGAATGTAGGCAAATATATAAAGACATCCATCAGTATAGTGTCATGCAGAATATTTTCACTGTCTTAAAACACCTCCATACTCTGCCTATTCATCCCTCCCTCCCCTCAGTCCCTGGCAATCACTGAACTTTTTATTGCCTCCATTGTTTAGCCTTTTCTAGAATGTCTCATAGTTGGAATCTTACAGTATGAGGCCTTTCCAGACTGTCTTCTTTCACTGAGTAATATGCACCTGAGGTTCCTCTGTGTCTTTTCATGGCTTCATAGCTCAGTTCAGTTGAAAATGCACTTGTTGAATCTCAATGTGTGAGAATTCATCTGTTAGGAACTCCAAGAAAAGTTCATTTGACTACTTATTTTCATTAAAAATAATGGGTGCTATGTGACCTTAAGGTTATTTCACATGTCTGGGAGAATTGGAGTATTTGATAAATAGGGAACTATATAAATCACCACAAAATCTTACCATAAGAATGAGTAAATGGCTTCTAGGACATATGTAGATAGTATTATCTGGCATAAATTTACATAAACTGCTGTCAAGACAAATGACAGGGAGGTAGGTGACAAGGGTAGATGAAGTGCACAGAAATGCATACCATAGAGTTCTCTAAAGCTATATGTTAGCTATATGCATGGCTTGGAAATTCCTGGCCACTAAACCCCAAAGAAAAACATATTAGTTACTAGTCCTACAGTTCTCCATAGGAACTTGGGATTTGAGACTCCTTTCTCCTGTCAGTTGATGATAGACAAAATTTATTAGCACTCCATCCTGTTTCAACAAGGAGTTCCCATCCAAGAATAAATTATATCCAGCTGTTTCATGGGATGACTCCCAGATTAGACCTCTGGCTCCATGCCAATGCTCATTTTCCAACACAGTAGTAGTTCTTTGAGGGGCCAGAATGATCGAATTCCATGGCAGAAGCCTTCATTGAGCACTATATTTATACAATTGACAGTTATTATCCCCTTTTTTCCTTAGGATCCCTTTGGGAGCTGGGTGGTATTCTTTCCTTTTTACTGAGAAGAAAGCCAGGAGTTACCTCGACTGTCCTTTATACCACTAGGGTATAATGTAGGGACAGTGATTTCAACCTAGAATCTGGCAATTACAGAGTCTGTACTTTAAAAAAAAAAAAAAAAAAGGATTTTATTTATTTATTTGACAGAGAGAGATCACAACAAGTAGGCAGAGAGAGAGGAGGAAGCAGGCTCCCCACCCAGCAGAGAGCTTGATGTGGGGCTCGATCTTAGGACCCCGAGATCATGACCTGAGCAGAGGTCTTAAGGCAGAGGCTTAACCCACTGAGCCACCCAGGCGCCCTGAGTCCATACTTTTAACCATTGCCCTACACCATACTTGGAAGTGCTTAAGGACCAGTTAGGTCCAGGTGGCCTGAATTCAGTGAGCAGCCAGTCCCAGTTGGTGGATTGCATGTAATGTTCAAGTTATTGATGTTGATCTAGAGAGAGTTGCCAGTGCAGTCTGGCCACCTGTGAGGTTAGATTAGTTTGAGACAGAGGGCTAGCCATTAGCACTCTAAATGATGGCGGTGTCTGTTCTTCCTTCTCACAATCAGATCTTCAAGCTGTTACAAGCCCCATTCACAGACTGTGGCGATGGCCCCATGCTGCGTCTGGAGGAGCTCGGGGACCAGCGGCATGCCCCTTTCCGACATATCTGCCGGCTGTGCTACAGGGTCCTGAGACACTCCCAGCAAGACTACAGGAAAAACCAGGTTGGGATTTGGGACTGACTGAAGTTCATATACGTGCCTCATGGTTTTAAGTCTTACATCTGTTGTTACTTAATTGCTAAAGAACAGTTTACTAAGTTTCTGCTTAGCAAGGAAATACATTTTTGCAAGCCTGAGAAAAAGACAGTCCTTAAGAAAGATATCAAGAGAAGTCCCCTTCTGTAGCCACCTTTCAGTGAGTTTGTTTGTTTGTTTTTTGGGACATTGGTATTGCATTTCTAGTTGTTTTTTTTTTTTTTTTTTTTTTTTAAGGTGCTTTACCTTAAGGTTCAGGGTAGTGATTGCATGTGTTTATATTAAAGGTAGAGCAGAATTTTTTTTCTTCTCGCTCCCTTCTATCTCCTCCATGTCTGCTGGTAACTTTCTCTTTATTTTGGTTTTGGCTATGTTTTATGACATCCGAAGCCCTTGTGAATGTCATGGCACTGTCTATATTATCCTCTTCCGATGAAATAAATGTTCTAACCTCTCTGAGGGTTCCCATCAATTTGAGATTTTAAGGAAACCTGTGAACTGTGTTGTCACATTTAGTAGTTCTCTAAATGGGACTAATGCTGTCCCCCAGGAAATACTTGGCATTGTCGAGAGACCCTTTTGACTGTCACCACTGGCACCTAGTGGACAGAAGGAGTATCCAGAACACATAGGACATCCCCCGACGATAAATAGTCATCCAGCCCTGAAAGTCGGTAGTGCTGAGGTTGGGGAGTCCTGCCCTTGGTGACATAAATTGCTGTAGGTGCACAGAGGGCGCTTGGGATAACCTTGAATCCCGGTCTCTGCATTGGGTTACAAAAGGCCTTTGTTGGTAAACTTTTGACGGCCACGAACCCTGGCCTTGAAATTTAAACTTCTCTCTGTAATAAAAAGTTTCATGTTTTGTCATGAAGACAGTGTTAAATGGAGGCGGCGGCGCTCCAAAGTATCACAAAGTATCAGAGAGAACCTTGTGAGCAAAACGGTGAGCTTGTGACTTGGCCTTTGCTCCTGTTGAGATCGCAGGTACCCTGTACCTGTGAGGCTATGTTCCTCAGTGCGTACGGCTGGTCCTTGAGTGCTCTGGTGGCTTTAAATCCACCTGCAGTGCACTGACACCATCCTGGAATAGCGCAGAGAGACTCTTTTCTCCCTCTTCAGATGAGGTCACACCAGAGCCTCTGGTGTCTGCCCACATATTTTGCTTGTACATGAAGACACGCAACAGTCCCTCCCGCTGCTGCCACATTGACTGTCTTTGCTTGTTGTCTGTAGAGTCTCTGCCACTTGGCAGGAGATCCCTGAAGGCTGGTCATTTCCCACATATGCACCCTTATTGAGCATGGGCTGAAAAGGGGTCAGTGTCCCCTGTGGACACCCTGAATAGTTTTTAGGATTTTAGAATTAATTAAAAAAAAAAATTAAGCCAAGTTTCAAGGGCTTTTAGTACTTTCAGTAAGCAAACAGTCTGTCTTGGGAAGGGATATATCTTTGGCTAGAAACAAACAAACATGTGCAAGAGGCTTCCCCGAGTTCTCACGTATTTTTATGGAACGTCACGTCTGGTCCCCCAAGAGAGAAGCCAGGGATGTTTTTGTACGTTCTGTGAATCTGACTGATGGGCTTAGGTATTCCTCACTTGATCCTGCTACCCATTGGCTATAAGAATGTATTTTCACCCCGGATACAAAGAACAGGATGGGGTGGTATTGTTCTAAATATCTAAGTAGGCTTAAGTGTGTTTATTCAGCAGCACAGAGCAGTAAGGCACAGTTAAAGCCTCTTGAATTAGTAATAAAATCAGAGCTGAAAAACAGCTTTTGACCTTTTAGAGAAATAAGTCACCACATTAATATTTATACTGTGCACTTAATAAAATGCCCATCTGTACATACAGGATAATTTGCTTAATTACATTTGTGCGGCAGGTTTAGTAAAATGAAGGATGTGGGCGCGTGTGCAGCTGGTGTCCTAGATTAGAAAGTTGTGGAAAGATGCTCCACTAGGATTTCCCTTATGAACGATAATTCTCATCAGAGACTGTTGCTACTTTCCTTGGTTTTGGGTTAACCTTAATACCTTTCATTGTTCCTGCTGACCTCTCTTTTCTTCCTTAAAAGGAGTATATAGCCAAGCAGTTTGGCTTCATGCAGAAGCAGATTGGCTATGATGTGTTGGCTGAAGACACCATCACCGCCCTGCTTCACAATAACCGAAAACTCCTGGAAAAACACATCACCGCCGCTGAGATCGACACATTTGTCAGTCTGGTGCGGAAGAACAGGGAGCCCAGGTGAGGCGGAAGTGGGCCTGGTCGGCAGAAGGTATCCGGGTATCAAAGTTGCGGTCACTGAGCTAGTCATTGTGCTTTGGGCTAGGTTTCTTTTTTGAGGGTTGCCAGTGACAGATTTCAGTTAGGCCAGTTTTGAGAGACCCTTGGATGGGTAGTCAAAAAAACATGGTATTGGAATAGACCTTTTGGTGGAATCCTAGCTCTGGCATTTACCAGCTGGGTGGCCTTCGCTTTACCCTCGAGCTTTAATTTCTTCTATGCTAAATGAATGGTTATGAAAATTGAATGAGAATAAATGCATGGGAAGTTGCCTGGTACTTAGTCCTTGCATAATAAATGACAGTTTCGGCCACTCAGTCCCAGTTTAGCACCCTGATTTGCAGTTAGAACATCTCCCCAAATATTAGTAAGAGTCTTTTGCAAACTTAGCTGTTGTTTGACTATTTTTATTTAAGTTGTAGTTCCATCTTTTCTCATTTCTATAGCTCTCCCCCTTTTTACTCTCTTCCCTCTTCTAATTAAGATCCACAACATCAGGGAACCTGCTTGGCTCAGTGGGTTAAGCCTCTGCCTTCAGCTTGGGTCATGGTCCCAGGGTCCTGGGATTGAGCCCCACATCAGGCTTCCTGCTCAGCAGGGAACCTGCTTCTCTTTCTCCCTCTGCCACTTCCACTCCCACTTGTGGTCTCTCTCTCTCATAAATAAAATCTTTTTTTTTTTTTTAAGATTTTATTTATTTGAGAGAGAGAGTACAAGCAGGAGGAGTAGCAGAGGCAGAGGGAGTAACAGGCTCCCCACTGAGCAGGGAACTGATACAGGGCTTGATCCCAGGACCCTGAGATCACGACCTGAGCCGAGGGCAAACACTTAACTGATTGAGCCACCCAGATACCCCTAAATAAATAAAATCTTAAAAAGGGGGGGATTCACAAGATTTTTAGGAGAAGTGGGAAATAGTTTACAATATAGGTATTGTGAATGGTCACACGGGAAAACTGATAATGTTGTTGTAAAATGACTCCTCCCACCCATGAGGATAAATAACATTTGTGGAGCATTCTCATGTACGAGGGAGTGAACTAAGTCAGCATTTGCCATGAATTATCTCACTTAATTCTCAGGGCAGTTCTCTGAGGTTATGCATTACCCTCTGCTGTAGATGAGAAGAGTGGAGCACAGTGAAGTCTGGAAATTTCTCCAAGTCACACTGCCTATCAGAACATAACTAAGGAGAACCAAAGCAGGGATTCCAGCTGGGGCACTCGGGCCTCCGAGCCCTTCTCTGCCTCTTTGCTGCCCCTCCTCCTCCCCCATGGCTCCCTTATGTGACCTTCCGTGTCTCGTTCTTTCTTTGCATTTTTGCCTCATCACTTCTTCGTCTGCCCCAGCCACTGCCGTCTTTCTTCTCTTACGGTTACTGGGTTTCTGGTGGTGCTGTAGACACTGGCCCCCAAACCGAAACCGTCTGTCATTTTCTTTGGTCCCAGCTCTGTTGGATCTGACCCCTTGCAAAGAGTCGGGCTCCGAGAGTCAAACCTCTCCCTAGTTATGGAAAATGTCTTGTTTGCTTTCTTTCTCTTGACAGATTCTTAGATTATCTCTCTGACCTCTGTGTGTCCATGAACAAATCGATCCCAGTGACCCAGGAACTGATATGCAAAGCCGTGCTGAACCCAACCAATGCCGACATCCTGATTGAGACCAAGTGAGTGGCAATCTTGGGATTAAGATTCCAATGAGAGAGGGATTTAGGTAGAGAATGTATGGCTCAGGGGAGGCCTGCACTCCTGACAAATAGAACTTAACTCTTTGACTTTTTCAGACTTGCTCTGAAGTCAGATGGGCTGGCATGGGATCATTCTGAGCCAAAGATCTTGGATAGGGATATTAAGTTTGCTTTTGGAGTGGCCTTCTCTGCACTTATTTGCACACTGGTTGAAAACCAATGTGTATTCACCAGAGAGCATTTTGCACACACTTGTTTTCATCCTTAAAGTTCTTTAAGTACGATAATCAGTTTTAAAATTTGAAGGAGGTAATTCAGTGGTGATATTAAGACACAGTAGGGCAGAGCTTTTTACATCATCACTGTTCAAAAAATGGTTAGTTGTACCCAGAAACTTCAGTAACTGTAGTGATTCACTTTTAGCAAGAGAACAGCTTTCCTGATAAGTACCATGCCCACAATGGGGCAAATGTGGGAAAAACAAGTGAAAACAAAACCGCAAACTCAGGCCCTGAACTACCGATTCTTTTGTTTGTTTCTCACGCATAACTTAGTTTTGGGCTTGGGCTGATGCAACTTGAGCATTTCAATATTTGGGCCTGAATAATTGTCACGGGGGACTGTCCTATTAATTGAGCCACCCAGGCGCCCCTCAATATTTGGGCCTGAATAATTGTCACGGGGGACTGTCCTATTAATTGAAGAGCATCCTGGGCCTCTACCCAGTAGATGTCCGTAATGCCCCTCCCACTCCGTTGGGACAAACAGAAATGAGAACGTGACTGCCGACATTGTCTCCTCGAGATGGGACAGGGCATGCAAAACCACCCTGCTTGAGAACCGCTGGGATAAAGTATGTGAAGAAGTTCATGTTCGGCTCTTTGTGATTCTGCCGCCGAGGGAAACTCCGGTTTTCATTTTATGTTTACACGGAGAGTGCGGCTAGATTGCCGTATATTGCTGTAGTCGAACCGGCAGTAGCGAGTATTTCAGCATAATGAGTTTTCCCTCTTCCTCTTATTGTCCAGGTTGGTTCTTTCTCGTTTTGAATTTGAGGGCGTTTCCACTGGAGAGAATGCTCTGGAGGCAGGGGAAGATGAAGAGGAGGTGTGGCTCTTCTGGAGGGACAGCGGCAAGGAAGTTCGCAGCAAGAGTGTCCGGGAACTGGCGCAGGACGCCAAAGAAGGGCAAAAGGAAGACCGAGACGTTCTCAGCTACTACAGGTGATGGGGGTCCCGCCGGGCTCGGTTTGGGGTGCCCTGAAAAGAATTGAGGGGAAGTTTATTGCTTGTTGGTCGATGGCTCCAAGGAACGACACGTTGTCCCCTGTCGAGCAAATGTTGTGTATTGGAGGAGTTGGGAGTGTAAGGTTTGGTTGTTATTTACGTAGTAAGTTGATTTCCAGATTCGACCGAGGCAACCGAAGAATGAGTGCTTGTATCAGGCCCTGGTTACCGTTTCCCCTTAGCAGCATAAGACATATGTGCATATCGTAGGAGCTAGGCGTCAGACTGTACAGTCAGACTGCTCGGGTTCAAATCCTCACCTTCCTACATACGAAGTTTTTGACTGTGGTCGAGTTACATACCTCTGTATGCCCCGGTTCTTTAATCTGCAAAATAGAGACAATAGTGCCAACCTCCTGGAACCTTTGCAGACAGAGCTAGGAAAGGAGTATGTGTATTCACACATATATGCATATTTATGTACACACACACATATATCTATGTTCTCTGTACAAATATATGATGAAACTGTGAGTGCACATCAGTACTTCCAATTCCATTCCAACACCCACGGGGTCATTCTAGGCTTCACCTTCCTGTGTGCGTGACTCCATCCTGTGACAGAGAAACCTGGCTGGCCTTGGCTCTGGTGGATACCTGTTTGCTCACTGTCCACCTCTGCCAGTCACCTTCTTTAGCCCCAGAGTTGCCCCGGGCCCAGCTTTAAGACCTGTGGACCCTGCCACCTCAGGGAAGGCAATGGAGAGGGAAAGGGTGGGGGGAGGAGCCACTTCAAAGAAGAGAGAAGGGAAGATGGCAAAGTGCTCATGGCATTTTTTTTAAATAAGTAAAACTTGGCAGTTACGGCCCTCTGTTACCTCCTGCATTCCTTTCTCCTCCCTCCCATTTGTGTCTTTGGTGCACACCCCTCCACTTTCTCGGTGTGTTCGTATTTTACTACATTAGTACGCAGTCCTAACAAATAGAGTGGATTTTGCCTGTTCCTAGAAATGTATGTAAAAGGTGCTGTACTGCATAATGTATCCATTATGAAACCTGCCTGATAGATTCTGTGTTGCTTCTGAAATGTGTTCATGTTAATGGAGGTAGATGTGTCTAATTTCAACAGCTGAGCGGTATTCCTTTTTATGACGCCACGTTGACCTTGCTCTTTGATAGTCGATTGTATGCCACAGTTTAGCCTTTCATGTCGGGGGACATCCTTATTCAAAAGTGTGCATATGAGTAAGAGTTTCCATTTCGTATCCGGAGTGGAATTGTTGAATTGGCGAGGATGCAAATTTTAAAACTTCACTCAGCAATCCTAGATCAGATATTTTGGCGCACACACTCACCAGTTGTAAATGAGAACTTTGTTTCTCCTGGTCTTTGCTAATTCTGAATATTGCAATGCTCTTTAATCTTTGCTGATTTTATAAGCATGAAATAGAATAATATTTTAATCTGCATTCACTGGTATCTGGTGAGACTGAGAATATTTTCAACTAACGGTTATTAATAGCAATGGGGTTTTAGATTGAGAAGCCAGTATTTGGTTCTTTGGATGCTAGTGGCTTGCTATTTCATGCCAGAAGTTTTTTACTCTTTTAATGTTTGATATGTCTTCTCCTGAGGGTGAATGTGAAGGCATGCTTCCCTGGTCCAGTATAGAAGGTGACAAAGATGACACGTAGTTGGATGAGGAAGAAAGCATAAGACATTATGAGGAGTTCCCTACCTTGCACACCATGGTTTTCATGTAGAAATCACAGAGTAGGCTTATACGAGATAAGATCCTAAGAGTATTACAAAATTTCTAACTAGACTCAACATGGGAGATATCGTTAACATTTCCTACATGGTCTTTATATGCTGTATTAAAAAACAGCTGAAGAAATAGACACGCGTTTGAGATGTAATATTTTTCCCCATTTATTTCATAAAATAAACAAGGCCAAAATGGAATCAAGTAGTCATGTAATTACTCCCAACTCAGCAGGGTGGACATGTAGGACTAGTGGTGTAACTTGAACTCTTCCTTTATTGGAGCTATTTGAGTGTGTTGATATCTAAGTTCAGGAAGCCAAATGACCCTCTTATGAAAGTTGGGGATATCTCGACTTTTCCTGCTGTGAATTTCCATTCATCCTCAACGATTTCTGATTTCTTCATGTAACTTTACCTTTCTCCAGGTATCAGTTGAACCTCTTTGCCAGGATGTGTCTGGACCGCCAGTACCTGGCTATCAATGAAATATCAGGCCAGCTGGATGTTGATCTCATTCTCCGCTGCATGTCTGACGAGAACCTGCCCTATGACCTGAGGGCGTCCTTCTGCCGTCTTATGCTTCATATGCACGTAGACCGAGATCCCCAGGAACAAGTCACGCCTGTGAAATATGCCCGCCTGTGGTCTGAGATTCCCTCGGAGATCGCCATTGACGAGTGAGCCTGGCTCCTTCTCCCTGCTAAGACCTTGTGCTGTTTTAAGACCTCATAATGTTTTGTGTCATGGTAGACAAACCACTTATGGTCAGGTTAAGTCTAGTTAAATCACAGAAGCAAAGTGAAGTCTTTTTTTTTTTTTTTTTTTTCATTAAGCTTAAAATTAAAAAGTGTGTGGCAAATTTTTTTTTTTGAAGAATGCAAAAGCTGGCATGATTATATTTTTTATGTCTTGTCCCTTTTTTTTTAATTCAACAAATATGTGTTTCTACTTGGTGTCAGCCTTAAGTAATACATCAGTGAACCAGCCAGAACACTATCTCTACACGAGTGGGGAAAAAGATGCAAACAAGATAAATGATTCCATATCTTGATGATAGGTGCTAAGGAGGGAAGAATAAAGTAAGGACAGAGGGTGGGATATGAGGTGTTGGGAGGGCTTCTTGGCTTTGTGGCTGGAGCAGCTGGGGAAGCTTGAGTGCAAAGATCTTGAAATGTGATTTCCTTTTCTTTTCCTTTTCTTTTAGCTATGACAGTAGTGGAACTTCTAAAGATGAAATTAAGGAGAGGTTTGCACAAACCATGGAATTTGTGGAGGAGTATTTAAGAGATGTGGTTTGTCAGAGGTTTCCTTTCTCTGATAAGGAGAAAAATAAGCTTACCTTTGAGGTAACTCATGATGAGATGATCTGTGTATTTTATCTGCTTTTCTTTGGTCATTTTTCCATTGGGTAAATATAAAATATTTTAGCATGTGGTGATTTCTATCCTGAGACTCTCATTTGATAATAAAAAGGAATTCACCTCAATTTTATTCCAGAATAAAATAGAACTGTTAACCAGTCACTTGGCTTAATGGTAGTTAAGTTCTTAGAAGTACTCAGGGCAAATTGTATCATCTGAAATGGTAGTATATTAGGTATACTCTGTACATTATATTAAAAACTGCAGGAAAGGGTGCCTGGATGGCTCAGTCAGTTGGGCGTCTGCCTTTGGCTTGGGTTGTGATCCCAGAGTCCTGGGATCGAGCCCTGCATCAGGCTTCCTGCTCCACAGGAGCCTGCTTCTCCCTCTCCCACTCCCCCTGCCTGTATTCCTTCTCTTGCTGTGTCTCTCTGTGTCAAATAAATAAATAAAATCTTTAAAAACAAACACAATGAAAAAAAAAAACACTGTAGGAAAGAAACAGCCTCTGCTTGAGATCTATCACAGATGAATCATTTGAGGTACATAAATCCTTGTTACCATTGAGTTAAAAATGTTTCCTTTGAGACTTTCCTTGCAGCGAGTTCTATTTCTGAGGATTACAATGTTGTTACCTGTGTTCTCTTTGGCTATAAGTTGACTGGTCCTGTATTATCTTTGGGTAGCTGCACAGACACATGATTAGGTTAGTTATTGAAATAGGTCAGGAGCTTGGCAGTTTTTTGTTTCTTATTTTTTCTCTTTATGAAATAAAATGAAATAAAATGAAATTTGATCAGAAATGGCAAGCAAAGTGTGTGCCTTCTCTTACCATAACAAGGGTCAGAATGAGTCATTTATCAGCTAGTCAACGTAAAACCGAAGGGTAAAGTTTATTAAATACCATCTTTCTCTCTCTTTTGTTCGAATATAATAGGTTGTAAATTTAGCTAGGAATCTCATATACTTTGGTTTCTACAACTTCTCTGACCTTCTCCGATTAACCAAAATACTCCTGGCCATACTGGACTGCGTGCACGTGACGACCATCTTCCCCATCAGCAAGATGGCAAAAGGAGAAGAGAATAAAGGTAAGAACATTGCAGCAAAGTAGAGGAATGGGATTTGCAGGCACCCATATGCCTGGGGTACAACCTGCCAACTTCTCCCCTTATGACTCTTGTCATGTGTTTCCCTGTGAGGTCCTTTCCTTGTCCTTCTCTCCTGGACTTTTCATTATGGACATTTCCATTTTATTTTATTTTATTTTATTTTATTGAAAGAACAAGAGCAGAGAGAGAAAACACACACAAGCTAGGGGTATGGGTGGCAAGTAGCAGGGAGAGGGAAAACCCCATGTGGGTCTCAATCCCAGTATCATGACCTGAGCCAAGGGTAGATGCTCAAGCTACTAAGCCACCCAGGCGCCCCCATTATGGACGTTTTCAAACAAAAAGCAAAGCTGAAAGAACAGCACAGCAGACACCTGTAGATCCACGACCTCGGGTCCTTGATTATTCACATTTTGCTCGATTTCCTTTATATTCATATATGAGTCTGTGTGTCTATTTTACCAAACCACTTGAAAATTATCTAACAAATTGAATGCTTATCTCTGAAGAACACATGTCCTACCCTCATATATGATGTGTTCTGAGGCATTTAATGATGATAGTAGCACATGCTGAAATAAAATCCAACCTTGTATTTCCAGTCTGTGAGGAGGACAATCTGCCTTTGTATGTGTATTTTTTTTCCTGTTTTAGGGTCAGAGTGGCATGTACTAGGTACTCGTGTCTGGATAATTGTCGAACTTGTCCCTACAACTAGAAGAGAAAAAGTACATCTCCTTACCTCCTGCTTTCTGTCAGGTTTTGTGCTCAGTTATTTCATGTGTTTTTCACCATCTCATTCTCTGACTGAGCTCTTTTATTCTCATTTTAGAGATGAAGAAGCTGAGCCTCAGAGGTAATCCAGTGTACTCAAGATCAGTGTTAGTAGCAGCACCCGATTTATGCCTTGTTAACTCCTGTACCCCTAATTTTCTGCATAGCAACAAGCATGTGCTAGGTGACCAGTAACATTTGCAGGTGAATTAATACACAAAAGTGCCCCTTTGGGGATTCAAAGCCCATGTGTTTTCCGCCACTCCCGAAACCCCAGATTTTTAAAAAAATTTTTTTTGTTTTTGTTTTTCAAAGATTTTATTTATTTGACAGACAGAGATCACAAGTAGGCAGAGAGGCAGGCAGAGAGAGAGAGAGAGAGAGAGATTGAGAGAGAGAGGAGGAAGCAGGCTCCCTGCTGAGCAGAGAGCCCGATGCGGGGCTCGATCCCAGGACCCTGAGATCATGACCTGAGCTGAAGATAGAGGCTCAGCCCACTGAGCCACCCAGGCGCCCCCCGAATCCCCAAATTTTTGATGGGTATTAACCTTTTCTGGTTCCTAGGGTCCTGAGAATATGTCAGAACAGAGACATGTTCAGTACTATGTCTCCAGCCTGTGCCCCCTGCCAGGCACCTCAGAGCACTCTCCTAGACTGTTGTCGTGACTGAGGTCTGTGCTGGCCCTTCCTAGGCAGTAACGTAATGCGGTCCATCCATGGGGTCGGAGAGCTGATGACCCAGGTGGTGCTCCGGGGAGGAGGCTTTTTACCCATGACTCCCATGGCTGCTGCCCCTGAGGGCAACGTGAAGCAGGCAGAGCCAGAGAAGGAGGACATCATGGTCATGGACACCAAGTTGAAGATCATCGAAATACTCCAGGTAACTGTCAGCCAGAGGTGGAAGGGGTGTGCTCACAGGGCTGCCACTGGGACCGTATCCCTGCTTTTATAAAGCCCTAGACTTTCTGGGGAGAGAATGGAGATAAATTCTTAGCTCGTTGCTAAGTGCCATTCATGAACCAGCTGTCTTCATCGGTCTACTGTCATCTCATACCCCTCCGCAAAGTGCCCTGGTCCCTCCAGCCATGACAGAATTTCCTGTAAATTACCTTAGGTTTTCATAATCCTTGCCCTCTGTGTCTTCATCCAAGCTAATTCACTTAGTTAGGCTTCTACATAAAGCTGGATTCCTTGCTTGTCGTTCATAGCTAGTTTAAGCCTCCATTAACTTGGCAACGCTTGGCTCCGTCCCTCCCTTCCCTTTTCGTTCATTTATTCAACACACATTTATTGAAACTGATTCTGTGCCAAGTACTTTGAAGCATCAGAGATCCAACACTGAACAGCATAGATTAAATTCCTGTGTCTGAAGAGCCCGCATTTTGGTAGGAGTCATAGGCATATTAAACAGCAGGTATACTATGTCAGATAGTGGTAAGTGTTAAAGATGCTAAAATCTAGAGGAGGGCCAGGATGGTTTGGAGGCCACCAGGAGGTGGGGGTCAGGGATACTGTTTTTGATGGGTTTTCAGATGTGGCCTCTCTAGTAAGGTGACTGGATCAGAAACCCGAATGAAGCAAGGAAGCTAGCATGTGGGTATCTAGGAAAACCTCTAGGCAAAGAGAATAGCAGGAGGAAGACCCTGAGGTGGGGATACACTTGGCAGGTTTGGGAATTGGTTGGGTTCAAGAGGAAACAGGAGAAGATGAATTAGGGGGAGTAAGAACAAACAACTCTTTCGAGTGGACTTGCTACAAAATGCACAGAGAAATGGGGAGGTGTCTGAAGGATGATTGTTGGTCACAGGAGGTTTTTGTTTTATTTTTTTTGTTTGTTTGTTTTTTTAAAGATTTTATTTATTTATTTGACAGACAGAGATCACAAGTAGGCAGAGAGGCAGGCAGAGAGAGAGGGAAGCAGGCTCCCCGCTGAGCAGAGAGCCTGATGTGGGACTCGATCCTAGGACCTGGGATCACGACCTGAGCCGAAGGCAGAGGCTTTAACCCACTGAACCACCCAGGTTCCCTGTTGTAAAGTTTTTTAAAATAGAAATAGATGGTTAGTGTTCTCTCATTGTGGTTTTAACCGGTATTTCCTTAATGACACAGGACCCTGCGCATCTTTTCAAGTCTTATTTACCACCTGCATATCTATTTCATTGAAGTGTCTGTTCCATTTTCAAAATTAGATTATTTTTTTCCTTTTATTGAGTTTGGAGAGTTCTTTATATATTCTGGACACGGCCTCTTTATCAGACACATGATTTGCACATACATTCTTTGAGTCCTTTCTGCTCTCAGCAGTGTTTCTGAAAGAGTGGAAGTTCTTGTTTTGATCAAATCCAATCCACTGGCTTTATCTTTTATGAAATGAATTGTGATTTTGGTATTGAATCTGAGGACTCTCTGCTCAACTTAGGTCACAAAGATTCTTCTTATGTGTTCTTTTAGAAGTTTTATTGTTTCAGGTTTTCATTTAGGTCTCTGTTCTATTGTAAGTTGTATTTTCATATGGTTCAAGACATGGATTGAAGTAGTTGTAATTCTTTTCCTTCCCCACGGCCCCACTTCTTCTTCCCCTTCTTTCGCCTCCTCCTCTTCTTCTATTTCTTCTCCTCCCCCACTCCCTTCCTCCTCCTTTTTCTTATGGCAAGTTTGTATGTGGAATGGAATGGTCAGTAGAGTGGGCAAGTTGTTGACTTAGGAGAGAGGAGTGAACAGCAGGAGTGAAGACTTTGCATGGGCAAAAGGAGGTAGGCGACCCAGGCTGCTGGAGACAGGGATTGGTCTTAGGTACAAGAACCTTCCTGTGCTTTCCGCTTTCTGCTCACAGGTCATTTTTATTCATCAATAAAATCATTTGCTCCTTAATGAAAAGAATACTGTTACCACTTTTTTCTTTTATCTAATGCTGCCTCCTGCCAACCCCAGAACATGTAGTAGGTGATTATCAATGTTTATAAATTTAAGAATTTGTATTTTGAATCTGAAATCACATTTTATCAGTAGTTTGAAACCATTCATGAGAGTCCTCAAATAGTTAAGGCCATAGAGAATGACTCAAAAGAAACATCATTGAATTTTTGCCTGACCAAAAGTTGAGAAGGACCTTTTAGGCTATGGCATATGTGTCCCAAGTACATTAGTATCATGACTGTGTCTCAGCAGTGATAGAGTGTAAACCTTGATCACACCTTGAGGTCCTCTTATTGTCATCATCTTAGAACAGTTGGTCCATGGAATCATTGTTTCAGTAAATACTTGCTGAGCCCCTACCATATGCAAGGCACTTGGGGCACTAGGAGGAATGCACAGGTGATTTGGACAGAGACTATATCCACAAGCGATTTACAGTCTAATAGGAAAATAAGGAAATAAAACTCTGAGGAAAGTGTCTCCTGGGACACAGGGGTGGGTCATGTGATCTCATTTAGTAAGCAGCAGAGAAGGTTTTTACAGAGGAGGTAGGATTTCATCTGCGCTTTTAAGCCTGGACAGGATTTATAGTATAGAAACAAGGGAACCTACTCAAGTCCCCTTGAACTTGGAGCAGGTTGGATGAGGGCATGACATCACATGGGCCAGTAGCATCTCCTCCTTGGGCAGAGACCCGGCATGTGTGGAATGGAGGTTGTCAGAAAGGAGGACTGGACCAGGTTCTAGAGAGCTCTAGGTGCCTCAAGTGGTAGGACTTTATTCTGTGGTGGGACTTTGAAGATTTTTATGCAGGGGACTGACATAAGAATGAGTGCCTGTGGGAGGTGGATTTGATGAGGACAAGGCAGAAGAGAAGGAGGATGGGTGCAGGGGCAAGTGATAGTCGGGAGAGACGCAGGGGAAGTGGTGGAGGCAGAACCAAGAGGACTTTGTCTCTGATTAATGTGTGACTCAGGGAAGGAGGAGTCGGTGTTCCTGAGGCTGACTGAGAGAACCTGGGCAGGATTGACATTGTTCTGTACAATACTGAGTTTGAGACTCTGCAAAGACCCCAAATGGGATGTCCAGTAGTCAATAGGAAACAATGACCAGCATCTCTGAAGGCAAGCCAAGGTAGTGTCTCGGTCTGAGAGAGGTGACTGCCCTGGGATTGGGTAAGGTCACCAAGAGGGCAAGGCAGAGATGGGGAGAGAATGGAAGGGGGAATGTTAGTAAGGTCCTCAAGTAAGGCCATGTGGTGGGGTTTTTTTGTTGTTGTTTTTTGGGGGGTGGGGGGTGGCTTTAGCAACAATCCAGGAAAAAGTAACCTTTCTTCAGAGCAGAGGGCAAGGGAATGTAGAAAGTGAATGAAGAGGGAACCCAAGGGTTGATAATAAATCAGAGGAAACCATCTGAAGTGAAAAATACAGACCGAGCTAGTTTCTAGTAGTAAAAACATATTTTTCTTTGTTAATTCTTTTAAATTAAAGCAGCCAGCTTCACCATTCTCAGGGCCCAGAATTGGCATTTACTACTTGCTGAAGTAATGTTTGATAGAGGATGGAGTAGGGAGTGAGTGATTTATTATTACAATTATTAAATTAATTGTCTGGATGTTGAAGTTTGCACTGGAAGCTAAGGTGCTGTGGACAGGTTTGATATACTCCATGGAAGTCTGTTGTTAAAGTAATTGTTGAAATCTAAGCCAAATATTTGGCTCACTTAGTGCTTAAGCTAATTGATGCAACAGTTACCAGGCCTAGCCAGAGTGCAGTGGCTTGGCAAAGTGTTACAGGTGGTATGCTAATGTAACCAATCTGTTTCCATTTCCACTTGAATCTTTAGTTTATTTTGAATGTGAGGTTGGATTATAGGATCTCCTGCCTCCTGTGTATATTTAAGCGAGAGTTTGATGAAAGCAATTCCCAGACTTCAGAAACATCCTCCGGAAACAGCAGCCAAGAGGGGCCAAGTAACGTACCAGGTTAGTGATTCCACAATGGGATTTCAGCCGTAGACTGGGTGTAGTCTAATAAAAACTGAGGATTCCAACAGTACATACTACAGAAAGGGTAAAATATGAATATTTTGAAGATTACTATAATGGAGAACGAAATTCTTGGAGTTACCCCCCCTTTTTTTTAATGGTTTTATTTATTTATTCGACAGAGATCACAAGTAGGCAGAGGCAGGCGGAGAGAGAGGAGAAAGCAGGCTCTCTGAGGAACAGAGAGTCTGACACGGGACTCGATCCCAGGACCCTGGGACCATGACCTGAGCTGAAGGCAGAGGCTTTAACCCACTGAGCCACCCAGGCGCCCCTGGAGTTACCCTTTTTGAACAGAAGAATAATTGATAGAGTTTTGATCTCTTCTGGGTTAGGTCTTATTTCCTTCCATCTTGGAGTGTCTTCGTCATAAGACAGCTGAGGGTTGTAGTGTTGTGGTTACATGAAATGCCAATAAAAGCAAACAAAACCCTCTAAGAAAATGTTTCATCCACTAGCAACTTTTACTCATAATGGAAGTTTTTCCCTGCCCAGGAAATAGTGATGAAGGGTACTGGGGAAGGTGGTAGTGGGGAACATAATCCCACCTGTCAAGGCCTGAGCTGCCTTGGAGTGGGGTCATCACTCTGCTCTGCTAAGGGGATCATGAGCAGGTAGGAGACTGACAGGAATGTAGAGCAGTGCACACCAGAGCCACTGGACAGTGTGATCTGGGTTGACCTGGCTGCACAGCTTTGCAAGATAAGATTTTGGGAGACTTGAGGTTAACCTAGGGGTGGGGCAAGGCCATTTTTGGGAAAGTTCACCAACAGCCTGGTTTTTTTTTTTAGACCTTTCTACATCTGAAGCTTCGTTCTCTATCTTTTCAGGTACTCTTGACTTTGAACACATTGAAGAGCAAGCAGAAGGCATCTTTGGAGGAAGGAAAGTAAAATTTCAGTGTTCAATTTTATGAGTGATTCTAAGAGTAGGAAGTCTCCTTTTGTGTAAAGGCTTTTCCTTCATTTTTCTAGGAAACAATTAGCCTTGGGTTTAGGTTATTTTTTGGCTGTATTTGTAACCCTTAGTGCTCAGGTCAGAATGATATTAGTTGGTTGTGTGTGTGTGTGTGTGTGTGTGTGTGTGTTCATGTGTTTCCTGCTTAGGATAGAAGGAATGCAGGTTTCCCCAAATACACATTTTAAAATATTTTTTTTAATGGTACAAAATAGGGTTGAAAGAAAGAGGGGATTGAAAACAAAGTGAGGTTAGCAAGATCATGTGTTTCTGCTGCTGGTGGATTGCCATTTTTGTACGTGCAATGACAACAGAAACACACATTGTCCCCAACATTAGATGAACGTATGATCCTCTTTTTAAAAGATCAGATTACTCAATGTAGACTTAAAACATTATTATGAGACTCAAATACCTACAAGACTCGAACAGCCACAAATTCAGTTAAATACCCTCTGCACATAGTCTTTTTTTTTTTTTTTTAAGATTTTTATCTGTTTGAGAGAGAGAGCATTAGGAGGGGGAGAGACAGAGGGAGAGGGAGAAGCAGACTCTCCACTGAACAGGGAGCTTGATGTGGGGCTTGATTCCAGGACCCTGGAATCTGACCTGAGCTGAAAGCAGACACTTAACCGACTGAGCCACTCAGGTGTCCCCCACATAGTTCTTTTCATACACATACTTGGTTCACTTATCTATTGCTGTGTAACTTACTACATATATTTAATGGATTGAAAAAATAGTCTTTTCACTGCCTCTCATAATTAAGTGAGTTGGCTGGGGCTCAGCTGGACGGCTCATCTGCTGGTCACTGTTGAGTTGGTCGGGGCTGGTGATTGGGGCTGGCACATGCAAGCTTCTTAACTCACATTTCTGTCTCCTTGGTAGGAATATCTCAAGGCTGGGAACTCTATTTCTCCCTCCTTTCCTCTCTCTCTCTACACGTGATCATCTTAGGCTTCTTTGTAGCTCGGTGACTAGCTCTAAGTGCAAAGAACCCGACAGGATAGGCCAACAGCATACAACAATAATCAAGCCTCTGCTTGTATCGCAGTGCTAATATCCTGTTGGTCAAAGCAGATCCCATGGCTGAGCCCAGTGTCAGTGGAGGAGGGATCTACATGAAGATGTCTATACCAGGAAGGTCTCTTTTGTTGAGGGGGCACCAATGTTAGCAGTCTACCCCAGCACTTACTATAAAACCTGTGAAATTTAAATTAGCAATATTATTTACTACGGTAAAAGATGTTTTTCTGGAACACAGAGGATGTTGAGTTCATCATGATGACACTACCATGTGCTTTTAGGGTATCTCAACTTTCCCATCATTTTCTACTATTGCATAGCAGTAAGACTGTCTTCACAACTTTTTAGAGCATGTACCCAGAATAGAGTATCATCCTGTGAAATCCCCTCTGTGCTTTTCTTGCTAACCTGCAAGCATGAAGTTCCCACCATTTGGCATTCATTCGATGGTAACACAACATAGCAAGCCACTGACACAGCAATGGAGCAATGCTCAGGTCGGCGGCGGTTTACCATCTGATCCAGGACACGCTTATTAATTTTTTAATTATTTAAATGACACAGTTAAAATAGATACAGAGATCAGTCCCGACAGTTTGCTAATGGTCCTCAGTTTGAAGCACACCGCGTCGTCCTGGTCATGGCAACACACCCCAAAGTGGGGTCTGCAGACTCCTTGTTACACGTTTGTGACCTTAGAAGTTCAGAGCACAGGAGTAATCACTGGGACATTTTTATAGTGACTTGATGGCTACAGCCACGTGTGGGATCAGGGGACCTGGTACCGACTACCTCATCAGTTAGCTGTGAAGTGGAAGTAAATGCAACTAGTCCTTTGGTAGGCACTGAATTACAGCATCTTCCATAAAAGATAAACGCCTGATTTTGGACAAACACAACTGTGTGCAGTCCTCCGCCCATAGACGAGACCCAGCAGAAGAGCACTAAAACCCAGGAGTCGGGAATCTGGAGAAAAAAGCTAGGTCCTGTCACTGTGGGAGGGTAGGGACCTTGGCTTAAAATCGGACAGTGGTGAGATCTTCATTGTCCCTTCACCTTACAATGTAGCGGAAGTTAAAACTAGATTGCGTTGTTAGGGGGGCTTGTTAAAACTCAAGCCCCCCGAGGCTGCTGTGGGGTGAGAACTCTGACTGGTGGGTGTGTCTGGGTCCAAGCACGTGAGAGAAGGGCCTCTGTGGCTCATCTGGCCTTCCCCCTTCCTTGTGCTCCTTTAGTGAGGAGAACACCCCCCTGGACTTGGACGACCACGGCGGCAGAACCTTCCTCCGAGTCTTGCTGCATTTGACGATGCACGACTACCCACCCCTGGTCTCAGGAGCGCTGCAGCTCCTCTTCCGGCACTTCAGTCAGAGGCAGGAGGTCCTGCAGGCCTTCAAACAGGTAGCTGGGGTTGCTGTTTGTGTGTTGTTACTGCTTTTCGCGTGACTTTCCGAGAGGCTGCTGTCGCCGCTGACCCGTTGCTTTTGTTCAGGTCCAGCTGCTTGTTACCAGCCAAGATGTGGACAACTACAAACAGATCAAACAAGACTTGGACCAGCTGAGATCCATCGTGGAAAAGTCAGAGCTCTGGGTGTACAAAGGGCAGGGCCCTGATGAGGCCATGGATGGTGCCTCTGGTGAAAATGAACATAAGAAAACAGAGGTGGGTGAGATGAGGCTCACACTGTCCTTGCAGATGGATGGGCTCCTCAACAACGGGGTACCCTCCTCTGGCTTTAGGAAAAAGCGCAGATTGTGGGTTGAGCGTTATTCACAAGAGATTAGCTTATTAAGTAGCCACAGTAACAGCCATTCTCCTAGGAAATAAGCTGCAAAATGGAAGTTTAGCTACTTCTTCTGTGTCACCTTGGACTGTGGGGAGTAGACTTTGTTGCGAGAGGATGAGCTCCAGCTTTCCCTTGGAGACCCACCTGGGAAAGAACCTGTTCTCAGGAGGCTGCCCCCCCCACCCCAATCCTCTCCCACATCAGTGAAATCACATCAATCTGAATGAGTTGGGCTGAAACCCAGCACGACGATAGGAAAACTGCCAAATTCTCATTGCTTCCTAAACGCCGATGCCAAGCCGAATGAACAGATTATTGCCCAAGGGCCAAACAAACCGCACTTACGTTTATTTTGGTCTCTAGGACGGGAATAACAAGTCACAAAAGCATGAGAGCACCAGCAGCTACAACTACAGGGTGGTAAAAGAGGTAAGTGGCCCTCCTGCCTGCTTTCCTCTCCTAGGAGCTACGGTCTGTGATAGTGAGGTTGAAGGTGCAAACACTTAGGCTTTTTCCTTCATGTAAAGTTTCACAGGGCGAAAGAAGCTTGCAGAGGTTACATACATGGGTTTTAAGGTCAGATCTTGGTTCGAATCATCCTCTGCCGCTTTTTTTTTTTTTTTTTTTTACTTATCCTCAGTTTTCTCACTTTTGATTGATGCAGCTAACACGTGTATTTCTGAGGGGTTATAACTGACCAGAGGATTAATTGATAAAACCATCAGAATTCCATCTCAGCGGCTGGCACATAGTGTCCACCTGAGGGCTCTAGCTCTTTAGAGATCTTTGCATAAGGTGGTTCAAAGTTGGGAGGTTGGGAGCTTTGTGGGTTTTTTACCCACAGAGCACACTCTTCTCGAGTCCCTGGCAATGATGCTGAGTCTCATCATTTTAGGAGATCTTTCTGAAATTATCCCACTTTGGGTTGAAGCCTTAATCCACTGCATCCTCTGGAAGGGCATGTTCTTAGCCACATGGAGATTCAGCTTCATATGATTAACAATAATACTGCGTATTAGAACACGATCTCCCTCATTTTGGGTGTTTTAATATGCTGTGATCACTTCTGCCTCCCTGCTCATGACCAGCACCTACGGTTTTTTTTTTTTTCTCAGTTGTGCTTTCTAGTTTTTGGAGGTTGATTTCTTTCATTTTGTCTGGCTTTATTGAGGCATAATTGACCCAAAACAAAAATTATAATCTCACTAAAACATGACATGCCATAATTGGATAGATATACTCTGTGGGATGATGACCACAATCAAGTCCATTAACATATGCATCACCTCACAGAGTAAGCTCTTTGGAGGCGGTGAGAACACTTAGGATTTGCTTCAGCAAATTTCGCATGTACATACACCGTTATTGCCTGTTGTCACCGTGTTGGACCCTGGAGCTCACAGCTGAGGTTTGGTCAGAGGTACAAACTTGGGATCTCTCTCTCGGATAGATTCTGATCCGCCTCAGCAAACTCTGTGTCCAGGAGAGCGCGTCCGTGAGGAAAAGCAGGAAGCAGCAGCAGCGGCTTCTGCGGAACATGGGCGCGCATGCCGTGGTGCTGGAGCTGCTGCAGATCCCCTATGAGAAGGTGAGCCAGTCCCCCTCCCCAGAGGGCGGCAGGTCCCCATGTTTTCCTCAGCCCTTATCGCTTGGTGGTGTTGGTGAAGACATGAAGCCGATGTGATGAGCTGAGTGTGAGGCGCTTGTAGGTCACTCGTATGAAACTAACAGCTTCATAAAGTGAAATCACCCGTAACCTGCCTCCAGTTCTTAGATTCTAAGCAGGAGCCCGTTGATTCTCGCCTTGCTCCCACACCACGCTGGATGTGAAGGTTGGCTAGACAGAGCTCTGCTCACGGGCTTGTGCTCTCCAGCATCCTCTGCAAATGCCCTGCAGGCAGTTTAAGCCCTACAGGTTTCTAAATGCATGTGGGAACGTGGGGCTTGCCCACTTTGGAGGTCCTCAGTAGCGTGCTGACATCTGGCCAAGTATTTGGGTCTATCGTATATGTTGCTCTAAGTCCTCTTTCTCTCATGAGAAGTTATACGCTCTGTCCCATCCTTTCATGCCAGCATTTGTCATTGACAGTGATAGGATTTAGGGAAGCAGGGTAATGGTGCTTGGCACTGTGCAGCCTGACAGGGCATTTGTGAAAGCCCTGTCCCTTCGCTTCCACAATCCAGTGCCATTGTCATGGTGTTCCCACTTGACAGATGAGGAGACTGAGGCTTGGGGAAGTTTAGAGCCCGAGGGCGTGGACTTCTGCCTCTTGATTTTACCAGTGACTGCCAGAAAACCTTGCTGGCATTGAGTTGCCTGAAAAAGCCTCACTGCTTGTGCTCGCCGGGGGCTGCACTAGGTCCTTTTGTTCACTCGTTCACTTGATCTCCTTAAGACAGTGCATGAGAAAGGTCATACTTTTCGGAGCCCCACTTTAGATGAAAAGACTGTCACCAGAGGTTCGATACGTTCCCTCCATAGTGCAGCAACATGACAGAGCCAGCACTGCTCAGTTGTGGGGCCCAGATCTTGTTTGCTGCACCAGCTGCCTGTGCTCAAGGAAGTTCTTGGCAGAGGCCACCACCACAGTCATGGGGGCCACAGGATTCAGGCTCATCAACCTTTCAGTAGCCACCTATAAGGTGTAAGCTTAATCCCTCCAAGAGGTCAGGAACTTAACTAACCTGACATTAGCACAAGTGTGCATGTCATCCTCATTTGACTGGCATTTAGGCTAGAACCAGCAAGCTGATTTACCTTGCTGTGCGTACAGAGTATGAGGAGGTAATTTGCTGGCCTTGTCTTTGCCTCCTAATATCCTCAGTTTCCTTGAAAACATACATGCCTTCGTAGAGTAGTGTTAATGGAAAAAAAACAGGTAACCTGATATGGTTGGAATTGGTGGGAAAACATTGTGTGTGTGTGTGTGTGTGTGTGTTACTCCATGAGTGCAGATATCCCAGTGTGGGAGAACAGTGGAGGAATTCCTACAGATGCGCTCTTGTTATGTGATGTCTTTAGAGCTTACCTGCCTTGTAAAAATCCATTTCAAATGATGAAGTTTTTAGTTTCTGTGAGCCCCAGCAGATTCTCCTTTTAGCAAAGAAGTGAAAGAGTGCAGGACTGTTTGAGGTTACGGCTGCCGGCCAGCAGTGTCTCTCTGTCCCAAGGCCTCTGATTTCTTAGAGCTGGAAGGCATGCCACTTTCTCTGTTAATGAGAGACAAACGGTAATATCCACTCTGTTGTATGGGACTCCTCTTAACCTTGCCCATTTTTGATTGTTAAAGCTGGTAGCTCAGATTCCTTCTGTAAGTTGTTCTGCCCAGATGTGTCCTGTTTTCTCCCAGGATTATTATCTAGATCAGGGGGAGCCAACTGCAGACATGAACCAAATCCAGCCCACCACCTGTTTTTATACAGCATATTAGCTAAGAATGATTGTTCTATTTTTCAATAGTTACATTCTTAGTGGTACCTGCAAAATGTTCTCTCTTTTGCTTTTTGACCCACAAAACCCAAAGTATCTGTCTGACCCCTGGTCTAGACCAGAACCAGTAGTTAACGTTGATGGTGTGATAACTGTCTCAGCACTTGACATGGATTTTGCACTGAATCTTCATGACAACCATACGAAGTGTGCATTTTTGTTGCCTCCATTTCACAGAGGAGGAGACGAAGACCCTGAATGCTTAAGTACATGGCTAGGGAGTGGTAGATCTGCATAAGCCCTAAGCAGTCAGGTTTTAGGGCTTGCCTTCTTAACTGTTAGGCTCCTGGCTGCTCGAAAGAGGTCATATAAGTGAGACGACTTAGGGAGGTTACTGTTGACTGTACAAATAAGACGGATGATTCCATTTCATTCTCCTTCATTTTTATTATATTAAAGGTTGGTTTGTTTAGAATTGGGTAGAATGGCAGTAGGGTGTAATCAGTTGTCTTATCACGGGGCATCTAATGCTTAAAGAACACCGAGTGTGTGTTTTTACGGTAGGAAATGAGAATCACATAATCAGCTGTGTGAAGTGCCTGGGGCAGGTATTATCCCCATTTTGCAGGTGGGAAAACTAACTCTTGGGTTAAATGCTGAGGCTGAGGTGACAAGGACAGGATTACGGCAGGTGTATTTGCCCAAGTTTATAATTTAAAGAGATTTCTACTCTGACATGTTCTCTCCTGCCAAGAGCTCTAATGCATGCTTACGTTCGGCAGATGAAACAGGGTGAGCCCGAGAGCTGGGGCGGTGTGGGTTCACCAGCAGTGACGCAGTAGGCTGTTGCTGTGCTGTCACTCTGCTCTCAGGATTGGGGGTGCGTTCAGAAATTTGGGGCATTGTTAGAAATGGCTTCCACTCTGTATTCTACTCTTCCCAAATAAATTCTTTTTGTGTCTGCTTGTGGCTAGTGGCAGAGAACGTAGGACAGTAGAATTAGTTACAGGCTTCTTTGCAGTGTCATCAGTGCAGCACCCCCGTATTTTCACACAAACAGGCCTTCAGCGTGTCATAGAACTGGGTCTCCTGGCGGAAAGGTAGGTGCTGTCACCTGCTGACCTTTTGTCCACAGCGTAGCCCTGTTTTCAACCTATTATTCATCTGCCTCCTTCCACACAGGCTGAAGATACCAAGATGCAGGAGATAATGAGGCTGGCTCACGAATTCCTGCAGAATTTCTGTGCAGGCAACCAGCAGAATCAAGCCTTGCTACACAAACACATAAACCTGTTTCTCAACCCAGGGGTAAGACCTCAGGCATGTCTGGAAATCTGTGAGGGGAGGGCAGGAAGCAGTAAGAGGAACAACTTGTTCTTTTGCTGTGGTGACCACAGGGACTTGTTATAATGCAACATTCATTCTAAAAGGAACATTTGGACCAACTCTCGGGAGGACATAAACACTCCCCATCTTTTTAGGGGAGAAAGCAGGGAAAGGGAGGAGGAAGTGATAGGGTAAGGTAAGATATATTTTTTTCCTAACATTCTTTATTACATCAAATTTTAGCCCTAGAGAGTTGCTGATTGTCAGTCTCTAGCCACATCCTCCTGAGGTCATGCATAAAGTTTTCTGTGTACATAATATAATACATTAGATATATACAAATACATGGTTTATTCATATAAAACATAACTGTCCTATCTTAGTTTGTCAGATATGTTTTGAAAGTATGTATTGTGCAGTTTTTTAAAGAAAAATGGTGACGTACTCTATAGTTTGCATTTTGCTTTTTTCACTTAATACTATGGCTGTTTTTGCAAGTCATAGCCACATAAATTTTTCTCATTTTTGATGAGAAGTTGTGATGGCTACATGGTGTTCCATAGTATGGCTGTAACATTTTAAAAACCATTATCATATTAGTGGACATTGAGGCAATGTCTAATTCTTGACTTTGTAAATAATTCTACAAAGGATATCCTTGTAAATACACGCACACTCACTCGTTCATTAGTACCCCTAGAGCTTTGGAGGAGAAGACTGGAAGGTTGAGGGGTAATACTTCCTCTTTGTTATGTATGGGGAAAGAAAGGAAAAAGGATAAAAAGTTTAGAGCCCCCTACCTCACACCAAACATAAAACTTGACTGGGTAAAAAATAGAAAATAAATTTTCTAGAAGATAACACGAAAATATCTTGATGACCTAGTGGAAAGTGAAATTTTCTTACATAGGATACAAGCAGCATTAATTACAAAGGAAAATATCAGTAAACCAGACTTCTTTAAAAACTTCTATTCACCAAATGACATTATTAAGATCCTCCAGAGGCAAACCAGAGACAGGGAGAGGACATTTGCATTACATGTGTCCAATAAAGAATTCCTATCTAGAATATATAACCAACTCAAAAAAAGTCCATAAGGAAAAGGGCAACCCATTTTTTAAAATTATTTTTATTAGCATATAATGTATTATATGCCCGGGGTACAGGTCTGTGAATCATCAGGCTTAAACATTTCGCCACACTCACATACCCTCCCCAATGTCCATAATCCAAAGGATGACCTATTTTAAAAAATAGGTTAAAAAAAAGTTTATAATGAAATCATCCATAGAAGAAATCCCGATAGCCAGTAAATGGGGCAAAGTGATCATCAGAGAAGTGTAAATTAGCTAAGATTTGCACAACAAAGTATGACAAAAACCAAAGAGACCAACAACACTGTAACCCAACTTGGGTATGGAAAAGCTCTAGTGTAGAATGGAAATTGTTAACATCTTTTGAAAGCTGTTGGCAAGTTCTGTCTCAAGCCAAACGCTTGTACTTCGCAACCCAGCAATTCTACTCTTGGGTGGAAACCCAACAAAAATGCACGTATATTAAAGCTTAGCAGAAGACACGTTCCGGAATGCTCAGAGCAGCACTATTGGTGCTAAGAGTAGTGTTACTACTTGGTACTGAAACTGGATCCGCCCCCAAATGCCCATCAGCAATAGAACAGAGAAGCACGTGGTGGTTTATCCAGGCCATGGAACTTCCATAGCAGTGACCACGAACAGACTACTGATACACACAACAGCATGTTGAGAGCGTTGCAGTTGGACTGTGAGTAAAAGAAACCAGACAGGAAGGGAGTACATGAGGCTTGACAGCGGGCAAAACTAATTTGTAGTTGCAGAAATCAAAATGAATTAAATGGCGGGGTGAGGCCTTTCGTTTCTGGACGTGGGTGCTGGGGTTTCCGCTGTAGTTCACTGAGCTGGAGACAAGTGATTCGTTTCCCTTTCCATGGGTTTATTACAACTTACAAAAGAAGGCAGTACAGAAGTGAGAAAGGAGAAAGGTGTCTTTGTGGGTTTCAACGCTTCTCTCTGTGCATACTGCTAGACTCTCTTTCTCACTTGACTCCGCTCTGTCCACCTTTTGACCATTTCCCTGTGCTCCTGCCCTCACTCTTGTGCCAGATCCTGGAGGCGGTCACCATGCAGCACATCTTCATGAACAATTTCCAGCTCTGCAGTGAGATCAATGAGCGGGTTGTCCAGCATTTTGTTCACTGCATTGAGACCCATGGTCGAAACGTCCAGTACATAAAATTCTTGCAGACGATCGTCAAGGCAGAAGGGAAATTCATCAAAAAGTGCCAAGACATGGTCATGGCTGAGGTGACAGCTGTTTGTTTCTATATACCTTCATCTAGAGTTTCTGGCAAATTTTTAAATTCTTGCTCTCTGTACGAACTGGCACCCTCTCCTGGAGCCACATAAATGGACAAAACGTAATTGTGGTGTGTATTTGTGAGCTTAAATTGTATGTAGAAGTGAGAGTCTGATATGACTTTTTCATAGCAGCATATCTATTTATTTTAAGGCATTTTGGCTCAGATTCTTCTGAGAGGAGAAAAAAATAGGAATATTGAACAAAAATTACAAAGAATAGAGATTAAATATAGATAGAAACCACTGAGCCAGAACAGCCTACATTCCTGTGGATTATATGACAGTTTCTTTAATTATTCGCTTAACTAGCTAGAAAAAATTGTTGCTTGCTGATTCACAAGAAGAAGCTGGTCAGTGGAATTGGGACAAAGTCCCACTGGGTTGTCTGTGGGCAGTCAGGGCCACATGGGATGCTGTCTGACCGGGAAGGCCCTCTGCCACACCTGTGTTCAAATAGACTCAGTTGAATCTTCCCACCTGTTGAAAAATAAAAATGAAATATCAAGTAAATCCATTTAACACTTGGATTTATAATTCCCATTTAATAAGAAACAGGGTTCCAGGGAAGGTAGTGTAGTATGTTTAAAAGAATTGACTTGACCTGGGATGTGAGTGTAAGCTATACTACTTTATTGGCACAGTGACCTGATGACTTGCCAACCCTCAGTGTGCCTTCCTATAAAATGAAGGCACGGTGGTATTCAGCCAAGAAGCTGACATGCCAGCTCAGGGAAACGACGGTGACAATAGGAGCTAACATTATTGGAAGGCTGCCCTACTCTAGTCAAGGTTCTAAGCAATTTGCATATAATCATTTGTCTCATCTACAGGACGCAGCACCATGAGTTAGGTATCAATTTCGTCCTCAGTTTTATGGGCAAAACTGAGGCACAGGGAGGTTAGATCCATGTGGAATGTTGGTCGTGGTATCTGGCACCTAATTAGAGCTGACAGAAGTGAGTTGTTATTACGCAGATATTATGGACTATATGTATTTTGACTTCTGTGCCAGCCCTTTTTGGATCTTCTGTATTTCCTGAAATTGATTTACTATTAAGCGAACTAATGAGAAGCCACACACACAGTCCTGGGGGCAAGTTATAAGTAGGAATGCCCTGATACTTTGAAGCAGTATTGAAAGGAAGACATACCTTAGTAAGAAGTGGATAATTGATCATTGTGAAGAGAAGAGGCAGTATATGAAAGAGTTGTAAAACGGATACTACTTCTCAAGCATAAAAAAGATGGAAACTATTTTTTTAAGGTTTTAGTTATTTATTTGACAGACAGAGATCACAAGTAGGCAGAGAGGCAGGCAGAGAGAGGAGGAAGAAGGCACCCCGCCAAGCAGAGAGCCCGACATGAGGCTCGACCCCAGGACCCTGAGATCATGACCTGAGCTGAAGGCAGAGGCTTTAACCCACTGAGCCACCCAGGTGCCCCAATGGAAACATTTTTGAAAAGAAAAATCATAGCCTAAATATTAGGTTTGGAAATCCACATGCAAGCTTGCAATCTTCATTTCCACTGGGTACGTGAATGTGGTTCTACAGACTTTCTCTTCCCCTGGTAGTTTTGTTTAAGGCCACTGTCATATACCTGTATCTGTCGATTAAAGTGCTGCTGCTGCAGATTTTTAGTTATTGATTAATAGAAGTGAATGAAATTTAGATGAGTTTAGTAATAAAGGTGAGACTGGTTTTGGAAAGCAAAAGCTGACAAAGCAGCTCTCCTTCTCTGCAAGTAGATATTTTTTCAATGATGTCCCCACCTCCGCAAGCCTGTAATATAAACAAGCCCTGTTCTTTTTATAGCTGGTTAATTCGGGAGAAGACGTCCTCGTGTTCTACAACGACAGAGCCTCTTTCCAGACCCTGATCCAGATGATGAGGTCAGAGAGGGACCGGATGGACGAGAACAGCCCTCTCATGTATCACATCCACCTGGTGGAGCTCTTGGCCGTGTGCACTGAGGGCAAAAACGTCTACACGGAGATCAAGTGCAACTCCCTGCTCCCGCTGGATGACATCGTCCGCGTCGTGACCCACGAGGACTGCATCCCCGAGGTGAGTGAGCCTTTCTCATGCCTCTGCGTGTGGCGTGTGGAGCTGTTGCCGGCCCACACGAGACCTCACAGTGCTGAGACCTGCAGCTCATTTCATAGTGAGGTCTCAGTTGGTGGAAACAACATTTTCTCGAATGCTGATTTTGTGCATAAAGCTCGTCGGTGAGGGGATGTTAGTCTTTCCTGCTGTCTCCTTGAGAACCGTGGGAATCTGCTGCTGTGCTTCTGTTCTTGGTAACTAATAACAGCCTGTTGAGCAAAGAGGATTCTTTGAATCCCCTTTGAATGAATGTCTGAAAAAATGAGATTGAATGGGTTGAGATATGGTTCATGGGCATGGAAGACCCGATTCTGCAAGTTTATGCTTTAAAATGAAAATCTGTATTATAACAATAATGACAATTATAAAATATTGAGGAACTACAGGTAAGCAATACGAAAATCTACCACCCATAATAAATAACAGTTCGATTTTGAAAATGATTCCTTCCAAGCTGTCCATTTTCTTGTTCATATATATTGGCTGGTAACAAAAATGACAGAAAAACAGTGGATCATCCAGAATATAGTTTGGCTTTATATGTTTAAAATATATACTCTTAATTTTTATCTTAAACTAAATATACATATATTTGTATACAGTATATATAGTATGTATCATATATATGCTAGTATGTTTTTAGATAATTTTTTTGAGAAGTTCAAATAGCAGAGACTATAAAGGAGTAAACTACGAAAAGTCTCCTAATCTGCTCCCTCCCATCCCACAGAAAATCATTTATTATGTTCTTGTGCATCGTCTAGAATTCTGCATATAAACAAATATAAATATATGTTCTTCATTCCCCCATTTATTTAATTTTTTTAATACAAAAGGTGACAATCTGGATACACTGTTCTTCCTTTTGTATAAATTCATAAAGAGATTCCACATTCCTTTTTTATAGTTACATAAAAATTTTATTGTGTGGATGTTCTGTAATTGCCCTGCATGGCTGTTTAACAGGCTTATGAGACTATAAATGAGATGATAATAACTGGTGATTCTCGTGAAGGAGGAAATGACAAGATTGCCTTTTTCTCACAGCCTTGTCTACTTAGACTTCTGGACTCTTATCTGATAGGTGAAAAGAGTGGTCTGACAGAGTTTTGATTTGCGTTTCTCTTATTCCATGTATACCAAATCAGTTTTTCATAGAAGTCTGTTTCCGTCTTCAGGTTAAAATTGCATACATTAACTTCCTTAATCACTGCTATGTGGATACGGAGGTGGAAATGAAGGAGATTTACACCAGCAATCACATGTGGAAATTGTTTGAGAATTTCCTTGTAGACATCTGCAGGGTAAGGCTCTCTGGAACTGAGCAGCAGAGCGCAAGTGTGTATGTACAAGTGTGTCTGGACATCCTTATGCAGACGTAAGAAAAATAGCCACATAATTTCAACTCATTAATGTGTGGCACAGGGAGGCAGATGTGTTTCTTGGCCTCGCATATGTCTCATTCCTTTCTACCTTTTATTCCTAACAGAGAATAGATTTTATGTGTCATGTGTCAAGGAAGATGGATCATTTCTGCTTTTCACTTCATCCTTTTTGGATTGATCTGTGAATAATAATCTGAGACATGGGGCATCTTAACCCCTGGTATCGAGCTCCACATCAGACTCTGCTCAGTGGGGAGCCTGCTTCCCCTTCTCTGTCTGCCTGCCTCTCTGCCTGCTTATGATCTCTCACTCTCTGTCCAATAAATAAATAAAATCTTTTTTTTTAAATCTGAGACATAATACAATCAGATTTAAAAGTTTTCTTTTCCTTGACACTATGTCTCCTTGAAGGACACTGTCCTAAGCTTGAGCATTTCTCTCCTTCCATCTGGTGTCGAGGATCCTGCGAAGCACTTCCCTTTGGATCTGCTTTCCTGACCAGCCATTGAACTGGGCTTCATACTCTTGATTTGGTTTTGCTTGAAGCTTAACATTAATCTTAAGGCTGCAAGACCTACAGCCTGACAAGGCACACCATAGATACACTAGAAGTTTTGTGATGGTGGATTTAGGGGAGAGGTGGTGGCAACCAAGAGAGAATAATTGTAAGATGAACCTTAATTTCGGATACGTGTTGAAAAGAAAAGTGCACTCTAGAGTCCTAGACTATGATAATTTCTGCTTGAATGTAGAGTTATCAGTGTAAGACAAGGAACCTATAGGAACTTGTTTTCTTCCCAATTGAGGACTTTATTTAATAGTACTCAGGTATTGGTATCACAGACATATATATATTTTTTAAATGTCAAATTCCTCCTAGTCTCTTTTAATCCCATAAATCTGGGTTTTAGAGATTGGAAAGAAAGGCATGTTTTGTTTTATTTTTATTTTATGCTTAAAAAAAATTTTTTTTTTAAAAATAGACTATATCCAGTGTGGAGCCCAATGTGGGGCTTGAACTCATGACCCTGAGAGCAAGACCTGAGTGGAGTCCAGAGTCAGAGGCTTTACTGACTGAGCCACACAGGGACCCCTGCTTTGTTTTTTTGTTTTTTTGTTTTTTCTTTTTTTCTTTCTTTCTTTTTTTGAATCAGGCTGAGCAAAGTTTTCCATAAAGGACCAGATATTAAAACGTTCAGCTTGGTGAGCCATCTGTTCTGTATCACAACTCTGCCTTGGTAGTTTGAAAGCAGCCATGACAATATGTATGCATGTGGGCATGGCTGTGTTCCAATAAAACTTTATTTATAAAAGCAGCCACCAGCCCTTAATTTTGCTGACCTCTACATTACATTATTCAGAAATGTAAAATCAGTTGCTAATTTCATTTCCTGAATTTGTCTACAGACTGCTCAGCATTAAGCTTAGAACATGGTAGTTAGTTAATAAAACTTGATTCTTTTTTGCCCTTCATAAATTTTTATAAGTAATGTTAATGTCCCAAACTGTGTAAGTAATGAATTTGGTAATAAAACGTGATTTTTTAAAAAGATTATTTATTTATTTATTTATTGACAGACACAAGTAGGCAGAGAGACAGGCAGAGAGAGAGGAGGAAGCAGGCTCCCTGCCGAGCAGAGAGCCCGATGCGGGGCTCAATCCCAGGACCCTGGGGTCATGACCCGATCCAAAGGCAGAGGCTTTAACCCACTGAGCCACCCAGGCACCCCATAAAACTTGATTTTTAAGCATGTATTTTCTAAACCATTGCCTCTAAATGTCTGATCTTATTTTAAGCAGCATAATTAAGTAGAATGTTAGTAAAATCTGAAGTCTCTCCTTACCCCAAAACTTAGAGTCCATGACTCTGATTTACAACCCACTACTTTCAACAGCATTGCATATCCTTAACTTTTTAAAAATTGAAGTCTAGTTGACACACAATGTGACATTAGTTCCACTGTACAACATAGTGATGTGACAACTTTATATTAACTTTTCTACTGAATGAAAGAATGTGTGAAAGTTTGTAGGTTTGGAGAGCATCACACACAATGGACCTCACTGATGTATTTGATTCTCTTGATTACATGGATAGGAAACCATAGCTGACAAGAGATGAGTGGCTTCACCAGGAAGACAAATTTGCTTTTAGGGGACAGTATAGATAACTGTAGTGACTATGCCTTAAGCTGCCTTTTAAAGGTTTTAGATTTGCCACACATGGCTAGGAATTGGGAAGCAATGGCCCTCTAGGTGCCATCCCGGTTTTGTGTGTCTCTGTGTGATGTCTGAGTGGATTAGCGTCTCTTCCTGCATGATTTACTGTTGTTACTACTGTAATTCCTAAGAGGGAGATGTATCAATCTGCAAGCCCTTCCCTTTCATTTGTTAAGGGGGTAATCGGCAGTAGTGGCCCCAGATTTCTTAATCCTGCCACTGACCTGCAGGTTTTGGTGCCATGTCTGAAACGTCCACTTGCCTTGCAGGCCTGTAACAACACCAGTGACCGGAAACACGCAGACTCCATTTTGGAGAAGTATGTTACTGAAATTGTCATGAGCATCGTCACCACTTTCTTCAGTTCTCCCTTCTCGGACCAGAGCACGACGCTGCAGGTAAGAAGGACAAGGGCAGGGCATTCACAGCTGAACTTGGGCGGTGGCTGTCCACCCGGATTTGGCAGTGAGCCGCTGTCCGTGAGCCATTCTGCAGAGCTTTCGGACAAGGTGCTTTTCCTGCTGTGGCGGGGGCGGGGGGGGTCCCTTGACTAAAGAAGCACCTAAGGATGTTGTCCTAAACCAGATGATTCTATTGGTTGTTGATTTTTAGCCCCTTAAGATGCTTTTTCTTCCCCCTTCCTTCTTGTTGATTCCTCCCCTCTAATCTTAGAAGAAGGAGACGCAGCTTTCAGATAGGTGCTCCCCTGTTATTAATGCTTCTTAAAAACACATTTGGAGATCTCGATTCTATCTCCCAAATGTGCGCCTGGAGTTTACCCGACATGGTGAGGGGCTAGTGTGAGAAGTCGTGCAGCCAGCCAGGGGTGCTGCTGCATGGCCCGGCCCTGCAGGCGTATGCACACCTTCATGCGTGGCACTCCTGGGACTGTGTACCATCATGGCCCCGTGTCACGATTCCCACCAGGTCCAAAGGTAGGAATCCATGGATCTGGGAGATGATGTCATTCTTTGACTTAGAAAAAAATCATCCTTCTCTTTATAACGTAAATCTGGGTTAACTGCTGTGTGAGTCTTGCTGCAGGATAAAATCTAATCTTGGTCTCCAGCAGTCAGAAGAGAAATACCCTCCTTGTCGTAGGAGGAGATAGAGGCTGTCCTGGGGTTGATGGGTGGCCCAGGGTTGCTGGAGTATAGACATAATCCTAATGAAGGTAAATGCTCTAAGGGAAGGGTGACTCTTGGTCAGTGTAATATACCCTGATGCATTAATTAGATACTGCTATAGTTCATTAATATGCAAAGAGTTCGTATGAGTCTAATACAGCCCATGAGGTAGATAATACTTTTCCCATTTCAGCTGTGTAAACTGAGGCTCAGAAAGTTTAATTACCGTGCTTAGTCAGGGTCACAGCCATTAGGTGGCATAATCATGATTTTAGCCTCCTTCTTTCTGATGCAAAAAGTTGAATTATAGAATTTTTTTATTGAGATACCTTTCCTTGGGACTACTGGTAACATTCTGTTTAATTAGAAATAGCTATAAAAGCTAGCAGTTAAGCGAAAGTATCCCAGAGTTGGTTAAGCAGCTGCCTTCGGCTCAGGTCATGATCCCAGCGTCCTGGAATTGAGTCCCGTATCAGGCTCCTTGCTCAGCAGGGAGCCTGCTTCTCCCTCTGCCTCTGCCTGCCATTCTGTCTGCCTGTGCTCGCTCTCTCCCCCTCTCTCTCTCTCTGATAAATAAATAAAATCTTTAAAAAAAAAAAATAACATTAAAAAAAAAAAAAGAAGGGTTGCCTTTCAAATGTCTGTACTTGTTCATGAGTAATTGGGGAGCAGAAACTGGTTGGATCCCAAGCACATGAGTTCCTAGAGACCAGAACATGCTCCTCACCAAGTACTATTACACAGAGAGCCAGCTAGGGAAGATGCTTTACTAAGATTAGACTTGCTTCTTTTGTAATTTCAAGTGACAATCACCACAGCAATGCCCATTCTCCTATAGATTGTGAAACAGTATTACAAAACCAAAATGTCAAAGTAAATTAGTCACATTAATTGGAAAACCATTAAACGGGAACTTGAGTTTTGGTTTTCTATTTTGGTCACTTCGGTCTCCTCATACTGCCTTACTCTGAAGCCAATTTTTGGACCGCCTAATAAGCCAGACTTGTCAGAGGGATGAATCTTCAATATAAATGTTATAAGTTCCTAGCAATACCCAGGTAGTCTATATATACTTAGAATACAAAGTCTAAAGTGGTTTTAGCTTTGTTTTTTAAGGGGTAGCTTATGAATTTCTAGGACATTTATTTTCAAGGAATATTATTTTTGGATCTCTCATAGTCTGTTTTATTTTGTTTATATGCTGAGAAGCATATGCCTCATTTCCCCAGCTAGATTTTTACTTCCTTCCTGGCTTCCTTCCTTGTTTATTTTTTGTTGTTGTTTGTTTGTTTGTTTCCTTCTTTTCATTCAGCCCAAACATGAGGAAGGGAAATGGTGAATTTGGGTTTGGCTGTGTTGCATTTATGTTGCCCGTGGAATGTCCAGGGAGCAGCTGGAACTATGGGATCCAGAGAGGAAGAATAGAATTTTGGAGGCTTTAGAGCGGGATAAAGCTGGTCTCAAATCCTCACTCTGTCCCTTACTGGCTCTGTGGACTTGCCTTGGCCACTGAACTTCCTAACCTCTTGGCTTGCATTTGAAGCAGAAATGTAGTATCCGCCATACAGGTTATTGTGAGCACAAGAAATAATGTTTTATGAAACATCTAGCATAATGCCTGGTGCGTAGGAGAGGCTTAGTGAATAGGAACTTGTGCTTTTCCCTGCTAGACTATCAGCTACGGTAAGAAGGACGTGGTTATGTCTTAGGTGCCCAGTTGTCTGTGACCCTGCTCTGTCCCTGTGCCTCGCTTTGTGCTCGGAACCTAGTAGTTGCTGACTCATTGAATAAGTAAATGAATCGGTGAGACTCAGGAGAATGGAGTGGCAGAATCCAAATTTATACATTGGCTCCTTGAAGTCGTGGCCCAGAAAATGAAATGGTTTACTAGAAGGGACTGGGCACAGCACAAAGAGTTAGAGCCAAGATACTCCAGAAGCCAGAGGAAGGTTTTCACTTCACTCTGTCCGCATGTAGGATAGGATTCAAGGAACAAGCAGGGCTTCAGGACCCAAGAACAGGGAGGATTATATGTAGAAGGTGTTGGGCAGCCATGAGGTCAAGTGAAGTGATGCCTAATGGAAGCTATTCTGGCCAATTCATTTTTTGTTTTTCCAGAGGTCAGAAGAACAGAGCCTAATAAACAGAGCCTAATAAACATTGGTTCCATTGAATTAATTTAGTCAAAGATACTTTTTGAATTTTGAATTCAGAGATACTCTTTGAATTTGGGTGTTGGGTTCTCATCACAACTCTAGCCAGTGGGGTGGTTGTTGACTTCTCTGGGTCTTGGTGAGGGTTCAGTGAGAGGCAAAAAGCCCTTAGGCCTTGGCATGTGGCACAGAAAGTACTTCCTGAAGAAAGCAGTGAGATCCCGGTTTGCAGGTGACCTTGGTTGAAAGAGCACAAGTTGTTGGCGTCAGAGAGCTCTGACGTTGACTCACTGCTCTGCCACCACTTGTCCGTTCTTCGGTGAACTTTCTTTTAAGCTTTCTGGGCCTCCATTTTGTATGTATAGCATTAAGGCAGTTTGTTTGCCACAGGATTGTTAGTTGAGTCCCCAAATGTGGCACCTAATAAGTGTAAGTTACCTGAACATTGTTCATAGAAGAGGTTCTGAATTTTTATTGACCTGTTGTACTTTCTTCTAATAGAGTTTCTTCCCCCTTACCCCAGAACTTTCTGTTGTTTTTCTTCTATCTCAGAAACCTTTCTAGAGTTTTTTAATGCTTTTTTTCTTTGCTATATTAACTCCCACTGTGTTTTGGAGGGGCTATGTAAGTCCTCTTTCCCCAGACTGAAATCCCATGGAGTAGCTCACTGGACACAGTGAAGTTTGCCTTGCAGGTCAAAGCTACCATGACCTGGGTAGCTTTGGGTGGAGACCATAATATAACTTTGAAATGCATTCAGAAAGCACTGTCACACTGAGGAAGTAAATGTTGGAGTTCTATTACTTTAATAAAAAGAGTACACATTTGTACCGTCCTAGGAATAGATTCTACCATATCATTAACTCATCCGTAGTAAATGAATACTTCTAATGAGTAACCATCCGAACTGTCTGCTGTTGATATCACTGAAGACACTGCTACAAATAAGTAAACATTCTTGGTGAGATCCACTCATCAGTTTGTTTTTTCTGGTTAAAAGTAGAGGTTCTGCTTATAGGAAATAACATCTGGAAGGAACTTTGGGTTAATCTGCCTCAGTCCACTTATTTGATATATTTTATATTTTATATATTAGGTGAAGTTAAAGCTCAGAGACATGGATGGCTCAGTTGGGTTAAGCCTCTGCCTTTGGCTGAGGTCATGATCTCAGGGTTCTGGGATCTAGTCCCTCATCAGGCTCTCTGCTCCGCGGGGAGCCTGCTTCCCCCCCCCCACCCCACCCCCCCTGCCTACTTGTGAACTGTCCCTCTTTCAAAGCAATAAATAAAATATTAAGAAAAAAAAAAAAAGCTCAGCAACATGAGGTAATTTGCCTGACGTCATACTGCCTGTTGGTAACCGGACAGTAATACCAGTTTTCACATTAATTCCATGGTTTGTTCTTCTGGTCAGACTCAGTTGGCATCAAGTTTATAGATGCCCTTAAAATGCTTCTGATTTTTTTCTTCCTTAGGCTAGGCAACTTCTAGAATCCTGCCAATAACCGGTCACCCCCTTCTCACTCTTGCAAAGGGTCCATTACTCTTAACCCACCATTCAATGCAATGTCTGTTTCTGACGGGCATATCTGTGATCTGCAGAAACGTCATACTGCCTGTCTCTCGGCCTCTCGTACTTGCAGACTCGCCAGCCAGTCTTTGTGCAACTGCTGCAAGGCGTGTTCAGGGTTTACCACTGCAACTGGTTGATGCCGAGCCAAAAAGCCTCCGTGGAGAGCTGTATCCGGGTGCTCTCTGATGTAGGTAAGATATCGTGCAGTTTGGATTGAACATGATGAAAATGAACTCCCTGCCAGTACTAGAGACAGCCATTTCTCAAGCGCTTGTTATAGCTCTTCTGAAGTTCTGCATGCAGGATGTTGCAGAGGCAGAACTGGAATGGACATCTTGATTGCTAACCCTTGCTTTCATCTACCAAGCCAGCATCTTCCAAAGTCAAGAGCCAGTAAGTCCCAAAGAAAGCTAGCCTTTAAAAAAGTAAGAGTGCATGGTTCAGTGTGAGGCAACTCTTGGCAAGTCCCAGGGCACACAAGCTAATTGAAGGCTCTGGGAAATCTCTCAGGCAAGAAATGAATTTGTTTACTCCAGTAAGTGTATTTGACCGTATGGAAACTTTCTTCCTATGAAGTACAAGCCCAGGGAACATCCTTTCTCAGAAATGGTGCACTGATCCCTTTTGACTCCATGATAAATGGTGCTCCATTCCCTCTTCCCCACCCCTTACTTGTCACCTCTCTGGCAGCTTTGAAAGGAAGTCTTAAAAATTACTGCTCCCTTCACCCGGACTTAAGCAGGCTCTATTTCTTGGCCCTGTTCCCCTTCATAAATGTTAAGCAAGGAGTTCCCCTGCGTGCCGAAATTTAAGAAGAGTTCTCTCCCTGTAGTAGCGATTTCCATCCCTTGAGAGCAGCAGCAGAAACAGGTGAGGTTCTCGGCACTGTTGAGTAGTTGCCCAGCAAATACAGATGCTGTCTCTAGGGTGACTTACCTGATGTCAGTCCTCCCATCCTGATTTCCTTGACTCTCACGTGGTAGGTGTTGGCATCTTTGTATTATCTATGCAGTTCTATTACATAATAAGAGATGAGGCTTTTGAAAGTGTGTACGTTATAGGGTCATGACGTGATACCCCAGAGCCAAGATTCTGAGGCAGTATCCCCAGAACTCACTATTCTGCCCTCAGAAGGTTATGCGTCATGAAGTTGTTGAGTAAAATTCAGGCAGGTTGCCCAGCTGACCAGGTCAGTGCTCATTAGGAAGATGAAATGTTTAAATTGGCTTGAAACTGACGAGAAAAGACAGAGGGAGGGGATGTCTTTTAAGTGGCAGGGCATGAAAACAGCACAGCCCCCCAGGAATTCAGACATGTGCCTCTTGGGGAATGCCTCCTCCTGACTAAAATCACACCAAAGTTCACTGTTTTTTATGGTTTATCTTCAGAAGGGGGTATCTGGTGTACATTATTTCTATCTGACTATATGCTGTGCAGCCTGGTTTTTTGTGTGTGTGGTTTTTTTTTTTTTTTGTATTATTCTTATCTTCTTCCCCAAATTTCTCACTTGTTTTATTAAACTATTAAAATTTGTTGGCTGGCTGATGGTTCCTTAACCCACACTAGGTTTTTTTGTTTTTGTTTTTGTTTTTAATTGGATTTAAACAATTGCTTCTCAGATTGCTTCTTCCAGGATGCTAGCTTTGTTTTTACAGTTAGATACAGGTAATATGGCACCTCTTCTTTGCTTCTGGTCATATGAACCATTAAAGATAGGCGGTTGTTGTCTTGTTTTTTGGAGGTTGTTGGATTTTCCGTATGAAAAAAAAAGGATTGTTGGTCGTAGTTATTTTCCTTCTTTAATTACGCTTTTTATTTTGGATGAATTTTAGACATATAGGAAGGTTGCCAGGGGAACACACGAGTTCCCATATGCCCCTCACCCAGTTTCCCCTGCTGTCAACATCTTGCAACACCAGAATATTTTTGTCAAAACTACAAAACTGATATTGGCCCATTGCTATGAAATAAACTCCAGACTTGGCACCACTTTTTCCATCAATGTCCTTCATCTGTTCCAGGATTCAGTCTAGGGTCCCATGTTGCCTTTAGTTGTGATGCCTCTGTAGTCTCCTCTGGGCTGCAAAAGTACCTCGGACTTTCCTCGTTTTTTATGACAGTAACAGTCTTGAAGAGTGCTGGTCAGGTGTCCTGTAGATTGTTCCTTTCCTCATGATTAGACTGGAGTTTAAGAGGGGAAGACACGAGCCTAAATGGAAAGAATAGCTTATGTTATTGTAAATATCATCATTTGTATTATGTTTGGCTTAAATTGGCATTTTGTAGATTGTTGTGTAGAATACCACCGATAGAGGATTTTTAGAAAAATAGCCAAATGAATTCCCTGTCTTCATAATTCTTTACATATATGAACACAAGAGAGACCTTAGGATGCCAGTCATTGGGGAAACCCAATGAAGTTTAACTTTGACTTGCCCAAAGTTTGACCTTAGAACATGTTAATCCTCAGAGTTACTGCCCCCAAGAATTCACACTGAAAATTGCTGACCTAAGGATGGTCAAATTCATTTGAGCTCCTCAGCGTTCATACTCATTGCCATGCAAGTGACATATTATGGCTCGGAAAAATCTGCCTGAAGGATGATGGGGGAGTTAAGTCTGTCTCTGGGGCATCTCCTCCCCAAGTTGGAGTCTCACAAGTCATCTTTCTTCCCTGTAGCTAAGAGCCGGGCCATCGCTATTCCTGTGGACCTGGACAGCCAAGTCAACAACCTCTTTCTGAAGTCCCACAACATTGTACAGAAAACTGCCATGAACTGGCGGCTGACTGCCCGCAATGCCGCTCGCAGAGACTCTGTTCTGGCGGCTTCTAGAGACTACCGGAATATCATTGAGAGATTGCAGGTAATGCCTGACCCAGAGAGGAGTGAACCTGAACCAGGTCTAAGGTGGTTCCCACACAGCAGTGCTTCCATGAGCCAGAGAAAAACCAAGATGGACCATAGAGAGATGTTGGCATGTGAGTAGATAGTCAAGCACCGTAACAGACATAGGACCGAGAATGCAAAGCTACTTGGGAAGAGGAAAGCTCCTCACAAAGTCATGGTCTATAAAGGTTCATAGATGTACAGATTTCTTTATGTAGAATGGGGACTCTGCTCTTACCAGGAAGGAATATTTAAGTATTACATAAGGGTACTTAGAATAAGGGCATGAGGGCTCCATGTTTTTTTTATTTTGTAAATCACCCTGGGATATTTAGCCTCTTGATTTAGCAGGTAAACTAGTGTGATAATGCCGAGAAAAGAGTTTTCTATCAGACTGAGCCAACTGAAAATAAAAATGTTCCTAAATTCTACCTGGATTGTACTTTTTTTTTTTAGCACCTAGAAAGAAAGCTGTCCCTTTATTAAGGGAAGAGTAGTGAGTATTAGGGGTATATGAAACACTTAAATATACATCTTAACATGAGCACCTTCCTTTAGCAAGCTCTTTAAGGGAGTCTCTTACAGGAAGTGCATGGGCCATTGTCGGAGATTCTCAGACACTTCAGATGGGCCTGCTGCAGTGGTTAAGGGCATGATCTCAGGCCAGCACCTGCGGTCAAGTCCTGACGCCACTTCTTAGAAATGCTGTGTCCTCGGAAAGGTTACTTTATTGCTCTGTGCTTTGGTTTTCCCATCTGTGAAGTAGGATAATAGTAACACCTACCTCAAGGGGTGGATGTAAGGATTACAAGGCTGGTAACCTGTTCCCATTATCGGAACACATTTGCTTGCTTAACAAATCACAACAGCCATTATTTCCTTCTTTTCTGCTGTCCTACCTAGGTTGGCTAGGCTCGCTAGCTCAGGGTCTTGAATGTAGTCGCAGTGAGAAGGCAGCTGCGGTTGGACTCATCTTGGAATCTTGCACATGTTTGGCCCTCCAGCTGGAGTTGTGAGCTGAAGCATCTCCATGCAGTTTCCCCATGTGGTCGGTGCTTGCTTGCAGCATGGTGGCTGGGTCCCAAGATCAACATCTCAGAGAGAGAAAGAGACAACAAAAGCTGTAATGACTTTAGGGCACACATAGCATCACTTTTGTCAAATTCTCACAGGTGTCCACTGAGGTTCAAGGGAAGGGGACATAGACCACCATATGATGGGAAGAATGAATGTCAGTGATGCAGTGTGAGAAGAACGTGCAAGAGAAGATATATTGCAGTGGCCATTTTGGGAAAATACAGTTCATGTAAACGGCATAGGATAGAGCCTGGCGTGTAGTGAGCACCTGAAAGATGACAGCTGCTATTATGATTATTACTTTTACTGTCATTGCTGTTAGGACTGTAATAATGAATCTCTGTGAGGTTATATAACCAGCCTACAGACGCATTTATTAGCTCTACTCATGGTGGGCACTAGAATGAAATGGTGATGAAAACCACAAATGAGTAGTGCTACGGAGAGCTGCTGAGGAACCTCATCTTGTCCAGAGCTGGGATGGTGATCCTAGGCTTTGCTGAGGAGTGATGTTTGAACCAAGATCAGAGGAATATAGGACTTACTTAAAGAAAGGAGTAGAAGGGAGGGTAATGCATATGAAAAGAACTTTTTATGGGACAGAATGTGATGCATTTGAAGACCAAAGGAAGGTTAGTGTGGCTGGAAGCCCATGGAGCTGGGGAAGTAGGAAGGTGTTCTTAGGTCAGGGAAAGAATTCCACCCTTCCTCTGACAGACCCAGTCTTGAAGGTAATTTAATTCAAATAGAGTGCTTCCTGACTCCACTGTATTTTTAAAGTGAAGGGATATTACAGACTCATAATTGTTTGAATGCACAGTATTTTTTACTGTTCAGACTAAATAAATTATCTGCAGCCAAACACACCAGTTATGCATATTCTTGAGGAATAAAATAAAATATGTAAGCCTAGCTAATGCTTGTTATAAAGACTTGAGTAGTGGCTGAAAGGATCCTCATTATGCCGTGATTTATTGTCTGAGTCCCTGTAGTGTAAGATTGCCTAGGACAGCAGAAGTTATCATAATATAAGAACATTCACTTGCAGCCTGACTGCTTATATAATTAATCTCCATTGAGACATCCCCTCACTTAACACCAGCATCTTTCCCTACCCATTGCTTCACCATCCTTGTCTGTTGGCCTCTCCTCGATTGCTGAATGCTAAACATTTGACAATACAATGCAAATCAATTGCAGTGTAAAGTTCAAACCTTGCAAAAGATGCAGGATTTTATGAATATGATTTTGAAGAACTGCTTCAACCCCCTGCAAATGCTATAGACAAAGGTTTGCCAGAGTTAGGGCTGATAACTACTGAAGAAGAAAACTTTGGGTGCTTTCAAAAGAAGAAACAGATTTTTTTTAAAAAAAAATGACCCTCTTTTTGACTGTGCTGTGAATGTCAGTATGAATTAAGGGATACTGTAGTGTACTCTTGCTGGGAAAATTACCCTTCCCCCTAAAATAATTTGATCGATGCATGCATTCTTTATGCATCCTAAATATTATTGAGTGATTATAAATTTTGTTCAGTATAAAATAAATAATATTCACATTCTTTAGTTTTAGTTTTGGGGTAACAGTTAAATCAATTCTTTATTGACCATTCTCTATGAAATTTGGGTCTACAGTTACGTTGAATGACTTAAAGGTCATTTAAGTGACCTTTCCCTTGAAAATCTCCTTGGTTTACTAGGCCTTCCTCTATTGTCTATCATGCTGTGTTCAGCTCCCATCTTAGTTAGCAAGGCTTCTAGTTAGGTTCTGAGTCACTAAGCCATCCAGCAGACTGTAGCATCTTTTGAAGATAATTTCTCATCTGTTTTCTGCCATTTGCCTTTATATGGTGTTTGTTGTGTTGGTTTTGCTGCTCTTTCAACTTCTCTCTGTTTTCCTCTCCTACAGCTATGTGTTTTGCATTTGAAGACCATCATGCTATCAGGGTACATGTATTTAGCATGTTGATACAGCATGTTCATTCATTTGTGTGCTCATTTTGGTATGACTTTTTATTATATGAATAATCCATGCTTATTGGAAGTAATTTGACTGTATTCCCAAGTACCCATTTATGGAAGAAAATTGGAATCACCTGCAATCCCACCACCCAGAAAAAACTAGTAGTGATGTTTTGCTAATATTTAGAAACACCTGATGTTGTTTCTAAAAAATCGGATCATATACTACATGCTATTGTTTAACCATTTTTTGCATTCATATTGTAGTCATTTTTCTATGTTGTCGAGTATACTTTTTGCATCATATTTTAAAATATGTGGAATGACCCCTTAAGTGGCATAGGGTCATCACAATAGAAGGGCTGGGGGTGTTGTTTTTACCTCGTTCTCCATGTCAGGGGCTATGGCTTCAGATATCCCTGGGGCAATGTTTAATAATTTGTGATAAATATCAGACAGCATTAACGACGCTCTAACCTAGCCTAGGTTGTGGTCATTTTTGAGGTCAGAAATGAATGTTCTCACACTCCTGTAGTCAGCCTCGGCCTGAGCTGCTCACCAAAGCTGTACTTCATTCCGTTCCAGGACATCGTCTCGGCTCTGGAGGACCGTCTAAGGCCCCTGGTCCAGGCAGAGTTATCTGTGCTCGTGGACGTGCTCCACAGACCTGAGCTGCTTTTCCCGGAGAACACAGATGCCAGGAGAAAGTGTGAAAGCGGTGGCTTCATTTGCAAGTAAGCAGCCTCTCACTCTGGGGTGGTCGACTGTGGAGCCCTGCTGACCAGACAAAGTACCTGTTCATTAAGAAGCAGATGCTGGCCTGGTTTTTGACTTTGACGAGTACAAGGCCATGCATTAGAGTCCTGCTCTGACCTTTCTAAAGTCTGTGGGTTCACTCGTACTTCCTGACACTTGTTTTGCGTGAGAATTTCTCCGATCATCTTCCGTACCATAAGCACCAGCAGGGTGTCCACCGTGGGCTGGAAGGGTCGTGACCCTTCTGCCCTCAAAAAGCTCAGACGTACCAGGATCCCACAGTCTTTTCCCAACATCTTTGTAACTTCTTAGTTTATGCCTTGAGGCATTATCTGTAAGAAACAACAGGTTCCATCAGTGGAAATCTCCGTTTGATTTTTATCCTAAGGTGGGTTGGTTAACTTGAGAGTGGGCTCTGCCTCAGAGCCCCTCCAAGGACCCTGGGTCCCTCAAAGAACAAGACTATGGGTTAATGAACAGTGTTTATTCACCTTAATGATCATCCTCATGACTTTTTTTTGTTGTTGCTGTTTTTTAATACCAGTGGCATATTTTAACCATGTTATCAGCACCCCTTGCTGCGTAAAAAGCCACACTCTATAAACTAACAGGTTTGAGTGGACTTCTGTACTATTTCTCTTCCCCCTGTCGTCTCCCCCTCTTATGTGATAGACTCCTGCCCAGGGTGCCCTTTTGCTGTTACTGACCAGCGGGTGTCACTGTTGAGACACTTTAGAGACCAACTGGCAGTTCTCACTACAGTGAATGCCCCGAAGCATGTCGAACCTGTGAGCCTTTGATAAATATTTGTTCATTAACTGACTACTTAAAATAAGTTGCTTGTGAAGGATTGTTTAATTCAAAGATCATTTCAGGGACCTAATGCATGGTTTCCCCTCCGTTCAGGTTGATAAAGCATACTAAACAGCTGCTAGAGGAGAATGAGGAAAAACTCTGCATTAAGGTCCTACAGACCCTCCGAGAAATGATGACCAAAGATAGAGGCTATGGAGAAAAGGTACTGCATTTTATGCTCTTGTCAAGACAAGATCTTGCTATTCAATTGAAATGGGATCATGGGTTAGAAATCCGATGTAGTTCAGGCGTACTGACTGAGGGGACTTATTACTTTTTAAAGCTAATTATCCTGTCATAAAAGGTAGCTAAATCATATGTCTTCTCTTCTAAAAATCACATATACTTAGACGTCTTATAGGCTGCTAATGTTAGAGAAATAGTAATAAGAGATTTTGTCTCAATTCCCGGCATGAGTGCAAACGCCTCTTGTGTATCAAGGCACGCATTCCTGACTGGTGGGTTCCAGCCACGCATACCTGTGGGCCTGCTTGGTTCTTTCTGGTGAGATGTTGCACAGTGCTTCCAGTGTACTGAAAAACTCCCTCCGGGTCTAACTGGAATTAGGGCAGGCAAACATATTACCCTTTCTAGCTCAGACTGGGACACGGGCCGTCCCTGGGACGTGCTAATTTCCTGGCATAGGCAGTGAGCAAGGATGTGCAGAGACCACTCCCCACACTTTTGATTTTGGTCCAAGTGGGATAAAAACAATCACATTGCCCCTCCTTTCTACCCCTTCCCCACCTTAAAAAATTGCAGGTCCTGAATTTAAAATTCCACCAGTTTTCATTTGAAGGTAGTGTGTTCACTAATGGACTCCTAGCTACTTTCGTAGCATTTTCTGAGCAGGTAAATGCACTGATATCATTGGTTTGTCAAAATACCCAATAACTCATTGATTCATCTCTGCGAAGAAGCCTTGATAATTAAATCATAGTCTTCTTTGTCAAAGTGGGTGGTGGCAACCAGGTCATTTCAAGCATAGGAATCTGTAGGGATCTTGATTTCTGACCTAAGCAATATCTTATGCAAATATTAGAATAATTTCACATGTGAAAATCTTTGGGTAAGAAAAGTAAAACAGCAAAGTACACAAGCCCTTTTGTAGTATATACATTCCTTCCTGTCCCCAAATCACACGGCTTTGAAATGTCACCGAGAATTTTAAAAATACATAAATTAAAGGGTGAATGAATGTGGACTAATTAGGAAATAAGTATCTATAACTCAGTAGGAACTTTGAGGCGATAGCCTACAAGAAAAGAGTTTATAAATATAAATGGTAGAGGTGAAGACCCCTTGTACAAATGAGAAAGGATGAGATGTCCTTTTCATACAAGCACCTATAGATACCTGTGTGGATCTTGCGCTGACACACAAGGAATAGGCAAAGGCTAATAGCAGAGAGGACCAGACAAATAAGCAGTGTTTATTTCACAAGATTTTTCTTTTTCTTTTTCTTTTCTTTTTTTTTTTTTTTTAAGATTTTATTTATGTATTTGACAGACAGAGATCACAAGTAGGCAGAGAGGCAGGCAGAGAGAGAGGAGGAAGCAGGCTCCCCGCTGAGCAGAGAGCCTGATGCGGGGCTTGATCCCAGGACCCTGGGATCATGACCTGAGTTGAAGGCAGAGGCTTCTTTAACCCACTGAGCCACCCAGGCGCCCCGAGGTCTTTATTTTTCTTAAAGTGACCTTTAAGGAGTATTTTTAACATACAATTCTAGTTACAGAAATTCACTCTTCATAATAAGATAAAATCCACCAAAAGGGCCATAACCAGCTATGAATGTATTTGCAGGTTTGGGGGGCATAAAACCTGATTTTAAAAGGTGGAGACCAGTTTTCTCTTCTTTAGAAGATCTGTTCATTTCAATGACTGAGATTTTTATAGTAAACGTGGTGTCTACTCCCACGAACATTACAAGTTGTGATTATACTTCCATTTCTCTCAAGTTTTTTTGTTTGTTTCTGTTTTTAATATCATGGAAAGTGGAAAAAAGCTGGGAGTCGGGTCTGTTGCTTGGCATCCACGTACATCAGGGTCTTTGAGCCACATGGAAGATATGCTTCTCCCCACCAGTTTTCCCTGCCTGTTTGCTAACTGGGAGAATATCACAGACCATGGGAGATACTGGATCTGAGATGTTGTAAAATTGTCTGTTATAAACCTCATGAAAAACAGTAGAGCCTACAGCTTTAAGAGGGCAGGAGGTGGAGGTCACTATGAAAGAGTAAATTGTCACAGTTTAGAAGAGGTTCTCAGGCCCTGGCTCACAATTTTTTCTTTAGCTGGTGAAGGAAGTAGCCACACCCAAGCAGAGACAGGCTTAAAGGAAAGATGGCATGTCTTTCCAGTCTGGCTGGGGCTGTCTTCCCCCTTCACGAAAGTGAAAATACCGTAGGCAAATGTAGGTCATGCAACCAAGGAAGACATTCCAGAAACCCATGTTAGTCAACAGCTTCAATACCTATGGCACATACTTAGAATGCTTCTGGCCCTATGCTTTGTGGGAAAATGCTACTTAACTATTCACATTAATTGAATGTAAAAGAGTTGGTGCTGGAGAGGGAGGTTGTGCTAAACTATCTCTGTTTCTTCTGATCTGGTAGTGGGTATTAAATTTGTCCTGTTTTATTAAGGCTTTTTGAAAATGATTTTGATGATTTGCTGGCTCTTCCTGTTTGACTACAAATGCATGATGTATGGGGTGGGCCAGCTCCTTTAAGGGTGGAAGGAACCCAGAGCCAAGAAACTAACCTTTCTCAGGCAAACCAGTTGGCTTTGGTTGATAAAATAAATGAGGTGTTCTTTGGACTGGTTGCTCAGGGCACAAGGGCAAGTGTGAGGTCATTTCCGTCTTCCTGGCCCAATTTTCCTATTAGCTGTCTCTTTAGTGGAATTTGTCCCATGACTAACACCCTCCTGGGATGTCCAGAATTGTTCTGCCTCCCTGCCCTATCCTGAGTTTTCATGGCCATAGTCTGGTTTGGCATCACTTTGTCCCACTCCTCTTCTGCCATGGCGGGAGAGCTGAAGAGACTTACCAAGGTCATGTGGCAAGTGCCCGACAAGATCAAGACTGAAAGCCAGGGTCCCAAATCCCAGTGCACTGCCCTTTTGTCCCACCCCTCAGGTGGTGTCCACCCTACCTTTGGGCCAAGTTTTCTTGTCTTCTAAGCCATACTCCTTAAAGAGACATAGATGCCTTTATTTGTCTCTGTTTTCATTCAATATTTAGGATTGTCAAGGTCACAGATGAAAATGAAAGTTGAGATAGTTCTTTATTATCCTGTTGAAAAATGTTGAGACATTAGTGTGCTTGCATAGATCTACTTGCCTGAAAAAAAAAAGCTACTGCCACCCATATTGCTAGACAGATTAAAATGTAACAGAATCACTGTAACACTGACTTACATTTTTAAAATGCATTATGTACCCATTAGTGTCCTAAAGTATGTCTTAAATAAGTCACATTCTTTGAATTCTTATTATATGCCAGCCGCTGTACTAAACATATGTATTGCCTTACATCAGGTCAGCCTCAGAGATAGCAGTATTGTTATTGTTTTATACATGGGGAGAAAACTTGGGCTCAGAGAGGTTCAGAAACTTGCCTGAGGCCACACAGGAATGGAGGAGCCAGGAATTCAAACCTGAACACTCTGGCTCCAGGGTCTTCTCCACTGTATCATTGGTGATTGACAACATCTGAATGTTTGGAAGTCCACCCACAAGTGTAACATTTGAGTTTCGATCATGTTCCATCATTATGTAAATGACATGAACTAGTAGCTCTGACAGCACTGTGGGTAGCAAAATTTAAACATCAGCTGAGTTGTGATGTCTCACCTAATTGAAAACAGTCTCCACTTGATGCCAACTGGCTGTACAAATTACGGTTGTCCCAGGGTCCTCCACAACCTGTGGTTCTGGTCAGGTCCCAGAAGAAAGCCTCAAATTGGTGAGTAGCCAGTGGTCAGTCCTCTGTTCTCGGTCAGCTCCCTGGTAGGTGCCTTTCTAAGAACTATCATACAGGAAGCCAAGCTCAAGGCTGCTGGAAGAAGATTATCGCAAAAATTTAATCATGCTCATTTAGGAATTTTAAAAAATCATCTTTACTATGTCTCTAAAATGCAAAGGAGCAGCAATGAGTATTTGCCTCTTAATATAAATATTAAAAATGATCACCAAAATAACGATGAAATATGTTTTTGTGTGATGCTCACCTCTTGCTGTCCTTTGTATTCAAGGTTAATAAACCTTAAAATGATAACAGGACTTTACAGCTATTCTAGCAGTGCCTACTAAACTCTGCTTTTTAAAAGAAAAAAAAAAATTTTAAACTCAATTAGCCTTAGTACATCATTAGTTTTTGATAGAATGTTCAATGATTCATTAGTTGAATATAACACCCAGTGCTCATCATATCACATTCCTGTTTTTTTTTTTTTTTAATTTTATTTATTCCTTTGACAGAGACAGATCAGAAGTGGGCAGAGAGGAAGGCAGAGAGAGGAGGAAGCAGGTTCCCCGCCTAGCAGAGAGCCCGATGCGGGACTCGATCCCAGGACCCTGAGATCATGACCTGAGCTGAAGGCAGAGGCTTTAACCCACTGAGCCACCCAGGCGCCCCCACATTCCTGTTTTTAATCCAAAATTAAACCATGTCTTTATTGAAAAACAAAAACAAATAACTTCCCATAGCTAAACATCTCCAAAATTGAATCTGAATCTCTATATAACTCAAAGAACATCTAAATGCCCTTAGACCTGGCTTGAAAAGCGAGCATAGTTATGTTATATGTTATATATTGGCTTCTCTGTCGTCTGTTGTAGGTTTTTCTATTAGTCAGAGAGCTTTGAAAAGAAATTCAGAAGCCAAGAATTAATATAAAAGGTTATCTCAGAACTTATTTAAAATCTATTTTGTCTTCTGAATAGTAGTAGCTGTTTTACTACTAGAGAATTTCTGACCTCAGGTTAATGTCAGGGTTTTCTCATACAAATTGACAGTAACCTGTTAATTACCAATGGTTCTTTTCTCTAGGTGAATGAACTGTTAGCATTTCCAGCTATCAGGATTTTTATTAAGGAACTTAAATTTGCAAATGTACTATTAACAAAACATGATAAAAACAACTTGAGGATTATCTCTCACCTTTTAAACAAGCACAATTTTGAATAATGCTCCAGTTGTTTTTTTTTTTTTTCTTTTTCTAGAACTTGATGCTAATCATTTACTTGTTACTAATATCACTTGAATTGGCTCTAATCATCTAATCATTGGCTTTTTTTTTTTTTTTAAGTCATCAATAGTTCTAGGATTTGGAGCTTCTGCTCTTAGGATATGTTGTCATACTATTTGCTGAAATGGAACCTGGTTCTGAGACCCCCAGAGCCCTATGGAATGGTAAAATGAATGGAAAGAAATAATTTTCTCCTAAGCTGTGTTGATCCAACTATATCATTCTTGGCTCTCCTCTTTCCCACTCTCTTCCAAATGAACATGGTTCTTGATTGGGTAATTGGCCCTTGCTCGCATCTCAGTTCAAGTTTTCATATCTGTAAGAGAGGGGGAATGTGCACCTCTCAGCCCCCTTGGGTCAATGACCTGGAAGGTTTGCTACCTGCCAGGTGAACACAGTGTGGCAGCATCCTGCCCCATCCTGAGTGGCGCAGTGCAGAGCAGATGTCACTGTGAGCGGTGGTGGTCAGTGCCCCAGATCCCTGCACCCCTTCAGATGGCCCCCATTTAACAGCACTCCAAAGTGAGAGACTCCGCGCTAAGACAAAGTTTCTAACACTTCACTTGCTGATACTTCCTAACATTTCCTTCTTTTTCTCCCCTCTTTTTTTCTTTTCCAGCTCATTTCCATTGATGAATTGGATAATGCTGAGGTCCTAATTTCATTTTTTTTTTCAATGTCCCATGGTGATGTTTCCATGACACCCTTCCAGTGAACACTGTGGTCTGTCCCCCAGTCTCCGCAGCATCTAGTATCTGACTTTGTGTAGTGTGCCTTCTGGGCCTGAGTTCAGTCCTTTGTGTCTTGTCTGAGCATTTCCCACGAGTTTGTTTGCCATTTGTCCTTGGAGATCCCATCAGAATCTAGATAAAGATTTTCTAAACTGTGATAAGATTTCAATCATTCACTGTTTGGAATCTCAACTAAATTTGTTGTTGATGCTTGTCATTAACCTCTCTCTGCAACTCAGTGTTCATACTTAAAAAGAGCTGTTCTTTCTGGATGCAGAGCATCAATGCAAAAAGAAATAGCCACATTTATATAGTTTGAAAGTGGTAAAAAACCAAAACACTGTTCTCTTGGTCCACATGTTGGAAGGTATTAAGTATGAGGGATCATATACAATTTTGTCTAAGTGCACTGTGAATTCCAAAGTGCTCATTGAGACTGTCTAGCCGCAGGTTTACAATGGGATTAAGAATATACTGGATCTGTGGCTTTTCATCCAGGAAAACTACCTAGAGGTCAGGAAATTGAAATGTTGTCTCGTGGATTCTCTGCTTATGTATCTAATTGGTTTTACTAACCACAGTTACCCTGGGGACCAGTAAGTGAAGTCATTTTATTTGGGATTTGGGGGCCTCTGAAATATTGCTTGTTTGGTGAATATTTTTCATCATTCCCTGCCATATGTTTAGGTGTCAATGCATGTTATACAATTAAAGTATACAAATGAGGGAAATTGAGCACCCTGGGAAAACATTTTTTATTGGACTTTTAAAAAATCCCTTTCCTGCTCTACCTCTTTAGACATCTGTTACTTCCTTTGATAGACCAATTCATACCTCACTTTGGGTGAGATAGAGCTGCCAGAACGAATACATTTGTCTATTCTAATACCCTCCACCATCCTTTCAGACCTATTAAGAGATGGTTCAGATTTACTTAAGGAGAGTTTGAATCACAGACTGAAAACTGAAAGCAAGTGGTTCTGAATTTGGTTCAGTTTCCTCAGGAACGGAGCTCAGAGTGGTTAAGTGACTGGACTTAGCTTGCACAGCCGGATGGTGGCTAAATTGAAGCTAACACACTGCCGGCTCCGCTCCTGTCCTGGTGTGCTTGCTTTTCTACCACAATAAACTCTGGAAGCACGGACTTTTCCTTAGAGTAACCAAACTTGGACGGGGAGGAGGCCATGTCCTCTGGGATGCAGAGAAGGTGAGAAAAGGTGTTATGGTAAAGGCTTAATGAATGGCTCTAACTAGTGATTTTTGGCATTTCCTGGCTCATTCTTTCTCTTCCTGGTTATTTCTGTGCCAGAAAAATACCTCATGCTGAATTTGCATGTTGGCATCTCTCATTCCTTTTATTTCTACCTGGAGTTGTATATGCCTCCCTGATTCGAACTTTTCCTCTGAAATACTGAAGTTGTGTTTCTATTTGCTTAAGTACAGATGAAGTCAGGAAAGGAACACCTTCCCTAATCAGAGTCCGCAATGTTATTAATATACTGTTTTGCACCATAGTAATCAGTTGATGTGTTTGCTTGCTCAAGATAGAACTTGGGTCTCCTGGCTGGGAGTTTATTGCTTGCTTATGGAAAGATTCCACAGTTGGAGCAGGTGTGTTTATAATTATACTCTAGGAAATAGAATACTGTCTGTTTATAAAAGAAGAATGTTCTGGCAGCCACTTGGATTCTTTGAAAATTCCCTGAGGAAGCAACTGCAGGTCCTCTCTCCGTTGTTACCCCTGGCAACTGTCAGAGCCCTGGGACACCAGCACTCCGTCCCCAGTCCCTCAGGCTCTCGGATCTGGTCCCCGAAGCAGAGATGGCTGATGGGCCTTTTTCATCAATGGCTGTTCTGGAAACTGCGACAGCTCCCGTGGTTTCTCCTCTACCAAGCCTTTTGTCCGTGTGTGCTGGTGGAGACCTGCAGCCCACAGCTGGGGTTCAGCAGAAGCTTAATGAGAGTTCATGCTGGCCCATGATACAGCCAAGGCCTCACACCTAACTTGCAAACCAATGTGGAATTCTAAACATGGTGGGGAATTGCCCCTTAAATAGTGTAGGGCGTATATGCTGATCCTCTGAATCCCTGATTGGGGGAGGGCCTCTCCCTTTTGGTGGTAGAGGCCCTTCGGACATCTCAAGGAAGGAGACGTGCTGTGAATGACTTGTGAAAAAGCAGAGCCCCTCTGTGTCTCTGTCCGTGCCCTGAGAAATCAGGGTGAAAGGAGAGAGAGTCACGGAGTCCCCGTAAGGAAAGGGAATGGTATGGAGCCCTCCAGCTGTCTTTTAGAACAGAAATCCATTTGAAACCAGGAAGAGGAGGTCTGGTTTCTTTCTCTCTTTTTCTTCCTTCTCCCTTTCTTCCTTCCTTCCTTCTTTCTTTCTTTCCTTCTTTTGGCAAATAGAGAGGCACAGTGTCTACCCTACCCCCTTAATTTTCTCTTTTACTTGGGGTGTTGGTTGATGGGGTACAGATTGAGTGCAGGGGATAAGGAAACTACCATACTTGGGTTGGTGTCCCTTCAGCTCACTCTTAACATTTATAGCTTGATGAATTGTTACATATGTATACACAGAAATCAAGATAGGATATGTTGCCATCACCCCCCAAAAGTTCCCATTGCCTACCCATTCTTGGCTTTACATGGATATCAGTTGATATTAAAGATACTCTGTTATATGACTAATATTTGAAAACTTGTTACATTCCAGGCATGGTGTGAGGGGGAAGGACTATGGTGATGCCCCCGAATAGGCAGTGTCTGCTCTTCTGAAGTCCACAGTCCACAGTGTGGCGGAGATGGTCAGTAGTACAAATAACTGTTCAGTGACAGCTGTCATGAGAATTGCCAGAGTGGAGAAGTACCTGGGGTTGGGTTATGAGAACCCATAATTTGGGAACTTCTACCTGAGTAAGGAGGTCACCTAAGAGCTTAGGAGGTCAGGTGAGAACAGGTGAGCAGCACCAGCAGCTTTCTAAACTGTCAAGTGCTGTGAATCACCTTTCTGAACTGTAAAGTGCTGTGTGAACCAAACCGTTGACTTCAATCCAGTATTCAAACCTGAGGTGCAGTCTGTACGACAGAACTGTAATCCGCCTCTTTTTCACATACGTGTCTGTGGCAGGGAGTGTGGTGTGTTGGGAAAGTGTGTGCTGTAGCTCAGTGGGGCAAGCAGCATTTCTTCCTATTTGAGATGGGATCCCCATTTCATCACTGTCACTTGGAACCATGAAATCTCCAGCGCCACTGGTGTCAGCTAGCAACCTTCCTGCACCGCAACAGAAAAGCTAGAGTGGCATTCCCACTGGTTTAAGGGCGACTGCCTCCTGCTTCAAGGGAGCCCTCAACTCATCCCACCTTGAGCTTCTTCTGCAACCCAAGGATGCCACCCAAGGAGAACTCTGTAAAATTCAGGAGGGGAGAAAAGAGAAACACAAGAATTATTCAGTTTCACCTTCAGGGGGCGTGCTTATGACATCGAACCCCGGGCTGGAGGTGTCCTACTTTTTTGCATTGCTGTGAACTGCTGGGTTTGGGTACCTGCCAACATTCAGGCGGCAGTTACATAAGAGCTGCTTTTTTTCCTGGAATTTAGGCTCACTGCTGATGTGTGACCTTCAGCAGTAATTGCCAATAAATGCAGCAGGGCTGTTTACTGTTAGACACCGGCAACCATACAGCAAGCGAGCTCAACTCCGAGCACACAGAAGCTGTTGCAGGAAGATTTTGAGGGATGGGGAGGTCGGTTGGGGGGTGTGTGCGTTTGTGGGTCTGTGTCTGTGTTTTGATGCTGAGATTATTCCGCGGTGACTGAAATTGTATAATTTAGTCAAGTCAGAATGCGTTTTTAAAAAATGAATTCTGCTCTTGAGTTCCGATGAACGTGTTCTGTAAAGGTGAAACTGCATCATCGGGGCTAAATTTTTACTTCTTATTTGGTTCCTAAAAACAAATGCCATTAATAAAGGGCATTGTGTTAGCAGATGTGAAGGTTTAAAATTGTTCTGCTAAAATGCTAGATCACATATTTTAGCTCAGTTTTCTTTAAAGCTTTCTGGTCTCTCAAGGTGGGTTGCAAAGGCTCAGGAAGAATGGGTCCCAGCAAACATATTTGCAAGCCTGTCTGCTGTTGGCTAGTTGGTTGGTTTCCCTCCTCTGAGGTTTTGAATGGGTGAAGAGGAACTGGAGGCCAATTCACGGGTGCTGGAGTTCATACTTTCCCTTTGATGTGCTGAATAGGAGAGTCATAGTATTTTGTCGTTTCTTGAACTGTATTCAGCTTCTGCTGAGGATGGTCCATAGAAGAAGACCTTATCTTTCAGAGGAAAATTCTGGAATCCCATGGTTAATGGAAAGATTTATGTAATTGGCAGTGGAAAACAAAAGATCTTGTTTTTTTATTTTATTTTTTTTATAAGGCTGTGGTCTGCACTATCCTTTTGGAGGCATACGTGAAACGTATGTATGCATGTGAACGGGTACTGTTGTACATACATACACTAAATAGTAACTCTAGGAAGACCAGGGGCTTTTTTTTTTTAAAGATGAGAAGGTATGATATCCTTCATTTATAGTAGAATTCTATCCTAAGATAAAATGTTAGGTATGTTACATGTTGTAAGCAAGCATGTCCATGTCTCACAAGCACATATTTGATACTACTCAAGTACCGTGGTTCTGGGGACTTGATTTGTGATCTCAGCCAAGAAGGCTGCTTGGGATTTAGTGACTTGAGATTCATTTTGAATTCCTACTTAAAAGCTAGTCAATTGACTAGACGAGGTGTGCAAAAGATTTCAATTGACACATAAGATCAGTAAAGAAATACAGAGAGGCAATAGGGTGCAATAGTGGATTTCCAAGTTCAAAACCAGGCGACATCAGACCACTGTTCATCACCTGCTGGTTTGGGAGGCTCTGCCTTGATTGGAGGTGTCAGCGCCTGGGACTAAGGTCAGGAAGACTTGTCCAAATTCAGACATGACCATTTTCTCAAAACATATACCTCTTTAATGTGTACTCATTAAGGATGCCCTTTCATGAAAAAAAAATTAATATTAAAAATGTGCTGTGAAAAATCACTTCATTATTAAACATTGTGTTTTGGTTTGGGCCTTATATTTTGTATTTATGTAGCTTTTTTTTTTTTTAAGATTTTATTTATTTATTTGACAGAGATCATAAGTGGGCAGGGAGGCAGGCAGGGGTTGGGGGAAGCAGGCTCCCTGCTGAGCAGAGAGCCCAATGTGGGGCTCGATCCCAGAACCCTGAGATCATGACCTGAGCCTAAGGCAGAGGCTTAACCCACTGAGCCACCCAGGCACCACTGTAGCTTTTATCTTATTCGAACAATATAGCTTATTATAAATATGCTTCTGTTTTTCAAAACTTACTGCCATTAAATAACCTCATCCTCAAGGAAATAGAGCTGAAATCCTCTTAGAAGAAAGTACTGGTAAAGGCACTTGGCTTTTGTTGTTTTTGGGTTTTGTTTTGTTTTTTTGCCAAATCATGTGCCAGATATGGTTTGGGCTTTGCTATGCCTGAAATCATTTTATGTCCTAGCACGTTGTGTTATATGTAGGGAACTTGCCTTTAGATATTATGAAATGAAGTTTACTGAAAATATACCAAGCATTGTTTAATGTTTTAACTGGAAGAAGTCCTAAAGAATAGCTGCTCCAGTCTCCTTGAACTCCAGGTCAGAACGTGGAAGCCCAGAGAGGTTCAGTGCCTGGGTCAGGTTCACACAGAACCAACGCCTGGTTGCGCTTATGGACCCATGACCCTGTGTAGCACCCTTGGGTTTTCTGTTCTCTTTTAGGAATGAATAGTCTTTCTATCCACTCTTTAGTGAATCCTGAGGCTGCAGAGCATCCTCTGTTTTCTTAAAAGGCTTCATGAAATGTTCAAGGAAAAAAAAGATAATTTTAATTTAGTTATTATTTTGGAAATTAATTTTAAAACAAGCATGACAGTAGTTTAGGGAAGCAGCAGAGTGAGTATACAATCATAAAACATATCAGAAATCACTGATGTCTGAGTGATTAAGAAATAGCCATACACTACCTATGGGCATTCTAGAAGTATTCACCATACTTCTTCAGTCAAAGGGACCTCAAACAAGAAAATTTTAAAAACAAAACCAAACGCCACCACTTGCAATTCAATCTTCTTGAGTTCCTTTAACTTTTGATTGGCAAAGGAGTAGGATAGGGTAGCTCTGTGGGTTCCTGCCATAAACCGGTGCCTCTAATCTTTTTGTCCTAATCCTGTGGGATCCATATAAAAGGATATGTTAGTGGGAAGGTAGCCAGTGCAAATAGTAGAAGGTAACCTGTTTTTCCATTGGTATCTGGCTGCTCTAAAATACGTGGGTCATTGCTTTAGTTCTGCTTTTTCTCCTTGTCCCTTCTGCACTGAGGGAGATAGCAAATACGTTTGTACAGTTTCAGTTCTTTAGCCTAGAGCATACAGAATTTAAAGAACAGAGTCTTGGGTTGTGATATTATTTATATCTTGCAAAGACCTATAACTGATTTCTGTTTTTATTTTCCTTGCCATGTGTCCGTCCTTCCTGCCACTCTGTGTCTCCCCACCCCAACATGAAGCTCAAGACTCTGGAGATCATTTTTTTCCCTGAGGCCAGTGGCGTTGTACTCATGTCTGAAAAGTCTTCTGTCCCTAATTGAGTGAGCAGCCCTCCACGTATGCCCCACTGTCCTTGGAGAATGACTTTAATCTTTGTACTTAAAGAGATCTCCTATATCTTTTCTTCATTTTACCTGTTCAGAAATAGAAAACAAGACAGAAACCGTGAAATTACATAACGACAATCTTCTATGGAGAACATTTTTTTTTCCATCTTGGGGATCAAACCACCAAAGCGGTAGCACTGGGCTGGGTTGAAACACTACCAGATCTCACAGCGTCAGTCCTTCTGTGCTTTCTACACCTGTTCTGGCTCACCAGCCGACAGCCACACCCTGGCCTCAGCAAGGTCATTCACTTGAAGCGTGAACCTTGGCCTCATTCCATAGTCGCAGACTGTACCTTGAACTAGCCAGCCGTACCTGGTGCGTGACTTTGGTCCAGGGAGATGTGGGTAGGGTCTGCTGGTTACCTCTGACATCAGTCAGTTTCCTGCTCCAAGCATGTGCCCTGGTGGAGGACAGATTCATGGAGCTGTCTTTCACAGGCTTTGGGGCTCTGGGAAGGGGAGTGCCCCTGAGAGCCCTGTTACCATTACCCACCCCACTCCCTCTCCCTCCCCCCCCTTGGGTATGCACTGTGATGGCTTTTTCTGTCTCGGTGGACAAACAAAGCACAGGTGTGCACTGGTTCTTTCTTTGGTGTCTTTTTTTTTTTTTTTTTTAAGATCTATTTCCTTCTTGCTCACTAGTAGTCTTCTATTTCTTTCCCTATTATTCCTAAATATGTTTCCCTATCTCAGGCCAGTTGGTTTCTTCCATCATGACCACATTGAATGCAGTTTAAAAGAGAAAGTATCTCCTCACCTCTGTTGCTCAAGACCCAGTATAGCCATGTCACCTCATCTTTGATCTTGCCTTCTGTGTCTTGTCCTTGATGTTGGTCTCTGGATTTCTTTGTGGCCCCCAAGATTCAAGTGCCATAACTAACATGCTTTGTTTTACTCCCAACTAGCTCCCACAAGCTCCAGATTCGGAGAACTCCACAGAGGTGTGTGTCGCTCACCTATATTTGCAGTGACAGCAAATATGGGTGATTCTCAGTTGTCTCGGTTGAGTGTCTGAGCTGTTGTGGTGAAATTTCTGTCATGGTGGTAGGTGCAGGGGGAAGTCTTCTAGCCAGGCTGGGAACTGATGATTTCCGTAATTGAGGAGGCTCTCAATGTAGAAAGTAAGTTCAGAGTTACTGGGGCTAAACCAGAGCATGCCTCCCGTGAGGAGATGGGGTTCTCGAAGTAAAGGCTTTCTCACAAAACTGTCTCAGTTGTAAAATACTCATTTGAGCAACTCCAGAATGTCAAGACCTTTCTCTTGTTCTACAGAATAGACTCTGTGTTCTGTGCAGAGGTGATGCAAATTTGAAGTCCTGGATACTAACGCATGGTTTTGGTGAAAGCTACTAATAAAGTCATGGTTTCACATTGCATTCTTTCTGTTCTTCCTGTTGCTAACTAAACTCGTTAAATGAAGGACTGGAATTAATTAAGGCTTCTAAAATCATAGAGAAGCTTTTTGGAGAGACCTATTTCTAAGTATCAAAATTTACTTTCAGAAGCTCTACTAAAATCACGGGAGGGTAAAAGCATGAATGAAGTGTATCTCATCTGAGAAAAGTCTAATGAAGATCTTAAAAATAAAACAAACATTATCAAATTGCCGAGTTGCATTGCGGCTGCTTTACGATGATCAGTCTCTAATATGCTGATCAGAGCTCCTCACTGTTCACAGCTTTGATTAGAATGCTGTGAACCAGTGGGTTGGGGAGAGCTGAGGGGCCATATATGTGTGTCTGCTCAGAAGTGTCAATGCATTGATGTTCTGATGCATGTGCTGTGCAGTTATGCATGTATGAACCGTGAGGACTTGCCCTGTTGGTGTCTTGCCTTATAACCCCTTCTGGGGTCCTGTAAAAATACATAATATAGCATACGGCCAAAAAGTCAGAAACCTGCTCATTTACATAGTGCATTAGGGTTGGGGACAGGACAGCTGTTAAGCAGTATTCAAAGTAATTGAGCATTCGTAGGTGCCTGGGGAAACATTTTAAAAGGCCTCCAATCCTTTTGTGTAACTCTTAGCTCAGTATGAGCTCTTGGTGTATTTCATTTGTGACTGATGCTGAAGATGGTGTGTCTGCCTCGTGTTGTACTTAAAATGGAATTTCTGCGTGCTTAGCAGGAGCTTGAGCCGAGCCCCCCCCTGAGGCAACTGGAAGACCATAAAAGGGTACGTAGTCTTGGACTCTGGGAGCTAATGACCATAATGCCTCCCTCAGCCATGCACTGTAATACAAAGACAGCTTATGTTGGTGTTGATCGTGTTAAAGCATTAATTGGCTCAGGACCAATCACAGCCATTTGTATCAGTGAGGCTAACTGGTGAGTCCACCTATTATCTACCTACTTGGGCCACAGACCCTGCCAGTGTCCAAATGATGACCAGTAAGCTTTTCATGACCTCTCTTCTTTTTCTGTAGTGGCTCTCTAATTAGGTGAAGTCTTAAAAAAAATTTTTTTTTCTGTAAGTCATTGATTATCATTACAATTAATTTATAATAAGCAAAAGAAATTTTATAAAAAGTTCATAATTGTATTACTTGCTATAAAAGCAGCTAATGATATAACATTTCCTCTGCCCACTTTTTTTACGCAGGTGTGCATCATGTGCCAATGAACATTTTCTTTGTCCTTGGGATATTCTAAGTTTACGACTTCCGTACCTTGCTGTTGTCATTTAATATTGTCTGTGATGCTTTTCTTTGAAAGTCTGAAAGTTAATAGCTCTCTGAAGTTCCACAAATGAACAAGTGGTTTGTAATATTTTCCTCTGATGAGGAAATGAAGAAACGTGTACATCTCTGGGTAGATTTCTAGAAGGGGCATTCTTAGGCCAAAGTATAGATACTTTCTTTAGGTGCTCATTATGCATTGCTAAACCATTTTTTACAAGGCTTATCTACATCATTAGCATGCTGACCAATTCATGTTACTCATTTTTGGAAGATAAACCAGATATCCTGGATTTCTGAGTACTTATCATATGCCAGTGACCGTGCTAAGACTTTTACATATGTTAACTCATCAATTTAATTTTTGTTAATGCTGGACGTTGACTCAGTGACACAGTCTTCATCCCCATTTCACATTAGGAAACTAAGACACAGGAAGATGGGGTATAACAAAGACTGCCTTGGAATTGTGGTCATCAGTGTCCTGGAGGATTTATGCCTGAGGTAAATGGGGTGGCCCATGCACCTTTGTTCTGCTCATAGGTCCCAGCCCCTGCCCAGTCCCACCACATCCCAAATTCTTTGCATTCTTTTGTGATTGTAATTTCTCAGGCTATGACCAAAGAGGAGTCCCGGTGGAGCTGGCATTTAGCCTTTCCCTTCCAGCATCCTGGATCTCTGGCAGTTAGTCAACCAAGAGCCCCTGTGCATTCCTGTGTTTTCCATACGTGCCTGTCCTTTAACAATTACCATGGGCCTTAGAAGTAGCTGGTAAAGACCCAGAGCCATCCCTCATGCCCCAAGTTCTCAGGAGTCAGAGTATTGAATGTTATCTAAGGATGTAAGCTTTGGAATTAGAAAGAGGTTCAAGCCTTCCTGTGCCAAGTCCTAGCTGTGTGATTTAAAGCAAGTGATTGACCCACCCTGTTCCTCATTTTCTTCTGCTGTAAAATGGGGATACTAATGGTCTCCGCCCCTTAGGACTGCCCTACTGAGCTGTGCGTGTGAAGCACTTAGCACGGTGGCTGGATTATGATAAGGAATATTAACTATTGTATTGTTACCTTGCAGACTGACACGCTTCAATTGATTTGGTAGATAATAGTAGCAAAAGGAAGGTATTTTTAAACTGAGGCGCGACCTTAGTGCTGACAAAGGTGTGAAAGGCTCACCACTCATGTGAGAGGCTGATCTTTCCTGCAGCACATGGTTTTCAAGTGGCTGGAACCTAGGAAGACAAAAAGGTCACTTTTTCTCTCCTGTTTGTATGTGGCAATATTAACTCCTTAGTGCCTTGTTTGGCACTTCGCTCTGTCCCTGTCTATCATTAGCCACTTTGTTGAACTGATAGAAATGAAACTTGTTTGAACCAAACTTCAAGGTAGAAGCCTGATTTCATTACTCCCCGTCACTGAGCCACCATTTCACTGTTCTAAGATGACACTTACTACAAAAGAAACTCTTGGCCTTTGCCTTTTTTCTCAGTCTTAGATTATAATGTGTGTGTGGGATTTCTTACCAGAGAAAAACATCTGATATCTGTTTGCATACTAGAGGTGTAAACTTCTGGAAAAAAATCATTATTATTATTTTTTAAAGGGTTGCCTGGCCAAATGTTAAAATTGCAGAAATGACATTATTTGCAGAGTCTTTTTTTTTTCTTTTCTTCAATCAGGTTTCTGATCTTAGTACAGTGCGAGAAGTTTTGTGCTCTTGAGTAATTTATATCATGATGATTAGGAAGGCTTTTGTCTGCAGATTTTAATTTTTCCTAAATTAAACCACTGGCTCAAAAAACAGAATTTTTCTCGAACCTAAGTTTTTACACTAGGGATTTGCATAACTTTTTATAATGTTGTCCATTTTCTTTTTCCCTTTTTACCTAAAAGTATCAGTCTTTATTCTTTCAGAAAAGGAATAAATCTCAACTTGTTTAAAAAAAAAAAAAAAAGGCAAGTCCCACATGCTCTATGGTTTTTCCCCCTTGCAGCTTGAACTTTTTTGTGTGTGTGGAGAGAAGGTGAGGTGAATATGTGCCAAAAGTCTTATAATTAAGAAGGAAAAAAAAATAAAAGTTTGTAGGGTAGAATGTATGTGTGTGTGTTTTTCCATAATTAGCACATTTCATGATATTCTCTTATGGGGGAAAAATGTACCATTTGATGCATCAGTTGCTATGGTAACCGCTAGGGTTTTTCTGTGGAAGGAGAGACAAAATGGTAATGTGAGATCCCTTTGTAACTTCAGTTGGCATCCAGGCTGCATAAATGTGAAGTTCCTGTTCCTGGAGTCCACGTGTTCCCAGATGGCATGTGTTCCTTTCTTTACCTCCCGCTCGCTTGATTGCAAACTGACCATTGCCCTCAAGCTCAAGAGTGGAAAATCTGAGTTGCTCCTGCCTGAACTGGAATTGACTGTAAAGTCGATAGCTGACACTTCCTTTGCGACGTGTGTTTGTTGGTTGGTTGGTCATGGTCACCCTGCCTTTGATTTGACCGTTCATTCCTACCATCTTCCATTTGCTAGCCAGGATGGTGACATTGGTTGTCTTTAGTGGTTGCAGCTCGTAGGTCTCAGCCCAGCCATCTACCTCTCAGACAAGGTTCCTGTGATGCCCAGAGGGACCCAGTTAGAGAATTAGATGGTTTGCTGCCAACCATTTCCTATCATGGGAATTCAAAGACTGTATGTTATTGAAAGAAAATCAAACTGTACATCATTATGGTGAAAAAAAGGAAATCAAATTTAATCTCCAGTTACATTCAGCATGGAGGTAACCTTTTCTTTGCCCCTTTTCTTTCTGGGGTGGCTTCCATGAATGATCCTTTGAAATTTATATTTCTCTCCTTTTATGAAGTCAGCCTTTCAAATCCCCGTGCTCTCAGCGACTGCGTTGGAGAGCATCTGTGTGTTTGTATTGGTGCTGGAGACGTAAACACCAGCAAAACTATATCTTTATACCAAAGTGTGGTTTTCTGAGCCATTAAAGAATATTGTACCAAATGCAATCTATTTAAAAAGTACGTGAAAACCTCATAAATAGCTTCCCTATTGGAAGCACTCTCAGAATTTTGTATTTACAGGCAGCCAAGGTGGGTGACAAGGCTCACGAGCTAATAGATGCACCCTCCTTTGCTGAACTACAGTGAGAGACCCATATGTGGGTAGAAAGGAGAGAAGAAAACAGAGATTTTCCTATTTCCTGAACTCCTATTTATCCCCATCCCAACTTGTCCCTGGAGTCTTTGACCAGCAGCCTGAATTAAGAAAGAAGAAGAACTTGGCAGCGTAGCCCTGGGACCTTATGTGATTTTGACACTGAACTAAGGAGTTTTCTACCTTTCTCCTTTGTTCCCTGGTCCCACGTGCCCCTGGCACCCCAGCCTCTCTGCCCCTCTCAGGGCCCTTCCTGCTCTCCCATCTGCTTCCTCCAGTCTTATTTTTCAGACACCCCACTTGAAGTCTCCAGACCTATTCTTGGAGCTTATTCACAAATCACTTTAAATTCTACTGACTCGTGTTCCCATTGCAGGGCTCTTCAGAAGAACTCTTGAGCCTCTATTTTAGACACCCGCTATATCTCAGCACCCTTCTGTCTGCTAGACGTCTCACTCACCTCTCCTGGTGAGGTGTCAGAGGAACTCCATGGCTTACTACTTTGTCCCTGGGGAAGAGTCTGGGGGAGAACCATACAGCCTCTGACTTTCAGAAACTTCCAGACCAGGAGGCGGCCTGGGAATCATTTAGCAGGACTGAATGTAGAATAGAGCTGAGAGTGAATCCTGCTGCTCCGTGCTGTTTCGGGCTGCTTTGCTAATGTCCCCTAGTGTTAGGGAACAAATCGCGGGTTTATTTATTTATTTATTTGGTTGGTTGGAGTTGTGGGAGAGAGTTGCTCTGTCTCCTGTCCAAGGTTCCTTTGATAGTTATATTTTTTAAAACACACTATTATGGAAATGTTCAAATATATATGAGAAGAACCAGAAGAGTTTGGAGAACCCGAGAATGCACATTCCTAACTCGGCTTCAGCGACTATCGACTCGTGGTCCCTCTCATCTCATCTGTATCCGTACCTACTGGCCTCCCTTATTATTTCAAAGCAAATGTCAAACTCATTTCGTTCATGGTGCTTATTTTTTGATTGGCATGTCTGATATCTGCCCCTACTTTATTTCCTGTAGCATTATTTTTTCTTCACCACTCGACCCATTGACTATTTCTATAAGAAAGGCTTACTTTCAGCTCATTAAATCATGCAGTATTACTTTTATATTTTATTATTTTCTTACAATACTGGGAATAAGCCCTATGTCTGAGGTAACATTTTCATATTGTTGTGTGAAAGGTGACCTGTAAAATTCTCATTTTGTCTGAGTTTTATTGGCTTAACCCAAAGGGACTTTTTTGTTTTTGTTATTGTTAGTTGCCCTTCAAAATTAATGTTCTGTGTTTATCACTGAGAGAGAGAAACTTCAGATATTTAATATTCTAGATTGCTGCTTTTTTTTTAATGATGTGCTTTCCTGAGAAAATATTGAAGAAGTTAACTTCAGAGTTTCCAAGTGCTTTTATTAATAATTTATTTTTTCACTGAGTGAAACTGAGCCAATTATAACTGAGTACCCCCATGTTTTTTTAGTATTAGTAGCTCAGTTATGCATTTAATTCAGAACCTGATTTCATTATCCTGTTTGAATTAAGGGTGAGGCGCTCAGGCAAATTTTGGTCAACCGTTACTATGGAAACATCAGACCTTCAGGAAGAAGAGAAAGCCTCACCAGCTTTGGCAATGGCCCGCTGTCACCAGGAGGACCCAGCAAGCCTGGGGGAGGAGGTAGGCTGTGTGGTGTGCTAATTAGCTGCACGTGTGAATTGAGTGTGCCACATGAGAGCTGTATGTTTCTCCTTAACAGGTTGAAACTAACAGATGAATTTGGGTGGCAAGTGTGTTTTCTAGCAACTTGTTTTGTCTTTGGTCTACCATCAAAGTGATATCTAAAAATATTTCCCTGCAGTTAGATATTGGCTAAGTCTTTTTGCCCCCCTTTCTAGTACAGCAACCCTCTGGATGATTTTTGAGCGACTCAAGGAACTTGATTTTACTGCCCATTTTCTTGTGCTCATGAGGATTCATTCTTCCCATTAAATAACAATGGTGTTAGCGGGGAGGATGGTGAAAGCTCCTCACTTTTTTTTTTTTATAATAATAAAAGGTATATAATAATAATTATACACCTACCGAGTGCCAAGGGCTCTCCCAAGCATCTGGCCTTCTTGTTTGCTGCTCCAAGTACCCCATTTTATAGCAGGCACTCTTGTTAGCCCTTTTTAAGAGAAAGAAAATGGAACCTTGTTAGTGACTGTTCTATAATTTGAACCTCAGTATGTCTAATTCTAATGCCTATGCTGTGTTCCTCCCAAAATCTTAAGGGAGTTTATCTAAAAAAAAAAGGAAAGAAAGAAAGAAAAGTCCCAATAGAATTGCTTTAAAAAAATCCTCAAAGAGGTTGCAAGACATTGTAAACACAGTTACAGGCAAAAGTTGGAAGAACGCTGAACTCTACTGTGGGTGTTGGTTTTGGTTTTAAGCCGGTGGGGGGGTGGAGGCAGGAGTTCAACGCTCGCTGGAAGCACAGATGTGAGCTGACTGATTCCTTGTCTATAATGATGACTGTTACGCATGTAGGTTTGGGGGGCATGCTGTAGGTAGAACCAGAATACTCGGTGATTAATGCAGTTATCCTAGCCGTTTCTGGGAAGGGATTTGAGTTTTTCACCAAACGAAAACTTGGAGCACACCTCACTTCATGGGGCTGTACAGCTATGGTGAAGATAGGTCTCGGAGTACCCCAGGAACAGGACCTTAGCATTTCATCTGCAAGTTGAATTCTCAAGAGATTTCTCAAGAAGTTCCTCGCATAATATCTCAAAACTATTTCTCTTTACTTTCTGTAGTGGGGTCATTCCACAAAGTATGTGGAGCCCTGGGGAGGCCTTATGAGAGTGTTTTAGAAATGCATCAGAGACTATTTCTGCTTTAAAAAGCTATAAGAGGCAAGAGACACAACCCAATTTCTACTCTGCTCTATGGATATAATGGATCTAGGTAGTCAAGACAAGCAGTGCAAAGGAGGTGGCGTTTGAATTGAGGTCTGTGGAGAAGGACTGGCAGATGATTTTCTTCTCTCTGAAATCGATTGGCCCATGTCCCCGTGTAAATTAATGTTTCAGTTGTTGCCAATAGTAATGCAAGGCAAGTTCTTATGTAGGCACTTTCTAAACACAGTTGGAATCCATTCCACTAAACGACATAGGCCCTGTCTGCTTAGCTTTATTCATGTCATCTCAAGCTCAGTGGGGTTGGGAATATCATCTGTTTTCACTCTCCAGCCCCAGTTCTTGGCTCCGTGCCAAGCACTGAGTAAGTATTTATTGAATGAATGAATGAACAGATAAATTATATGAAAGGTTGATTTGGGGGCAAGAGTGGGTTTCTTAGAAACAGGGCTAAAGTGATTGTTATAGGCTATATTTTTTTAGGAGTGTTATAAGACATGTATAAGTTGGGTTTGTTTCTTGAACTCAAAAGTTTTTTTTAATAATTCTTCACCAAGTCATTGTATTTTAATGTCAGGGAGAGTCTTGGCTGAATGGCTGTGGGTCTTTTGCTGGAAATACATCATTCCTCATCTTACCTACCTGCATTGAAATACCATCTCTCTTACAAGCTGGGTGTCCTCCTCAAAGACAAGTGACTTCATCTCTGTGCTAATAATTAGTATCTTCCTTGTGGGGTCCTTAAGAAGGACCTTCTAATACTAATTAGAAGGAGCTAATACTGTTAAACCGTTCAGTGCATTAAATGTTAGTACATAGTAAGTATGCAATACATGCTCTGATTGTGGTTAATAGGAGCAATGTTCCATCCTTCTAGGGGGAGGCTCTGGGTCCAGTTCCACGAGCAGGGGTGAGATGAGCCTGGCTGAGGTTCAGTGCCACCTCGACAAGGAGGGTGCCTCCAATCTGGTCATCGATCTCATCATGAACGCATCCAGTGACCGAGTGTTTCATGAAAGCATTCTCTTGGCCATCGCCCTCCTGGAAGGAGGCAACACCACCATACAGGTAAGAAGGCAGCTTGCTGCTGTGTGACATCCCTACTGAGAGGGAAGAGAATCTGTTCTGAGAGCCAGGCACCTGTGTGGTACCAAGGCTCTTCTATGATGGATGGGTCATTCCTAGAGCACAAAATTATGTGCTTATGAGAAGCAAATTCTACCGGTATCTTCCTCGGTCATTCAGTCATAATTCAGAATTGGTTTCAAGACCTGAGTTACATTTGAAAGCTGATAAACTGCTGAGGATGTGCAAAAAAAATTCGATCCAAGATCTGGGGCATGGTGGGAAGTCCATAAATGTTTGTGCAATGAGTGATTGAATGAAGTGTACTTACAGTTTTTATCCCAGATCATAGACAGTCCCCTCAGATGATAACCAAAAAGGAGTCTGGGCTGTGTGTGCTGTTTAGATTTAATTTTTATATCTATAGACACTGCAGTTACTGCTGGCTATCAATTTCTCTGCCTTTCAGGGTGAGAAGTTTGGTAAAAAACCACTTGAACTAATAACACCAATTTGAACTAATAGGGAAGAGTCAGGCTGGATTAGTCAAAGATGCGTAGATGATTTTTTTGGTAGCCGGATAGGATATATATTTTAAAACAGTAATAAAAACTTGAAAGAATTCTTGACAGAAGTCCTTCATGAAGCAGTTTTAGTGAATTTAAGAGTATGTTTATAATTTTCATTTCAAAATGCCAATTAAAAGTATTTCTTTAAATACTTTCTCATCCTGTTTTTCATGCAACCTCCCCTCTTTGTCAGGTCTTGAATAAGGGTTTACTTAGCTGTCTGTGTGTGCACACCTACATTTCGATAAGCTTGATTGAGATTTAATTAACACATCATAAACTTCATTCACCCTGATGTGTATATTTGACTTGACATTAAATTCTCGGGCCCAAACTTAAATTCAGAATCTGGATGAATGGATAGTGGGCGTTGGTGGTATAGTGGTGAGCATAGCTGCCTTCCAGAATCTGGATGAATGGAGTCATGTATCTTAGTGTAGACGAAGAGGCTAGGTTCCTGTGGGTAGGTTTGCCCTGGGTCAGGTTACATTTCTCAGTGCTACCTCTCCCAGGTGCCCTGCCCCTTACACGAGCTGCACAGCAGCCTGTGAGGGCTCTGCCTTCTCGCACTCCAATCCCAGCTGGCCCTCACACACACTTGTGAAGTTCATTGTTAGGCGCTGCCCTCAGTGGAGACTTGTGCTGGTGGCAGAGTCCACTTTGTGCCCGAGTCATCGCTTTGGCACCAGAGCCGTGACACATTGGGACGGCTATTTGATTTTTTTCACATGAGAGTCTGACCATGAGCACGAATGGATCCTGTGGTCCTTCTCATCATTAAGATGTGGCCCACCCACTACCGTGTCGGAACGGAAGCCATGCTCAGACATTCCATGTCTTTCAACCACAGGATTTCCAGTGACTAGATTATTTGAACTAAACATTTATTGAGCGCCCTGTAGGTACACAGTGCTTTAGTAGGGACTATAAGGCCCTGGTTTCTAGAAACAGGAGCCAGTTGGTCTCTGAGAATTTTCTCCAGGCATAGCCAAGTAGGAAAAATGAAGGCAGTGTGGTGAGTTTTTCATAAATCACGTGTATTCAGTTTGAAGATCTATCTTGCCATTTTATTTCTGGTATTATGTCGTCTCCAGTGTCTTTGCTTTAATGAAAAGATTTTGATAGCAGATAACAATTTTTTTCTTCTTTGTTGACTAAAGAAGTGGGAAACAGTACGTTATTCCTTCCACTTCCCAGTTTTCTTTTAAAGCTTTGGCAATTAGAGAAATCCTAGAATCCTAGAAGCCTGGTCTTCAAGAAATTGAAAAATCCAGCAAGAATATAAGAATGTAAACACATGCACGTAGGAAGCTCTGTCTCAAGGTTAATGGTAATGCCATCCAAAAGGTAACAATGATAATGTGGAACCACCAAGAAAGAAGTAACAGCTTTGTGAGGAGTGGAAGGTTTTTTAATGAGATTGACTTTGAAGCATGGCTCTGGATCTGAAAGGTGGAAACTGGGTACAGATCTGCAGCATGGCAGCTGCATTGTGCTGCTTGGGAGAGAAGAGGAAGCCCAGGAAGTGCAGGAGCGGTAAAGGTGCTGGCAGAACAGGAATGGGGTGCCTCAGACTGAGCAGAGCCAGAGTGGGGCAGTAAATGGGGACTGGCAGCGGGAGAGTTTGTACGCAACAGCAGGGCAGGCTTTCAAAGGGCTGTGGAGCTGCAATTTAGGGCTGTAAATCTGGCAGTGTAGGATAGATGAGTTGAGAAAAGCAAGGTCCAGAAGGAGGCATCCCAGTAATTAAAAGCTAATTAGCAGTAATTTAGGGGAGAGCTAATGAGAACCTAAACTGAAAATAATTCTGTGATAAAGTTGGCCATAATTTGGGAGAGGATGTTTTCTAGGAGGGGCCCAGGGGAACTTTTGGGGGTGCTGAAGGTATTTATGGTTTCATGGGTACCTACCTGTTCCAAACTCAGTGACACATGCAGTAGAAATTGGTGTACTTTATTGAATGTAAGTTATACTTCAGAAGAAAAGAAAAAATGAGGAGAAAAAGAGATACTGAACCTAGGGGTGCAAGAGGGTCAGGTACAGGCTATCATGAGTGCAGACTCTCTAACACTCGCTGCTTGAGGCTAGAGCCTACACCCGTTGATAGTTCAAAAACGTTGGCCAAAATGGCGCCTCAACGGATGTTGGAGATGAGAAGGTCAGAGGTCCCACTTGGCTCTTTGAGACTCTAAAGAGTCTGGATGACGAGACGCATGAAGGCACCATTAATTAAGGAATAATGAAGCACGGAAAGGACTCGCGGGGGCTGAGGGCCGCCGGCACTAAGGCTGGCTGGCAAGATGAAGTCTGAGGTTCTGGCAGGATGCCGTGTTTTTCACAGTGTACCCCTGATGGTGACGGCAAGGCACACAGAAGCTGTTTTTCCTTCAAGTTCTTTATCTTGTAAAGTAATTATGAATATTAGTTTCATGTTTTCACACATTTATTACTCATATGCTCAGGCACCAGATGAAATGCCACGATAGAGTTCCAGTAGTTCAGCCTCATAGGGAATGGAGAAGTTTTTCTCTTAAGGCAGCCAGAATGCCCTGAGTGGTGAGCCAGGGTGGGAGGGCATAGCACTGAGGGCACGTGTGCTCGCTCTTTCTTTCTCCTTGTCTCTGTCTCCCCTACCCCACACCCCTTCGGTGACCTCAGAGGGTGGAGGGGAGAACGTAGGCACTACTTCAATAGAGACCTGTGGTTCCAGGAAAATTCATTCTAGCCCAGAGTTGAATGGTGTGATCTCCCTTGGCCCCAAGCTTCTCTTTCTCTGGAGAAAATGATGGGAACTCAGCTTGTGTATGGAGCCAGTTAAGGACAGGAACCTTGAAGCCCCAGGGGGAGTGATGTAAAATTTCATCCTGCTTTAGAGAAGCTGGTTTGAAGTAGTGCATGACCAGCTGGGAAGTGAGTCTGAGTTGGGTTAAAGCTGCCTTTGTGACTATTAATGATTGCTGAAATGCTGTAATCCATTAAAGGCAGGGTCAGTTCCAGCCGGAACTCTGTGCCCATTATCACTTCCTGGTCAGATTGTCCTGTTATGGTCTTAGGAAGGGAAATTGGTCTCAGGTCAGGTGGGCTCCCATAGAGGATTGTTGCTCAGTGACAGGTGGTAGAAAGGGCGATCACAGAGAAGCATGGAGGGCTACAGGCTTCCAAAACCATGTTGCCTCTCCAGGAAGAGGGCTACAGAAGGACCCTTCTGCTTATGAGTACCTCTTCCTAGGATCTGGGACATGCTTTACACGAAGAAGGACAATGAGACTGATCTTCCAGTCTGGGTCTGTGTGGGATTAAGGAAGTTATTCCTGGGTTTTTGTTCCTGTTCTATCAAGTGTGAGGCACAAGTATGGACCTCTGGGACCCTTGTCGGTATGAATCAGAACTTTCAAGCAGTTACTGGATGTTTTCCCAGGAATTCCTAGGACCTGGTAGCGATGGTTGGCTGGTTCCATTTCTGAAGTTTTCCTTGGCTTGTGAAAATAATTATTGAAACTATGATGATTGGACAAACTCCAGGTGAGACATACGATGGAATATCTCTCAGCAATAAAAAGGAGCAAAGTATTGATAAATGCAGTGGCTTGGATGCAATTCAGAGGCATTATGCTGAGTAGAAGGAGCCAATCTCAAAAGGAGACATACTGTGTGCTTCTGATTATATGACATTCTTAAAAGGACAAGACTAGCGGTGAAGGACAGATCAGTGTTTGCCAGGATTAGGGATGAGGGGACAATTGGACTGTAAAGGCCTAGCACAAGGGAGTTTTTTGTGTGATGACACCATTGTTTGTCTTGCTTTTGGTGGTGGCCACAAGAGTCTGCCCATCTGTGAAAATCTGTGGAACTGTATACCCAAAAAAGTCAGTTTTACTGTATGAACATTTTAAAAATTAACAAAAGTAAAAACTTTTTATAAAAAAAGTTCTTTAAAGTTTTTGAAGTTATTTTTGAAAAGTAAAAACATAATGATGACGACAATGGCCAATTAAGTGCTAACTGTGAGCCAGGAACTGTGCTCCAGTGTGTGTCTTGTATCATCTCATTTAATCCCCCCACTCTCTAAAGGAGGCAGGTGCTGTAATTACTGCTTTTTACCAAGGAGGAAACTAAAGTGAAAAATTGCTAAGGAACTTGCCCCAGATCCTATAGTCAGTAGGTAGCCGAGCCAAGAGTGGAACCAGAGCAGCTTGGCTCTATGAACACCTCCTTGCCTGTGATGGCTTCATTCTGTGGGTTGATGGTAACGATCAGAGGAAGAAGAGTAGGTGCTTTATAAAGAAAGATGACTTGCTCCTTCCTACAAGGTCAGTCCTTGTCATCTTCAGAGACAGAGGCCTCGGTGGGCCAAGGATGGGTCCATGGCTGCGGAGCTCAGTAGAGCAGACAGCAGGTCTAGCATCCATTCTCCCTGGGTTCGGACACTTGCTGTTGATGAAGTCCTCCCACTCAGCTGTCTCATTGGAGTGTCCAGTTGTGCTGGGAGCTGTGTGCCAGCCACGCGTGGCCCCCATCGTAGCAGTGAGAAGACTGAAGCTCCTGACTTACTCAGAGCTACGGAACTAGACCAAATAGCATGTGCCTCTTATCTCCTCCTTCTTCTCACCACCCCCCCGCAACTTTAGTTCCATTGCTTAGCAGCACCCTCCGCATGGCATGGCTTGAAGCAGTGGCCTCTCTGGCACCTGTCACAATTCTGGGGGCTTTGGCTCAGCTGGGCAGCTCTCTGCTCCATGTGTTCTTGGCCTGGGCTCGGTTGGGTCATCAGCTGTGGCGGCCGCCCGTGTGGCTGTGGCGCTCGCCCGTGTGGCTGTGGCGCTTGGTGTTGGCTCTCAGCTGGGAGTTCAGTGAGGGCTGCCACCCGGATTGTCACGGTTCTCCTCCAGGTGGACTTTCCATGTCATTTGGAATTCTTAGAGCATGGTGGTTGGGTTCTAAGTAGTGTTTGAAGAAGCAGAGAGTGGAGGCTACAAATCCTTTTATGTCCTGGGCTGAGGGGGATTCCTAGAATGTCACTTCTGCCATATTCTTTTGGTCAAAGGCAGTCACAGGTCAGCCCAACTTCAGAGGGGGAGAAAAACCAGCTCTGGTTGAGAGGAGGGCATATGCATAAAAGTAGGGAATGATGGGGGGGGGGGGGGGCACGTGTGGAGACTGGCTCCGCCCCTCATTATAATTGTGTGAGCATCTACCAGGGCCATTCTGACCCCTGAGATGAGTGTTAAAGTTTCAAAAAGAGGGAGACACTGTTGTCTGTCCTGGGGGAGCTTTGTTTTCCCAGAAAATTCAATCCCATCTTGCAGAAGTAATGTTCATGTTGTTCCTCTTTGGAGCGATCTGTGAATATTCAGCTAGTCCTGAGGATAAAGTCACTGGGGCCTGTAGCTCTCCAAAAGTTATGAATTTCACTGCGCAGACCTTGGATGATTCAATTATGGGAATCCAAAAATAAAGACATGTAGTGCTTGCTAGGGACCCTCACGGAGGGAGTTTGCTCCCTTACTCTGCAACCCTGTTATCTGTCACATCAGCACCTAAAGCCCTGAAATGACAGGAAGCCAAATTTAGGATATTTCCCAGCCTGGCATAATGGGATCCTCGCGACAGTGCCCTCAAGTCTTCTAGCATCTTCCATCTGTGCCCTGGCTTATCTGAGGGTAGATCTAACCTCCAAAAGTCCTCCTCCCTGGGTGCCATCGGAGCGGCTTGGACTTCATGGTGAACGAACCCTCTGCTTATAGGAACAAGGAGATGATACCACCGCCCTTGGGCTCTGCAAGGGGTACCGACACGTTGTCCAGCCATAGAATCAAGCTTCACTTTGAGCAACCCCTGCTTTTCCTCCCCACTCTGGTTTCACCCCCTTCCTGCCAGCCCTCAGAAGGAATCTTTCCTTTCTGCTTGGTGTTTTGTAGCAAGTGGAAAACTATAAAATAAGCATTTGCTTATGAATTAATTTTTGGCACATGCAGGGCTCAGCAAGCCTTACGGCACTTGCATATCCCTCCTTCGAGTCCTTGCCAACTTCTGTGTTCCTTCCTCCGGAGACGTTCCCACCAGCACCCGGGGGAAGTTCCCTCTGCTTCCTATTCCCTACAGGAGGGTAGAGGCTGTCCTCACCTGGAAAAGAGGAGGAGTAAGGTATATCTTTGGACATTATCTTGTGTTTTGGTTTTTGGGGTTTTTTTTTTAGGAAATACAGATGTTCAGAGATGTATGTGTTGACAGGACCGTAGAGATCCTCATAGCAAATGAAAGGGACAGACATAACACAAAATTTTTTTTGGACTAATTGCTTCCGGTTGCAGAAGCACAGTGAATTTGATGTATCAAATGGCTGCCCACAGCTATTCCTATGCCAAGTCTAGCCTACAGACACACCCAAAAAGGGCTTTCTTTTCTGCACGTACGCAGCTGGAGATGGAAAATGTGAGAAGTGCTCCATCAGGAAACTGGCTTGCAAATTCATCCGAGAGAGATCCCTAGTCCTTGGGGCCTTTTCCACACCACACACTTTTTCTTTTTTTTTTTTTTGGTTTGGCTTAAGAAGTCAGCCCAAGAGCCAATATTAGATAAACATTCTCCCACCCCTTCCAGAAGAAGTCACCAGAAGAACACGTTGGAGAAGCATGTTGGTCTGGTTGCCTCTGACCCCGGTTCGCAGAGATATGAAGCCAGAGAGGGTGATCTGATTTGCGTTTGCTGGAAACGGAAGGCTGGTTTGTGAGGAAGAGCAGCCTTGGTTTGACAGGACACTCACCCTTAGAAGGAGGAGGAGATTGGTGTGTGAGCAAGTTACGTAAAAGGGTGTTGTTTTTGGCAGGGAAGAGAGAAATGAGTCATTTCTGAGTGGTGTTTTCTGACCTCAGGTTTTATCCATATGGGAAATGAGTGTGGCCTGCTGTAGTCTGAAGACTGCTCCGCACCCCGCCTCCCACCCCAGTGTGGGGGGTTTGGGAGCCATTGGAATTGAAATAAGAGGGAGGCAGGTGGCTTCTCCCCAGAAGGCTTCCCTGGACGCTTGGCCCTTCAGTTAAAACTGGGAAGGGTCTGAACGGCTGCCTTTGAGAGTTGGTGGCAAAGGGTCAGAGACTTTGGGGACACTGCCTAGAAGGGAAGCCTATGACGTAGGTAGGAGCTTGGCCTCTAGAGTGGAAACACCTGTGTTGGAATCCCAGCCCCGCCCTTGGTGAGTAGGGTGACCTTGGACTTTCTCAGGATACTTTGAAACTCACTCAGCTTTTTCATCTGTAAAATAAGAGTTAGAAAAACTAAGTCCCTTCTCATGGAGCTGTTGGAAGGATAAAACCGCGGGACATGGGGGTAAAGCGCCTACCCTAGTAGACACTGCACACCTATGAGCTACTGTCATGGGGACTGGTCGTTTGGAATGAGGAAGATCCAGGTTTGAGCACTGCTTCTGCCACGTCCCTCTTGAGCACCTGGGGTAAAGTCCTTGACCTCTGTCAGTATGGTAGCCAACTGGAGCACGGGACAGTGGCAGTGTCCTTCTCACAGGGCTCATGAGACAGTTAGACAAGGTGACTCACAGAAGTTGCCTCATGCAGTTGCCACGGTTGTAGAAAGATCTCAAAATTGGGTGATTATTTTTACGAATAAATGTTTTTTATTTAGGGCGCCTGGGTGGCTCAGTGGGTTAAAGCCTCTGCTTTCAGCTCAGGTCATGATCCCAACGTCCTAGGATCAAGCCCCCGCATCAGGCTCTCTGCTCAGCAGGGAGCCTGCTTTCCTTCCTCTCTCTCTGCCTGCCTCTCTGCCTACTTGTGATCTGTCTGTCAAATAAATTAAAAAAAAAAAATTAAAAAAAAAAGAAAATTTTAAAAAATGTTTTTTATTTAAAAAATGGACTTCAGGGGCACCCGAAGGCTCAGTTGGTTGAGCTCCCGACTCTTGATTTTGGCTCAGGTCATGATCTCAGGGTCGTGGGACTCAGCTCCACGCATATTGGGGAGTGTCCTTGAGATTCCATCTCTCCTCCTCCCTCCCCCGCACTCTGGTGTTCACGCTCCCTCTCAAATAACAAATCTTTTTTAAAAATAGACTTCATTTTTTAAAATAGGTTTCTTCTCAAGAAGTTGAATTCTGAGCTTTTGCTTCTGTCTAGTGGTTTATGATCCAGTGGGCCTAGGAGATGCTCTGTTTTACCTTGTTTTCATCCTCAGTTCACCTAAATCCCACTGATGATATATTTGAAACGATGTTAGTGGTCCAGAAGGTTGGAACACTTCTGTGCCTTGAGTACTTGTTACTTACAGTGACAGACATTCTGGGTGAGGCAGAAAGTGAAGGGCAGTCCAGTCCAGTCACCCTGTGGTTTTAAGTGCTCCCTGACCCAGGCCTTTACTTTCCTTACCTTTTTTGGTTTTGCGGGGGGTGGGGGGGAGTCTAATAATTACTTTGACATATGTACCTCACCCTTTTACCATTCTTCTCCATTCCCAAGAAACTGGTGTGTCACTGAACAAAGGTCTTTTAAGATTTTTGGTCTCAAAATTCATTGCATTTTTTAAGATTTTATTTATTTGTCAGAGAGAGAGGGAGCACAAACAGGGGGATTGGCAGGCAGAGGGAGAAGCAGGTTCCCTACAGAGGAGGGAGCCAAATGTGGGATTTGATCCCAGGACCCTGGGATTATGACCTGAGACCAAGGCAGACATTTCACCAACTAATCCACCCACGCCCCCAAAATTCAGGTTTTGATAGAAACTCAACATTTAAAGAGGGTTACCATTCTTGGGAACATAAGACATGAATGACTCTCCTAAAAAAGGAAAGTGACCCCTCGCATAGCACAGTCCTGGTCATGGCATCTCTCCAAGCGATGGTGGGCACTGGAGAAGGCATGTGCCTCTTGGCTTCGTTTTGTAGTTCGGGGCAAGACATGACTGCAGGACTTGTCAGCACATGTGTTTGTGGCTTGTCCTCGTTTGGGTATGAGAAGCACAGTCCTGTTGAGTTGCACCCTGGCTCATGATTTTAAAGGAATTGGAGACCCAGTATTATTTTTCTTTTTTCCTGAATAGTAAAACCAACAGTTTAGGCAGAAGTGGGCAGATACATCTGTCTGTTCTTCTGGCCTTCCATGAGAAGACTGAACTTATCAGGGGTTATTGAGAGATCTTTGGAAGCAGAATGTTAATCTCTTTCCCTTGTGCAAAACCTAGAAGCAGGAGCTGGTTTCTAAGAGGTGTCTTCAAAGGAATTCTCAGGTTTTCCATGGTCTTTAAAATTTGACTAAAGAGCAGGAAAAAAAGTCAGAGAAGACTTGGAAAACATTATATCTTGAAACATCATTTCATTTTATCCTATTAAATCTGCAACAAGCCCAGATTTTCCTTCTTTCTTTCTCTTCCTTTAGGGCTAGCCAGAGGTCTGTGCTCTTCCTCACTTTCCTTAGTGACTTCTAAGGAGGGAATGCTGCTTACCAGCGTTACCAACTTACCAACTTCAGTATTACCAGCTTACCAACTTCCCGGCTGACACCACAGTCTCCTCTGTTGGCTTGTGATGTGTTAGTCCAGGGCTTGGCAAACTGACTATAACCAGTAGGTCAAATCCAGTCTATGGCCTGCTTTTGTAAATAAAGTTTTATTGGAGCACAGCCATGCTTATTCCTTTAGTTTTGTCTCTGGCTGCTTTCATGCTGTGAGGGCAAAGTTGAATAGTTGCAACAGAGACTGTATAGCCTGCAAAGCCTAGAATATTTACCATTTGGCCCTTTATGGAAATCTCTGCCAACTCCTGTGCTTGTTGAATCTTCACTGTCTAAATATTAATCTGTGGGAGGGAAGGAACCATGTCTTTTCCTCTTTGTTCTGTGCTCTTCATCTCCTGGTATGCAACAATGGGTTTTTAGTAAATATTCACCAGATGACCCATATGCTAAGTCCCAAGATAATTTGGCCACTCATTTGCCTAATAAACAGGAATTCAGAGAAATAGAGTTTTCTACTTTTTCTTTTCTTTCTTTCTTTCTTTGTTTTTCTCCCCCCCCCCCCCGCTCCCAGGGCAGGTAATGGTCTGCAGGGGCATTGGGATTGTGTTTTAGAAGACTTTTTTTCCTAGAGGCGATATTCTTTTTCCTTCACTGTCTCTATTCAGATATATTCCACTACCCCTGTTTGTCCCCTTTCAACCCAGATCTGGAATGCAGACTAAAGCAGCTCTTTCCTGTGGGGATTTGTCCTTGTGGCTCAAGAGTCCAGATACCTGGGATTGCAGGTTTTTCATCTGTAAGCCCTCTCTGACCATCCTGCCTCAGACCACCACATTTTAAATTAGTCACTTCTTTATGGCCCAGTGCTCAGCTATTTCTGTACCTCCTACAAAGGTTTCCTACTGGCCTCGGGGCATTTAGTTAACATTAAAACGTCTGAAATGTTGGAACCTGCGCTCTAGCCTGTTTGTCTTCTTTTTCTCCAAACTTCCTGGGTGACCTCATCTACTCCCATGGCTTCCAGCTACCGTTCAAGTCAGCAACTCCCAAAGGTGTAGCTCCTGACTCCACCCCTTTGCTGATTTCTAGATTTCTGTTCCAATCTCTGTTGGCATCCCTACCTGTGTTAATTCTAGGTTAGGATGACCTCAGGTGCACCTGTCACCCCTGCTGCTCTGCCCCGTTTGCCCTCTTGTATTCCACGCGCTGGCCAACGGGCTCACCAGCAGCTCTCCTTTCCCTAGGGGAGATACCTTGATATCTCTGGCCTCTTTCCTCTCCTGCTATTCATCAGGAGCTCATTTGGTGTCCAATCCACCTCCCAGTAATTTAATGGTCAGTGAGGACTTGTAATGAGCCAGATAGTTGGCACCTTGAGGTTAAATGACATGACCATATTGGCCCCACTAGGGTCAAGGGAGCTAGGGTTTGAAATGAGGCACTCTGGCTTCAGAATTCCTACTACTGACCACCATGCTATACCGCCTGCCAGCATGGGACTGTCCGAGTCTGAGCCTGATTCTTTCTCACCTGGATAACTGGGATAGCCTCTTCGAGGCCTCCCTACCTCTGGGCATTTCCTACTTCCATGCTGCTGTCAGTGATATCCCCCAAACAGAAACTTGACCACTTCATTTCCTGTCTTTTTTTTTTTTTTTAAGGTTTTGTTTATTTATTTGACACAGAGAGAGCAGGAACACAAGCAGGGAGAGGGAGAAGCAGGCTTCCTGCTGAACAGGGAGCCTGACATGGGACTCGATCCCAGGACCGTGGGATCATCACCTGAGCTGAAGACAGACACTTAACAACTGATCCACGGAGGCGCTCCTCATTTCCTGTCTCAACAGCCTAATGCAAATGCTGGAGTTCACTGCCACCATGATGAAATCCAGTGGCCCCCTGCGTGGTCTGGCCCCGCCTGGGTTTCCCTACCCACACTGCTACTCTCTTGTCCTGCAGCCGCATCTGTTCCTTTGTCAGTCCCTTCTGTGTACTCGGATGCCTGTGCTCCGTGTGGGACAGGCCCTGTTTCCCTCTGCCTGGAATACTTCCCAAGCCCTGTCTGAAATGTCTCCTGTTCTGGAAACTTTCTCTTGATCCCCTGAGGCAGAGGAGTAGTGATCCCCATCTCTGGGCTGTTCGT